>NC_137192.1:600000-910698 GCF_960531495.2 Zeus faber
ATAGAAATTTAATTAATATGATGAACTATTATGTGCTTCTTAAGTGTTTCTCAAAGACAGTTTAAATACAATGATAAACTAGTATATGCTGCTAAAGTGTTGTTTGTCAAACAGTTTTAGGCCCATCTAACATGTATTTGTCGAGTTATGGTCATTTTCATCATTATGTGCACGTGTGGGAAAAAACGCATTTTCAGCCGATTTAAACGTCGAAAAGGGGAATTGCTTAAACGCTTCAGTCATTACTCTGTGTGACAGTGTCAGACAGTTTAAATACAATGGTGAACTAGTATATGCTGCTAAAGCGTTGTTTGTCAAACAGTTTTAGGCCCATACAACATGTATTTGTCGAGGTATGAGCATTTTCAGAACATTGGACGGTTTGCTGTCTAGCTGAATTAGAGAAACACCGAACCATTGTCTCTTCAGAGGTGAATGATTCAGAATGCTGCAGTACAGCATAGAAATTTAATTAATATGATGAACTATTATGTGCTTCTTAAGTGTTTCTCACAGATTTCTAGGCCCATCTAACATGTATTTGTGGAGTTATGATCATTTTCATCATTGTGTGCACATGTGGGAAAAAACGCATTTTCAGCCGATTTAAACGTCGAAAAGGGGAATTGGTTAAACGCTTCAGTCATTACTCTGTGTGACAGTGTCAGACAGTTTAAATACAATGGTGAACTAGTATATGCTGCTAAAGCGTTGTTTGTCAAACAGTTTTAGGCCCATCTTACATGTATTTGTCGAGTTATGGTCATTTTCATCATTATGTGCACATGTGGGAAAAAACGCATTTTCAGCCGATTTAAACGTCGAAAAGGGGAATTGGTTAAACGCTTCAGTCATTACTCTGTGTGACAGTGTCAGACAGTTTAAATACAATGGTGAACTAGTATATGCTGCTAAAGTGTTGTTTGTCAAACAGTTTTAGGCCCATCTAACATGTATTTGTCGAGTTATGGTCATTTTCATCATTATGTGCACATGTGGGAAAAAACGCATTTTCAGCCGATTTAAACGTCGAAAAGGGGAATTGCTTAAACGCTTCAGTCATTACTCTGTGTGACAGTTTCAGACAGTTTAAATACAATGGGGAACTAGTATATGCTGCTAAAGTGTTGTTTGTCAACCAGTTTTAGGCCCATCTAACATGTATTTGTCGAGTTAGGATCATTTTCATCATAGTGTGCACATGTGGGAAAAAACATATTTTCAGCCGATTTAAACGTCGAAAAGGGGAATTGGTTAAACGCTTCAGTCATTACTCTGTGTGACAGTGTCAGACAGTTTAAATACAATGGTGAACTAGTATATGCTGCTAAAGTGTTGTTTGTCAAACAGTTTTAGGCCCATCTAACATGTATTTGTCGAGTTATGGTCATTTCATCATTGTGTGCACATGTGGGAAAAAACGCATTTTCAGCCGATTTAAACGTCGAAAAGGGGAATTGGTTAAACGCTTCAGTCATTACTCTGTGTGACAGTGTCAGACAGTTTAAATACAATGGTGAACTAGTATATGCTGCTAAAGCGTTGTTTGTCAAACAGTTTTAGGCCCATCTAACATGTATTTGTCGAGTTATGGTCATTTTCATCATTATGTGCACATGTGGGAAAAAACGCATTTTCAGCCGATTTAAACGTCGAAAAGGGGAATTGGTTAAACGCTTCAGTCATTACTCTGTGTGACAGTGTCAGACAGTTTAAATACAATGGTGAACTAGTATATGCTGCTAAAGTGTTGTTTGTCAAACAGTTTTAGGCCCATCTAACATGTATTTGTCGAGTTATGGTCATTTTCATCATTATGTGCACATGTGGGAAAAAACGCATTTTCAGCCGATTTAAACGTCGAAAAGGGGAATTGGTTAAACGCTTCAGTCATTACTCTGTGTGACAGTGTCAGACAGTTTAAATACAATGGTGAACTAGTATATGCTGCTAAAGTGTTGTTTGTCAAACAGTTTTAGGCCCATCTAACATGTATTTGTCGAGTTATGGTCATTTTCATCATTATGTGCACATGTGGGAAAAACGCATTTTCAGCCGATTTAAACGTCGAAAAGGGCAATTGCTTAAACGCTTCAGTCATTACTCTGTGTGACAGTGTCAGACAGTTTAAATACAATGGTGAACTAGTATATGCTGCTAAAGCGTTGTTTGTCAAACAGTTTTAGGCCCATACAACATGTATTTGTTGAGGTATGAGCATTTTCAGAACTTGTGACGGTTTGCTGTCTAGCTGAATTAGAGAAACACCGAACCATTGTCTCTTCCGAGGTGAATGATTCAGAATGCTGCAGTACAGCATAGAAATTTAATTAATATGATGAACTATTATGTGCTCCTTAAGTGTTTCTCACAGATATCTAGGCCCATCTAACATGTATTTGTGGAGTTATGATCATTTTCATCATTGTGTGCACATGTGGGAAAAAACGCATTTTCAGCCGATTTAAACGTCGAAAAGGGGAATTGGTTAAACGCTTCAGTCATTACTCTGTGTGACAGTGTCAGACAGTTTAAATACAATGGTGAACTAGTATATGCTGCTAAAGCGTTGTTTGTCAAACAGTTTTAGGCCCATACAACATGTATTTGTTGAGGTATGAGCATTTTCAGAACTTGTGACGGTTTGCTGTGTAGCTGAATTAGAGAAACACCGAACCATTGTCTCTTCAGAGGTGAATGATTCAGAATGCTGCAGTACAGCATAGAAATTTAATTAATATGATGAACTATTATGTGCTTCTTAAGTGTTTCTCAAAGACAGTTTAAATACAATGATAAACTAGTATGTGCTGCTAAAGTCTTGTTTGTCAACCAGTTTTAGGCCCATATAAAATGTATTTTTCGAGTTATGGTCATTTTCATCATTATGTGCACATGTGGGAAAAAACGCATTTTCAGCCGATTTAAACGTCGAAAAGGGGAATTGCTTAAACGCTTCAGTCATTACTCTGTGTGACAGTTTCAGACAGTTTAAATACAATGGGGAACTAGTATATGCTGCTAAAGTGTTGTTTGTCAACCAGTTTTAGGCCCATCTAACATGTATTTGTCGAGTTAGGATCATTTTCATCAAAGTGTGCACATTTGGGAAAAAACGCATTTTCAGCCGATTTAAACGTCGAAAAGGGGAATTGGTTAAACGCTTCAGTCATTACTCTGTGTGACAGTGTCAGACAGTTTAAATACAATGGTGAACTAGTATATGCTGCTAAAGTGTTGTTTGTCAAACAGTTTTAGGCCCATCTAACATGTATTTGTCGAGTTATGGTCATTTCATCATTATGTGCACATGTGGGAAAAAACGCATTTTCAGCCGATTCAAACGTCGAAAAGGGGAATTGCTTAAACGCTTCAGTCATTACTCTGTGTGACAGTGTCAGACAGTTTAAATACAATGGTGAACTAGTATATGCTGCTAAAGTGTTGTTTGTCAAACAGTTTTAGGCCCATACAACATGTATTTGTTGAGGTATGAGCATTTTCAGAACTTGTGACGGTTTGCTGTCTAGCTGAATTAGAGAAACACCGAACCATTGTCTCTTCAGAGGTGAATGATTCAGAATGCTGCAGTACAGCATAGAAATTTAATTAATATGATGAACTATTATGTGCTTCTTAAGTGTTTCTCACAGATTTCTAGGCCTATCTAACATGTATTTGTGGAGTTATGATCATTTTCATCATTGTGTGCACATGTGGGAAAAAACGCATTTTCAGCCGATTTGAACGTCGAAAAGGGGAATTGGTTAAACGCTTCAGTCATTACTCTGTGTGACAGTGTCAGACAGTTTAAATACAATGGTGAACTAGTATATGCTGCTAAAGTGTTGTTTGTCAAACAGTTTTAGGCCCATCTAACATGTATTTGTCGAGTTATGGTCATTTTCATCATTATGTGCACATGTGGGAAAAAACGCATTTTCAGCCGATTTAAACGTCGAAAAGGGGAATTGCTTAAACGCTTCAGTCATTACTCTGTGTGACAGTTTCAGACAGTTTAAATACAATGGGGAACTAGTATATGCTGCTAAAGTGTTGTTTGTCAACCAGTTTTAGGCCCATCTAACATGTATTTGTCGAGTTAGGATCATTTTCATCATAGTGTGCACATGTGGGAAAAAACATATTTTCAGCCGATTTAAACGTCGAAAAGGGGAATTGGTTAAACGCTTCAGTCATTACTCTGTGTGACAGTGTCAGACAGTTTAAATACAATGGTGAACTAGTATATGCTGCTAAAGTGTTGTTTGTCAAACAGTTTTAGGCCCATCTAACATGTATTTGTCGAGTTATGGTCATTTTCATCATTATGTGCACATGTGGGAAAAAACGCATTTTCAGCCGATTTAAACGTCGAAAAGGGGAATTGGTTAAACGCTTCAGTCATTACTCTGTGTGACAGTGTCAGACAGTTTAAATACAATGGTGAACTAGTATATGCTGCTAAAGTGTTGTTTGTCAAACAGTTTTAGGCCCATCTAACATGTATTTGTCGAGTTATGGTCATTTTCATCATTATGTGCACATGTGGGAAAAAACGCATTTTCAGCCGATTTAAACGTCGAAAAGGCGAATTGGTTAAACGCTTCAGTCATTACTCTGTGTGACAGTGTCAGACAGTTTAAATACAATGGTGAACTAGTATATGCTGCTAAAGTGTTGTTTGTCAAACAGTTTTAGGCCCATCTAACATGTATTTGTCGAGTTATGGTCATTTTCATCATTATGTGCACATGTGGGAAAAAACGCATTTTCAGCCGATTTAAACGTCGAAAAGGGGAATTGCTTAAACGCTTCAGTCATTACTCTGTGTGACAGTGTCAGACAGTTTAAATACAATGGTGAACTAGTATATGCTGCTAAAGCGTTGTTTGTCAAACAGTTTTAGGCCCATACAACATGTATTTGTTGAGGTATGAGCATTTTCAGAACTTGTGACGGTTTGCTGTCTAGCTGAATTAGAGAAACACCGAACCATTGTCTCTTCAGAGGTGAATGATTCAGAATGCTGCAGTACAGCATAGAAATTTAATTAATATGATGAACTATTATGTGCTCCTTAAGTGTTTCTCACAGATATCTAGGCCCATCTAACATGTATTTGTGGAGTTATGATCATTTTCATCATTGTGTGCACATGTGGGAAAAAACGCATTTTCAGCCGATTTAAACGTCGAAAAGGGGAATTGGTTAAACGCTTCAGTCATTACTCTGTGTGACAGTGTCAGACAGTTTAAATACAATGGTGAACTAGTATATGCTGCTAAAGCGTTGTTTGTCAAACAGTTGTAGGCCCATACAACATGTATTTGTTGAGGTATGAGCATTTTCAGAACTTGTGACGGTTTGCTGTGTAGCTGAATTAAAGAAACACCGAACCATTGTCTCTTCAGAGGTGAATGATTCAGAATGCTGCAGTACAGCATAGAAATTTAATTAATATGATGAACTATTATGTGCTTCTTAAGTGTTTCTCAAAGACAGTTTAAATACAATGATAAACTAGTATGTGCTGCTAAAGTCTTGTTTGTCAACCAGTTTTAGGCCCATATAAAATGTATTTTTCGAGTTATGATCATTTTCATCATTATGTGCACATGTGGGAAAAAACGCATTTTCAGCCGATTTAAACGTCGAAAAGGGGAATTGGTTAAACGCTTCAGTCATTACTCTGTGTGACAGTGTCAGACAGTTTAAATACAATGGTGAACTAGTATATGCTGCTAAAGCGTTGTTTGTCAAACAGTTTTAGGCCCATACAACATGTATTTGTTGAGGTATGAGCATTTTCAGAACTTGTGACGGTTTGCTGTGTAGCTGAATTAAAGAAACACCGAACCATTGTCTCTTCAGAGGTGAATGATTCAGAATGCTGCAGTACAGCATAGAAATTTAATTAATATGATGAACTATTATGTGCTTCTTAAGTGTTTCTCAAAGACAGTTTAAATACAATGATAAACTAGTATGTGCTGCTAAAGTCTTGTTTGTCAACCAGTTTTAGGCCCATATAAAATGTATTTTTCGAGTTATGGTCATTTTCATCATTATGTGCACATGTGGGAAAAAACGCATTTTCAGCCGATTTAAACGTCGAAAAGGGGAATTGCTTAAACGCTTCAGTCATTACTCTGTGTGACAGTTTCAGACAGTTTAAATACAATGGGGAACTAGTATATGCTGCTAAAGTGTTGTTTGTCAACCAGTTTTAGGCCCATCTAACATGTATTTGTCGAGTTAGGATCATTTTCATCATAGTGTGCACATGTGGGAAAAAACGCATTTTCAGCCGATTTAAACGTCGAAAAGGGGAATTGGTTAAACGCTTCAGTCATTACTCTGTGTGACAGTGTCAGACAGTTTAAATACAATGGTGAACTAGTATATGCTGCTAAAGTGTTGTTTGTCAAACAGTTTTAGGCCCATCTAACATGTATTTGTCGAGTTATGGTCATTTCATCATTATGTGCACATGTGGGAAAAAACGCATTTTCAGCCGATTTAAACGTCGAAAAGGGGAATTGCTTAAACGCTTCAGTCATTACTCTGTGTGACAGTGTCAGACAGTTTAAATACAATGGTGAACTAGTATATGCTGCTAAAGTGTTGTTTGTCAACCAGTTTTAGGCCCATACAACATGTATTTGTCGAGGTATGAGCATTTTCAGAACATTGGACGGTTTGCTGTCTAGCTGAATTAGAGAAACACCGAACCATTGTCTCTTCAGAGGTGAATGATTCAGAATGCTGCAGTACAGCATAGAAATTTTATTAATATGATGAACTATTATGTGCTTCTTAAGTGTTTCTCACAGATTTCTAGGCCCATCTAACATGAATTTGTGGAGTTATGATCATTTTCATCATAGTGTGCACATGTGGGAAAAAATGCATTTTCAGCCGATTTAAACGTCGAAAAGGAGAATTGGTCAAAAGCTTTAGTCATTACTTTGAGTGACAGAGTCAGACAGTTTAAATACAATGATGAACTAGTATATGCTGCTAAAGTGTTGTTTGTCAACCAGTTTTAGGCCCATATAAAATGTTTTTGTCGAGTTATGATCATTTTCATCATTGTGTGCACATGTGGGAAAAAACGCATTTTCAGCCGATTTAAACGTCGAAAAGGGGAATTGGTTAAACGCTTTAGTCATTACTTTGAGTGACAGAGTCAGACAGTTTAAATACAATGATTAACTAGTATATGCTGCTAAAGTGTTGTTTGTCAACCAGTTTTAGGCCCATACAACATGTATTTGTCGAGTTATGATCATTTTCATCATTGTGTGCACATGTGGGAAAAAACGCATTTTCAGCCGATTTAAACGTCGAAAAGGGGAATTGGTTAAACGCTTTAGTCATTACTTTGAGTGACAGAGTCAGACAGTTTAAATACAATGATGAACTAGTATATGCTGCTAAAGTGTTGTTTGTCAAACAGTTTTAGTCCCATACAACATGTATTTGTCGAGTCGAAAAACTTCAAAATATACAAGGCCGAAAAATATCACAAATACTTCAAAATTTACATCCCAGATAAACATCCCAAAAACGACATACGGAAAATGTCGAAAAACGTCATAATATACAACCCAGGTAATATCCCAAAAACGATATAAAACTATGTCGAAAAACGTCAAACTATACAACGCCAAAAAATATCCCAAAAACCACATAATACTATGTCGAAAAACATCAAAATATACCACGTCGAAAAATATCACAATAACGTAAAAATATACAACCCAGATAAATATCCCAAAAAACGACATGATATACTATGTCGAAAAAAGTCAACATATACAACACCAAAAAATGTCCCAAAAACGTCAAAATATACAACCCAGAAAAAAATCCCAAAAAAGGACATAATATACTATATCGAAAAAAGTCAACATACACAACACCAAAAAATATCCCAAAAACTACATAATACTATGTCAAAAAACGTAAAAATATACAACGCCGAAAAATATCACAAATACTTCAAAATATACAACTCAGATAAATAAGCCAAAAACGACATCCAAAAAAAGTCGAAAAAAAGTCAAAATATACAAGGCCAAAAAATATCCCAAAAACAACCTATTACACTATGTCGAAAAATTGTCTATATATACAACGCCAAAAAATATCCCAAAGATTACATAATACCATGTCGAAAAAAGTCAAAATATACAACACCAAAAAATATCCCAAAAACTACAGAATACTATGTCGAAAAACGTCAAAATATACAACGCCGAAAAATGTCACAAATACTTCAAAGTATACAACCCAGATAAATATTCCAAAAACGACATACTTGTTACGTCGAAAAAAGTCAAAATATACAACGCCAAAATATGTCCAAAGACGTCAAAATATACAACCCAGATAAATATCCCAAGAACGACATACTTGTTACGTCGAAAAAAGTCAAAATATACAACACCAAAATATATCCCAAAAACTACATAATACTATGTCGAAAAACGTCAAAATATACAACGCCAAAATATGTCCCTAAAACGTCAAAATATACAACCCTGAGAAATATCCCAAAAACAATTTATTACTATGTCGAAAAACGTCAAAAAATACAACGCCAAAAAATATCCCAAAAACTACATAATTCCTATCTGTCACTGTCACACAGAGTAATGACTGTAGCTTTTAACCAATTCGCCTTTTCGACGTTTAAATCGGCTGAAAATGCATTTTTTCCCACATGTGCACACTATGATGAAAATGATCATAAATCCACAAATACATGTTAGATGGGCCTAGTACTCTGTGAGAAACACTTAAGAAGCACATAATAGTTCATCATATTAATTTAATTTCTATGCTGTACTGCAGCATTCTGAATCATTCACCTATGAAGAGACAATGGTTCGGTGTTTCTCTAATTCAGCTAGACAGCAAACCGTCCAAAGTTCTGACGTGATCAAAACTCCACAAATACATGTTAGATGGGCCTAGAGGTCTGTGAGAAACACTTAAGAAGCACATAATAGTTCCTCATATTAGATTTCAATGGTGTACGGCAGCATTCTGAATCATTCACCTATAAAGAGACAAAGGTTCGGTGTTTCTCTAATTCAGCTAGACCGCAAATCGTCCAAAGTTCTGAAAATGATCATAACTCGAAAAATACATTTTATATGGGCCTAAAACTGTTTGACCAACAACACTTTAGCAGCATATACTAGTTCATCATTGTATTTAAACTGTCTGTCACTGTCACACAGAGTAATGACTGTAGCTTATAACCAATTCGCCTTTTCGACGTTTAAATCGGCTGAAAATGCGTTTTTTCCCACATGTGCACACTATGATGAAAATGATCATAACTCCACAAATACATCTTAGATGGGCCTAGAACTCTGTGAGAAACATTTAAGAAGGACATAATAGTTCATCATATTAATTAAATTTCTATGCTGTACTGCAGCATTCTGAATCATTCACCGCTGAAGAGACAATGGTTCAGTGTTTCTCTAATTCAGCTAGACAACAAACCGTCACAAGTTCTGAAAATGATCATAACTCCACAAATACATGTTAGATGGGCATAGAAATCTGTGAGAAACATTTAAGAAGCACATAATAGTTCATCATATTAATTAAATTTCTATGCTGTACTGCAGCTTTCTGAATCGTTCACCTCTGAAGAGACAATGGTTCGGTGTTTCTCTAATTCAGCTAGACCGCAAATCGTCCAATGTTCTTAAAATGATCATAACTCGAAAAATACATTTTATATGGGCCTAAAACTGTTTGACAAACAACACTTTAGCAGCACAGACTTGTTCATCATAGTATTTAAACTGAAGTATTTTAATGACTGAAGCGTTTAACCAATTCGCCTTTTCGACGTTTAAATCGGCTGAAAATGCGTTTTTCCCCACATGTGCACACTATGATGAAAATGATCATAACTCGACAAATACAATTTAAATGGGCCTAAAACTGTTTGACAAACAACACTTTAGCAGCACATACTAGTTCATCATAGTATTTAAACTGAAGTATTTTAATGAATGAAGCGTTTAACCAATTCGCGTTTTCGACGTTTAAATCGGCTGAAAATGCGTTTTTTCCCACATGTGCACACTATGATGAAAATGATCATAACTCCACAAATACATGTTAGATGGGCCTAAAACTCTGTGAGAAACACTTCAGAAGCCCAAAATAGTTCATCATATAAATTACATTTCTATGCTGTACTGCAGCATTCTGAATCATTCACCTCTGAAGAGACAATGGTTCGGTGTTTCTCTAATTCAGCTACACAGCAAACCGTCCAATGTTCTGAAAATGCTCATAACTCGACAAATACATGTTGTATGGGCCTAAAACTGTTTGACAAACAACACTTTAGCAGCATATACTAGTTCACCATTGTATTTAAACTGTCTGACACTGTCACACAGAGTAATGACTGAAGCTTTTAACCATTTCGCCTTTTCGACGTTTAAATCGGCTGAAAATGCGTTTTTTCCCACATCTGCACACTATGATGAAAATGTTCATAACTCCAAAAATACATGTTAGATGGGCCTAGAACTCTGTGAGAAACACTTAAGAAGGACATAATAGTTCATCATATTAATTAAATTTCTATGCTGTACTGCAGCATTCTGAATCATTCAACTATGATGTGACAATGGTTCGGTGTTTCTCTGATCAGCTAGATAGCAAACCGTCCAATGTTCTGAAAATGCTCATGACTCCACAAATATATGTTAGATGGGTGTAGAACTCTGTGAGAAACACTTAAGAAGCACATAATAGTTCATCATATTAATTAAATGTCTATGCTGTACTGCAGCATTCTGACCCCTTCACCTATGATGAGACAATGGTTCGGTGTTTCTCTAATTTAGCTAGACTGCAAATCGTCCAATGTTCTGAAAATGCTCATCACTCGAAGAATACATGTTGTTTGGGACTAAAACTGTTTGACAAACAACACTTTAGCAGCACATACTAGTTCATCATTGTATTTAAACTGTCTGACACTGTCACACAGAGTAATGACTGAAGCTTTTAACCAATTCCCCTTTTCGACGTTTAAATCGGCTGAAAATGCGTTTTTTCCCACATGTGCACACTATGATGAAAATGATCATAACTCCACAAATACATGTTAGATGGGCATAGAAATCTGAGAGAAAAACTTAGGAAGCACATAATAGTTCATCATATTAATTAAATGTCTATGCTGTACTGCAGCATTCTGAATCATTCACCTCTGAAGAGACAATGGTTCGGTGTTTCTCTAATTTAGCTAGACAACAAACCGTCCAATGTTCTGACAATGCTCATAACTCGACAAATACATTTTATATGGGCCTAAAACTGTTTGACAAACAACACTTTAGCAGCATATACTAGTTCATCATTGTATTTAAACTGTCTGACACTGTCACACAGAGTAATGACTGAAGCTTTTAACCAATTCGCCTTTTCGACGTTTAAATCGGCTGAAAATGCGTTTTTTCCCACATGTGCACACTATGATGAAAATGATCATAACTCCACAAATACATGTTAGATGGGCCTAGAACTCTGTGAGAAACACTTAAGAAGGACATAATAGTTCATCATATTAATTAAATGTCGATGCTGTACTGCAGCATTCTGAATCATTCACCTCTAAAGAGACAATGGTTCGGTGTTTCTCTAATTCAGCTAGACAGCAAACCGTCCAAAGATCTGAAAATGATCATAACTCCACAAATACATGTTAGATGGGCATAGAAATCTGTGAGAAACACTTAAGAAGCACATAATAGTTCATCATATTAATTAAATTTCTATGCTGTACTGCAGCATTCTAAACCATTCACCTATGATGAGACAATGGTTCGGTGTTTCTCTAATCAGCTAGACAGCAAACCGTCCAATGTTCTGAAAATGCTCATAACTCGACAAATACATGTTGTATGGGACTAAAACTGTTTGACAAACAACACTTTAGCAGCACTTACTAGTTCATCATTGTATTTAAACTGTCTGACACTATCACACAGAGTAATGACTGAAGCGTTTAACCAATCTGCCTTTTCGACGTTTAAATCGGCTGAAAATTCGTTTTTTCCCACATGTGCACACTATGATGAAAATTATCATAACTCCACAAATATATGTTAGATGGGCCTAAAACTCTGTGAGAAACACTTAAGAAGCACATAATAGTTCATCATATTAATTGAATTTCTATGCTGTACTGCAGCATTCTGAATCATTCACCGCTGAAAAGACAATGGTTTGGTGTTTCTCTGATTCAGCTAGACAGCAAACCGTCAAAAGTTCTGAAAATGATCATAACTCCACAAATACATGTTAGATGGGCATAGAAATCTGTGAGAAACACTTAAGAAGCACATAATAGTTCATCATATTAATTAAATTTCTATGCTGTACTGCAGCATTCTGAATCATTCACCTCTGAAGAGACAATGGTTCGGTGTTTCTCTAATTCAGCAAGATATTTTTTGTTTTTTTTTAATATTTTTCGGCGTTGTATATTTTGACCTTTTTCGACATAGTATTATGTAGTTTCTGGGATATTTTTTGGTGTTGTATATTTTGACGTTTTTCGACATAGTATTATATCGTTTTTGGGATATTTATCTGGGTTGTATATTTTGACGTTTTTGTTACATTTTTTGGCGTTGGTTACTTTGACTTTTTCCGACATTGTGTCGTTTTTTGGGATATTTATCTGGGTTGTATATTGTGACATTTTGAACATATTTTGGCGTTGTATGTTTTGACTTTTTTCGACTTTTTCCGTATGTCGTTTTTGGGATTTTTATCTGGGTTGTAAATTTTGAAGTATTTGTGATATTTTTCGGCGTTGTATATTTTAACGTTTTTCGACATAGTATTATGTTGTTTTTGGGATATTTATCTGGATTGTATATTTTGACCTTTTTGGGACATATTTGGCGTTGTATATTTTGACGTTTTTGTTATATTTTTCGACGTGGTATATTTTGACGTTTTTCGACAGATGTCGTAAGTCGTTTTTGGGATATTCTTTGGCGTTGTATATTTGACTTTTTTCGACTTTTTCTGTATGTCGTTTGTGGGATATTTATCTGGGTTGTAAATTTTGAAGTATTGTCATATTTTTCGGCGTTGTATATTTTTACATTTTTCGACATAGTATTATGTAGTTTTGGGATATTTTTTGGTGTTGTATATTTTGACCTTTTTCGACATAGTATTATGTCGTTTTTTGGATATTTATCTTGGTTGTATATTTTGACGTTTTTGGGACATATTTGGCGTTGTATATTTTGACCTTTTTCGACGTAGTATAGTATCTCGTTTTTGGGATATTTTTTGGCATTGTATATTTTGACTTTTTTCGACTCTTTTTGTATGTCGTTTTTGGGATATTTATCTGGGTTGTATATTTTGAAGTATTTGTGATATTTTTCGGCGTTGTCTATTTTGACGTTTTTCAACATAGTATTATGTCGTTTTTGGGATATTTTTGGTGTTGTATGTTGTGACGTTTTTGTGATATTTTTCGACGTGGTATATTTTGACGTTTTTCGACGTAGTATTATGTCGTTTTTAGGATATTTTTCGGCGTTGTATATTTTGACGTTTTTTGACATAGTATTATGTCGTTTTTGGAATATTTATCTGGGTTGTATATTTTGACGTTTTTGTGATATTTTTCGACGTGGTATATTTTGACGTTTTTCGACAGATGTCGTAAGTCGTTTTTGGGATATTCTTTGGCGTTGTATATTTGACTTTCTTCGACTTTTTCTGTATGTCGTTTGTGGGATATTTATCTGGGTTGTAAATTTTGAAGTATTTGTGATATTTTTCTTCGTTGTATATTTTTACATTTTTCGACATAGTATTATGTAGTTTTTGGGATATTTTTTGGTGTTGTATATTTTGACGTTTTTCGACATAGTATTATGTCGTTTTTGGGATATTTATCTTGGTTGTATATTTTGACCTTTTTGGGACATATTTGGCGTTGTATATTTTGACCTTTTTCGACATAGTTTTATGTAGTTTTTGGGATATTTATCTGGGTTGTATATTTTGACGTTTTTTGATATAGTATTATGTCGTTTTTGGGATATTATTTGGCTTTGTATATTTTGACTTTTTTCGACATAGTATATAATATGTCGCTTTTGGGATATTTTTCGGCGTTGTGTATTTTGACGTTTTTCGACATGAAGTTTGTCGTATTTTGGATATTTATCTGGGTTGTATATTTTGAAGTATTTGTGATATTTTTCGGCGCTGTATATTTTGACGTTTTTCAACATAGTATTATGTCGTTTTTGGGATATTTTTGGTGTTGTATGTTGTGACGTATTTGTGATATTTTTCGGCGTTGTATATTTTGACGTTTTTCGACGTAGTATTATGTCGTTTTTGGGACATTTTTTGGCGTTGGTTACTTTGACTTTTTTCGACATAGTATATTATGTCGTTTTTTGGGACATTTATCTGGGTTGTATATTGTGACATTTTGAACATATTTTGGCGTTGTATGTTTTGACTTTTTTGGACATAACAAGTATGTCGTTTTGGAATATTTATCTGGGTTGTATATTTTGACGTTTTTCGACCTAGTATTATGTCGTTTTTGGGATATTTATCTGGGTTGTATATTTTGATGTTTTTGGGAAATTTTTTGGCGTTGTATATTTTTGACTTTTTTCGACTTTTTCCGTGTGTCGTTTTTGGGATATTTATCTGGGTTGTAAATTTTGAAGTATTTGTGATATTTTTCGGCGTTGTATATTTTGACGTTTTTCGACATAGTATTATGTTGTTTTTGGGATATTTATCTGGATTGTATATTTTGACCTTTTTGGGACATATTTGGCGTTGTATATTTTGACTTTTTTCGACATAGTTTAGTATCTCGTTTTTGGGATATTTTTTGGCATTGTATATTTTGACTTTTTTCGACTTTTTTTGTAAGTCGTTTTTGGGATATTTATCTGGGTTGTATATTTTGAAGTATTTGTGATATTTTTCGGCGTTGTCTATTTTGACGTTTTTCAACATAGTAGTATGTCGTTTTTGGGATATTTTTTGGTGTTGTATATTGTGACGTTTTTGTGATATTTTTCGACGTGGTATATTTTGACGTTTTTTGACATAGTATTATGTAGTTTTTGTGATATTTTTTGGCGTTCTATATTTAGAATTTTTTCGACATAGTATTATGTCGTTTTTGGGATATTTTTTGGTGTTGTATATTGTGACGTTTTTGTCATATTTTTCGACGTGGTATATTTTGACGTTTTTCAACATAGTATTATGTAGTTTTTGTGATTTTTTTTGGCGTTGTTTATTTTGACTTTTTTCGACTTTTTTCGTATGTCGTTTTTGGGATATTTATCTGGGTTGTATATTTTGAAGTATTTGTGATATTTTTCGGCGTTGTATATTTTGACGTTTTTCGACGTAGTATTATGTCGTTTTTGGAATATTTATCTGGGTTGTATATTTTGACGTTTTTCGATATAGTATTATGTCGTTTTTGGGATATTATTTGGCTTTGTATATTTTGACTTTTTTCGACATAGTATATTATGTCCTTTTTTGGGACATTTATCTGGGTTGTATATTTTGACGTTTTTGGACATATTTTGGCGTTGTATATTTTGACTGTTCTGACTTTTTCCGTATGTAGTTTTTGGGATATTTATCTGTGTTGTAAATTTTGAAGTATTTGTGATATTCTTCGGTGTTGTATATTTTAACGTTTTTCGACATAGTATTATGTCGTTTTTGGGATATTTATCTGGGCTGTATATTTTGAAGTATTTGTGATATTTTTCGGCGTTGTATATTTTGACGTTTTTCGACATAGTATTATGTCGTTTTTGGGATATTTATCTTGGTTGTATATTTTGACGTTTTTGGGACATATTTGGCGTTGTATATTTTGACCTTTTTCGACATAGTTTTATGTAGTTTTTGGGATATTTATCTGGGTTGTATATTTTGACGTTTTTTGATATAGTATTATGTCGTTTTTGGAATATTTATCTGGGTTGTATATTTTGACGTTTTTGTGATATTTTTCGACGTGGTATATTTTGACGTTTTTCGACAGATGTCGTAAGTCGTTTTTGGGATATTCTTTGGCGTTGTATATTTGACTTTCTTCGACTTTTTCTGTATGTCGTTTGTGGGATATTTATCTGGGTTGTAAATTTTGAAGTATTTGTGATATTTTTCTTCGTTGTATATTTTTACATTTTTCGACATAGTATTATGTAGTTTTTGGGATATTTTTTGGTGTTGTATATTTTGACGTTTTTCGACATAGTATTATGTCGTTTTTGGGATATTTATCTTGGTTGTATATTTTGACCTTTTTGGGACATATTTGGCGTTGTATATTTTGACCTTTTTCGACATAGTTTTATGTAGTTTTTGGGATATTTATCTGGGTTGTATATTTTGACGTTTTTTGATATAGTATTATGTCGTTTTTGGGATATTATTTGGCTTTGTATATTTTGACTTTTTTCGACATAGTATATAATATGTCGCTTTTGGGATATTTTTCGGCGTTGTGTATTTTGACGTTTTTCGACATGAAGTTTGTCGTATTTTGGATATTTATCTGGGTTGTATATTTTGAAGTATTTGTGATATTTTTCGGCGCTGTATATTTTGACGTTTTTCAACATAGTATTATGTCGTTTTTGGGATATTTTTGGTGTTGTATGTTGTGACGTATTTGTGATATTTTTCGGCGTTGTATATTTTGACGTTTTTCGACGTAGTATTATGTCGTTTTTGGGACATTTTTTGGCGTTGGTTACTTTGACTTTTTTCGACATAGTATATTATGTCGTTTTTTGGGACATTTATCTGGGTTGTATATTGTGACATTTTGAACATATTTTGGCGTTGTATGTTTTGACTTTTTTCGACATAGTATTATGTAGTTTTTGTGATATTTTTTGGCGTTCTATATTTAGAATTTTTTCGACATAGTATTATGTCGTTTTTGGGATATTTTTTGGTGTTGTATATTGTGACGTTTTTGTCATATTTTTCGACGTGGTATATTTTGACGTTTTTCGACATAGTATTATGTAGTTTTTGTGATTTTTTTTGGCGTTGTTTATTTTGACTTTTTTCGACTTTTTTCGTATGTCGTTTTTGGGATATTTATCTGGGTTGTATATTTTGAAGTATTTGTGATATTTTTCGGTGTTGTATATTTTGACGTTTTTCGACGTAGTATTATGTCGTTTTTGGAATATTTATCTGGGTTGTATATTTTGACGTTTTTCGATATAGTATTATGTCGTTTTTGGGATATTATTTGGCTTTGTATATTTTGACTTTTTTCGACATAGTATATTATGTCCTTTTTTGGGACATTTATCTGGGTTGTATATTTTGACGTTTTTGGACATATTTTGGCGTTGTATATTTTGACTGTTCTGACTTTTTCCGTATGTAGTTTTTGGGATATTTATCTGTGTTGTAAATTTTGAAGTATTTGTGATATTCTTCGGTGTTGTATATTTTAACGTTTTTCGACATAGTATTATGTCGTTTTTGGGATATTTATCTGGGCTGTATATTTTGAAGTATTTGTGATATTTTTCGGCGTTGTATATTTTGACGTTTTTCGACATAGTATTATGTCGTTTTTGGGATATTTATCTTGGTTGTATATTTTGACGTTTTTGGGACATATTTGGCGTTGTATATTTTGACCTTTTTCGACATAGTTTTATGTAGTTTTTGGGATATTTATCTGGGTTGTATATTTTGACGTTTTTTGATATAGTATTATGTCGTTTTTGGAATATTTATCTGGGTTGTATATTTTGACGTTTTTGTGATATTTTTCGACGTGGTATATTTTGACGTTTTTCGACAGATGTCGTAAGTCGTTTTTGGGATATTCTTTGGCGTTGTATATTTGACTTTCTTCGACTTTTTCTGTATGTCGTTTGTGGGATATTTATCTGGGTTGTAAATTTTGAAGTATTTGTGATATTTTTCTTCGTTGTATATTTTTACATTTTTCGACATAGTATTATGTAGTTTTTGGGATATTTTTTGGTGTTGTATATTTTGACGTTTTTCGACATAGTATTATGTCGTTTTTGGGATATTTATCTTGGTTGTATATTTTGACCTTTTTGGGACATATTTGGCGTTGTATATTTTGACCTTTTTCGACATAGTTTTATGTAGTTTTTGGGATATTTATCTGGGTTGTATATTTTGACGTTTTTTGATATAGTATTATGTCGTTTTTGGGATATTATTTGGCTTTGTATATTTTGACTTTTTTCGACATAGTATATAATATGTCGCTTTTGGGATATTTTTCGGCGTTGTGTATTTTGACGTTTTTCGACATGAAGTTTGTCGTATTTTGGATATTTATCTGGGTTGTATATTTTGAAGTATTTGTGATATTTTTCGGCGCTGTATATTTTGACGTTTTTCAACATAGTATTATGTCGTTTTTGGGATATTTTTGGTGTTGTATGTTGTGACGTATTTGTGATATTTTTCGGCGTTGTATATTTTGACGTTTTTCGACGTAGTATTATGTCGTTTTTGGGACATTTTTTGGCGTTGGTTACTTTGACTTTTTTCGACATAGTATATTATGTCGTTTTTTGGGACATTTATCTGGGTTGTATATTGTGACATTTTGAACATATTTTGGCGTTGTATGTTTTGACTTTTTTCGACATAACAAGTATGTCGTTTTGGAATATTTATCTGGGTTGTATATTTTGACGTTTTTCGACCTAGTATTATGTCGTTTTTGGGATATTTATCTGGGTTGTATATTTTGATGTTTTTGGGAAATTTTTTGGCGTTGTATATTTTTGACTTTTTTCGACTTTTTCCGTGTGTCGTTTTTGGGATATTTATCTGGGTTGTAAATTTTGAAGTATTTGTGATATTTTTCGGCGTTGTATATTTTGACGTTTTTCGACATAGTATTATGTTGTTTTTGGGATATTTATCTGGATTGTATATTTTGACCTTTTTGGGACATATTTGGCGTTGTATATTTTGACTTTTTTCGACATAGTTTAGTATCTCGTTTTTGGGATATTTTTTGGCATTGTATATTTTGACTTTTTTCGACTTTTTTTGTAAGTCGTTTTTGGGATATTTATCTGGGTTGTATATTTTGAAGTATTTGTGATATTTTTCGGCGTTGTCTATTTTGACGTTTTTCAACATAGTAGTATGTCGTTTTTGGGATATTTTTTGGTGTTGTATATTGTGACGTTTTTGTGATATTTTTCGACGTGGTATATTTTGACGTTTTTGACATAGTATTATGTAGTTTTTGTGATATTTTTTGGCGTTCTATATTTAGAATTTTTTCGACATAGTATTATGTCGTTTTTGGGATATTTTTTGGTGTTGTATATTGTGACGTTTTTGTCATATTTTTCGACGTGGTATATTTTGACGTTTTTCGACATAGTATTATGTAGTTTTTGTGATTTTTTTTGGCGTTGTTTATTTTGACTTTTTTTGACTTTTTTCGTATGTCGTTTTTGGGATATTTATCTGGGTTGTATATTTTGAAGTATTTGTGATATTTTTCGGCGTTGTATATTTTGACGTTTTTCGACGTAGTATTATGTCGTTTTTGGAATATTTATCTGGGTTGTATATTTTGACGTTTTTCGATATAGTATTATGTCGTTTTTGGGATATTATTTGGCTTTGTATATTTTGACTTTTTTCGACATAGTATATTATGTCCTTTTTTGGGACATTTATCTGGGTTGTATATTTTGACGTTTTTGGACATATTTTGGCGTTGTATATTTTGACTGTTCTGACTTTTTCCGTATGTAGTTTTTGGGATATTTATCTGTGTTGTAAATTTTGAAGTATTTGTGATATTCTTCGGTGTTGTATATTTTAACGTTTTTCGACATAGTATTATGTCGTTTTTGGGATATTTATCTGGGCTGTATATTTTGAAGTATTTGTGATATTTTTCGGCGTTGTATATTTTGACGTTTTTCGACATAGTATTATGTCGTTTTTGGGATATTTATCTTGGTTGTATATTTTGACGTTTTTGGGACATATTTGGCGTTGTATATTTTGACCTTTTTCGACATAGTTTTATGTAGTTTTTGGGATATTTATCTGGGTTGTATATTTTGACGTTTTTTGATATAGTATTATGTCGTTTTTGGAATATTTATCTGGGTTGTATATTTTGACGTTTTTGTGATATTTTTCGACGTGGTATATTTTGACGTTTTTCGACAGATGTCGTAAGTCGTTTTTGGGATATTCTTTGGCGTTGTATATTTGACTTTCTTCGACTTTTTCTGTATGTCGTTTGTGGGATATTTATCTGGGTTGTAAATTTTGAAGTATTTGTGATATTTTTCTTCGTTGTATATTTTTACATTTTTCGACATAGTATTATGTAGTTTTTGGGATATTCTTCGGTGTTGTATATTTTAACGTTTTTCGACATAGTATTATGTCGTTTTTGGGATATTTATCTGGGCTGTATATTTTGAAGTATTTGTGATATTTTTCGGCGTTGTATATTTTGACGTTTTACGACATAGTATTATGTCGTTTTTGGGATATTTATCTTGGTTGTATATTTTGACGTTTTTGGGACATATTTGGCGTTGTATATTTTGACCTTTTTCGACATAGTTTTATGTAGTTTTTGGGATATTTATCTGGGTTGTATATTTTGACGTTTTTTGATATAGTATTATGTCGTTTTTGGGATATTATTTGGCTTTGTATATTTTGACTTTTTTCGACATAGTATATAATATGTCGCTTTTGGGATATTTTTCGGCGTTGTGTATTTTGACGTTTTTCGACATGAAGTTTGTCGTATTTGGGATATTTATCTGGGTTGTATATTTTGAAGTATTTGTGATATTTTTCGGCGCTGTATATTTTGACGTTTTTCAACATAGTATTATGTCGTTTTTGGGATATTTTTGGTGTTGTATGTTGTGACGTATTTGTGATATTTTTCGGCGTTGTATATTTTGACGTTTTTCGACGTAGTATTATGTCGTTTTTGGGACATTTTTTGGCGTTGGTTACTTTGACTTTTTTCGACATAGTATATTATGTCGTTTTTTGGGACATTTATCTGGGTTGTATATTGTGACATTTTGAACATATTTTGGCGTTGTATGTTTTGACTTTTTTCGACATAACAAGTATGTCGTTTTGGCATATTTATCTGGGTTGTATATTTTGACGTTTTTCGACCTAGTATTATGTCGTTTTTGGGATATTTATCTGGGTTGTATATTTTGATGTTTTTGGGAAATTTTTTGGCGTTGTATATTTTTGACTTTTTTCGACTTTTTCCGTGTGTCGTTTTTGGGATATTTATCTGGGTTGTAAATTTTGAAGTATTTGTGATATTTTTCGGCGTTGTATATTTTGACGTTTTTCGACATAGTATTATGTTGTTTTTGGGATATTTATCTGGATTGTATATTTTGACCTTTTTGGGACATATTTGGCGTTGTATATTTTGACTTTTTTCGACATAGTTTAGTATCTCGTTTTTGGGATATTTTTTGGCATTGTATATTTTGACTTTTTTCGACTTTTTTTTGTATGTCGTTTTTGGGATATTTATCTGGGTTGTATATTTTGAAGTATTTGTGATATTTTTCGGCGTTGTCTATTTTGACGTTTTTCAACATAGTAGTATGTCGTTTTTGGGATATTTTTTGGTGTTGTATATTGTGACGTTTTTGTGATATTTTTCGACGTGGTATATTTTGACGTTTTTTGACATAGTATTATGTAGTTTTTGTGATATTTTTTGGCGTTCTATATTTAGAATTTTTTCGACATAGTATTATGTCGTTTTTGGGATATTTTTTGGTGTTGTATATTGTGACGTTTTTGTCATATTTTTCGACGTGGTATATTTTGACGTTTTTCGACATAGTATTATGTAGTTTTTGTGATTTTTTTTGGCGTTGTTTATTTTGACTTTTTTCGACTTTTTTCGTATGTCGTTTTTGGGATATTTATCTGGGTTGTATATTTTGAAGTATTTGTGATATTTTTCGGCGTTGTATATTTTGACGTTTTTCGACGTAGTATTATGTCGTTTTTGGAATATTTATCTGGGTTGTATATTTTGACGTTTTTCGATATAGTATTATGTCGTTTTTGGGATATTATTTGGCTTTGTATATTTTGACTTTTTTCGACATAGTATATTATGTCCTTTTTTGGGACATTTATCTGGGTTGTATATTTTGACGTTTTTGGACATATTTTGGCGTTGTATATTTTGACTGTTTTCAACTTTTTCCGTATGTAGTTTTTGGGATATTTATCTGTGTTGTAAATTTTGAAGTATTTGTGATATTCTTCGGTGTTGTATATTTTAACGTTTTTCGACATAGTATTATGTCGTTTTTGGGATAGTTATCTGGGCTGTATATTTTGAAGTATTTGTGATATTTTTCGGCGTTGTATATTTTGACGTTTTTCGACATAGTATTATGTCGTTTTTGGAATATTTATCTGGGTTGTATATTTTGACGTTTTTCGATATAGTATTATGTCGTTTTTGGGATATTATTTGGCTTTGTATATTTTGACTTTTTTCGACATAGTATATTATGTCCTTTTTTGGGACATTTATCTGGGTTGTATATTTTGACGTTTTTGGACATATTTTGGCGTTGTATATTTTGACTGTTTTCGACTTTTTCCGTATGTAGTTTTTGGGATATTTATCTGTGTTGTAAATTTTGAAGTATTTGTGATATTCTTCGGTGTTGTATATTTTAACGTTTTTCGACATAGTATTATGTCGTTTTTGGGATATTTATCTGGGCTGTATATTTTGAAGTATTTGTGATATTTTTCGGCGTTGTATATTTTGACGTTTTTCGACATAGTATTATGTCGTTTTTGGGATATTTTTTGGCGTTGTACATTTTGACTTTTTTCGACATAGCCTTACGACCCGGAGAAGAAGTAAAGTTTGAGATATTTTTCAATGTGGTATATTTTGACGTTATTCGATATAGTATAGTATGTCTTTTTTGGGATATTTTTTGGCGTTGTATATTTAGACTGTTTTCGACTTTTTCGTATGTCGTTATTGGGATATTTATCTGGGTTGTATATTTTGAAGTATTTGTGATATTTTTCGGCGTTGTATATTCTGACGTTTTTCGACATAGTATTATGTCATTTTTGGGATATTTTTTGGTGTTGTATATTGTGACGTTTTTGTGATATTTTTCGACGTGGTATATTTTGGCGTTTGTCGACATAGTATTATGTAGTTTTTGTGATATTTTTTGGCGTTGTTCATTTTGACATTTTTCGACTTTTTTCGTAAGTCGTTTTTGGGATATTTATCTGGGTTGTATATTTTGAAGTATTTGTCATATTTTTCGGCGTTGTATATTTTGACGTTTTTCGACATAGTATTATGTAGTTTTTGGGATATTTTTGGGTGTTGTATATTTTGACTTTTTTTGACTTTTTTCGTATGTCGTTATTGAGATATTTATCTCGGTTGTATATTTTGAAGTATTTGTGATATTTATCGGCATTGTATATTTTTACGTTTTTTGACATAGTATTATGTAGTTTTTGGGATATTTATCTGGGTTGTATATTTTGATGTTTTTCGACATAGTATTATGTCGTTTTTGGGATATTTTTTGGCGTTGTACATTTTGACTTTTTTCGTCATAGCCTACGACCCGGAGAAGAAGTTAAGTTTGAGATTTTTTCGATGTGGTATATTTTTATGTTTTTCGACATTGTATTATGTCGTTTTTGGGATATTTTTTGGTGTTGTATATTTTGACTTTTTTCGACATAATATAGTATGTCGTTTTTGGGATATTTTTCGGCGTATATTTTTACGTTTTGCGACATAGTATTATGTCATTTTTGGGATATTTATCTGGGTTGTATAGTTTGACGTTTTTGGGACATATTTTGGCGTTGTATATTTTCACGTTTTTCGACATAGTATTATGTAGTTTTTGGGATATTTTTTGGCGTTGTATATTTTGACGTTTTTCGACATAGTATTATATCGTTTTTGGGATATTTAGCTGGGTTGTATATTTTGACGTTTTTGGGAAATCTTTTGGCGATGTATAATTTGACTTTTTTCGACTTTTTTTGTATGTCGTTTTTGGGATATCTACCTGGGTTGTATATTTTGAAGTATTTGTTATTTTTTTCGGCGTTGTATATTTTGACTGTTTCGACTTTTTTCGTAAGTCGTTTTTGGGATATTTATCTGGGTTGTATATTTTGAAGTATTTGTGATATTTTTCGGCGTGGTATATTTTAACGTTTTTCGACATAGAATATTATGTGGTTTTTGGGATATTTTTTGGCGTTGTATATTTTTACTTTTTTCGACATCGTAAGTCGTTATTGGAATATTTATCTTGGTTGTATATTTTGAGGTTTTTTGACATAGTATAGTATGTATTTTTTGGGAAATTTATCTGTGTTAAATATTTTGACGTTTTTGAGATATTTTTCGATGTGGAATATTTTGACCTTTTTCGACATAGTATTATGTAGTTTTTGTGATATTATTTGGCGTTGTTTATTTTGAATTTTTTCGACTTTTTTCGTATGATGTTTTTGGGATATTTATCTGGGTTGTATATTTTGAAGTATTTGTGATATTTTTCGGCGTTGTATATTATTACGTTTTTTGATATAGTATTATGTAGTTTTTGGGATATTTATCTGGGTTGTATATATTTTGACGTTTTTCGAAATAGTATTCTGTCGTTTTTGGGATATTTTTTGGCGTTGTATATTTTGACTTTCTTCTACTTTTTCCGTATGTCGTTTTTGGGATATATATCTGGGTTGTAAATTTTGAAGTATTTGTGATATTTTTCGGCATTGTATATTTTTACGTTTTTCGACATAGTATTGTGTAGTTTTTGGGATATATTTTGGTGTTTTCTATTTCGACTTTTTTCGACATAGTATAATATGTTGTTTTTGGGATATTTTTCGACGTTGTATATTTTGAAGTTTTTCGACATAGTATAGTATGTCGTTTTTGGGATATTTTTTGGCGTTGGATTTTTTTGACTTTTTTCGACATTTTTCGTAAGTCGTTTTTGGGATATTTATCTGGGTTGTATATTTTGAAGTATTTGTGATATTTTTCGGCGTTGTATATCTTGACGTTTTTCGACATAGTATTATGTAGTTTTTGGGATATTTTTTGGTGTTGTATATTTTGACTTTTTTTGACTTTTTTCGTATGTCGTTATTGAGATATTTATCTCGGTTGTATATTTTGAAGTATTTGTGATATTTTTCGGCGTTGTATCTTTAAACGTTTTTCGACATAGTATTATGTCGTTTTTGGGATATTTTTTATGTTGTATATTGTGACGTTTTTCGACATAGTATTATGTCGTTTTTGGGATATTTATCTGGGTTGTATAGTTTGACGTTTTTGGGACATATTTTGGCGTTGTATATTTTCACGTTTTTCGACATAGTATTATGTAGTATATGGGATATTTTTTGGCGTTGTATATTTTGACGTTTTTCGACATAGTATTATATCGTTTTTGGGATATTTAGCTGGGTTGTATATTTTGACGTTTTTTGGAAATTTTTTGGCGATGTATACTTTGACTTTTTTCAACTTTTTTTGTATGTCGTTTTTGGGATATCTACCTGGGTTGTATATTTTGAAGTATTTGTTATTTTTTTCGGCATTGTATATTTTGACTTTTTTCGACTTTTTTTGTATATCGTTTTTGGGATATTTATCTGGGTTGTATATTTGAAGTATTTGTGATATTTTTCGGCGTGGTATATTTTGACGTTTTTCGACATAGAATATTATGTGGTTTTTGGGATATTTTTTGGCGTTGTATATTTTTACTTTTTTCGACATCGTAAGTCGTTATTGGAATATTTACCTTGGTTGTATATTTTGAGGTTTTTTGACATAGTATAGTATGTATTTTTGGGGAAATTTATCTGTGTTAAATATTTTGACGTTTTTGAGATATTTTTCGATGTGGAATATTTTGACCTTTTTCGACATAGTATTATGTAGTTTTTGTGATATTATTTGGCGTTGTTTATTTTGAATTTTTTCGACTTTTTTCGTATGTCGTTTTTGGGATATTTATCTGGGTTGTATATTTTGAAGTATTTGTGATATTTTTCGGCGTTGTATATTATTACGTTTTTTGACATAGTATTATGTAGTTTTTGGGATATTTATCTGGGTTGTATATATTTTGACGTTTTTCGACATAGTATTCTGTCGTTTTTGGGATATTTTTTGGCGTTGTATATTTTGACTTTCTTCTACTTTTTCCGTATGTCGTTTTTGGGATATTTATCTGGGTTGTAAATTTTGAAGTATTTGTGATATTTTTCGGCATTGTATATTTTTACGTTTTTCGACATAGTATTATGTTGTTTTTGGGATATATTTTGGTGTTGTATATTTTGACTTTCTTCGACTTTTTCCGTATGTCGTTTTTGGGATATTTATCTGGGTTGTAAATTTTGAAGTATTTGTGATATTTTTCGGCATTGTATATTTTTACGTTTTTCGACATAGTATTATGTAGTTTTTGGTATATATTTTGGTGTTTTGTATTTAGACTTTTTTCGACATAGGATAATATGTCGTTTTTGGGATATTTTTCGACGTTGTATATTTTGGCGTTTGTCGACATAGTATTATGTAGTTTTTGTGATATTTTTTGGCGTTGTTTATTTTGACTTTTTTCGACATTTTTCGTAAGTCGTTTTTGGGATATTTATCTGGGTTGTATATTTTGAAGTATTTGTGATATTTTTCGGCGTTGTATATTTTGACCCTTTTCGACATAGTATTATGTCATGTTTGGGATATTTTTCGGCGTTGTACATTTTTACGTTTTTCGACATAGTATTATGTAGTTTTTGGGATATTTTTTGGTGTTGTATATCTTGACGTTTTTCGACACAGTATTATGTCGTTTTTGGGATATTTATCTGGGTTGTATATTTTGACGTTTTTGGGACATATTTGGCGTTGTATATTTTGACTTTTTTCGACAGAGTATAGTATGTCGTTTTTTAGGATATTTATCTTGGTTGTATATTTTAACGTTTTTGGACATATTTTGGCTTGTATATTTTGACTTTTTTGTGATATTTTTCGATATGGTATATTTTGACGTTTTTTCGACATTTTCCGTATGTCGTTTTTGGGATATTAATCACGGTTGTAAATTTTGAAGTATTTGTGATATTTTTCGCGTTGTATATTTTGACGTTTTTCGACATAGTATTATGTAGTTTTTGGGATATTTTTTGGTGTTGTATATTTTGACTTTTTTTGACTTTCTTCGTAAGTCGTTATTGAGATATTAATCTCGGTTGTATATTTTGAAGAATTTGTGATATTTTTCGGCATTGTATATTTTTACGTTTTTTGACATAGTATTATGTAGTTTTTGGGATATTTATCTGGGTTGTATATTTTCACGTTTTTCGACATAGTATTATGTCGTTTTTGGGATATTTTTTGGCGTTGTACATTTTGACTTTTTTCGACATAGCCTTACAACCCGGAGAAGAAGTTAAGTTTGAGATATTTTTCGATGTGGTTTATATTTATGTTTTTCGACATTGTATTATGTAGTTTTTGGGATATTTTTTGGTGTTCTATATTTTGACTTTTTTCGACATAATATAGTATGTCGTTTTTGGGATATTTTTCGGCGTATATTTTTACGTTTTGCGACATAGTATTATGTCATTTTTGGGATATTTATCTGGGTTGTATAGTTTGACGTTTTTGGGACATATTTTGGCGTTGTATATTTTCACGTTTTTCGACATAGTATTATGTAGTTTTTGGGATATTTTTTGGCGTTGTATATTTTGACGTCTTTCGACATAGTATTATATCGTTTTTGGGATATTTATCTGGGTTGTATATTTTGACGTTTTTGGGACATTTTTTGGCGTTGTATACTTTGACTTTTTTCGACTTTTTTTGTATGTCGTTTTTGGGATATTTATCTGGGTTGTATATTTTATAGTATTTGTGATATTTTTCGGCGTGCTATATTTTGACGTTTTTCGACATAGAATATTATGTGGTTTTTGGGATATTTTTTGGCGTTGTATATTTTGACTTTTTTCGACATCGTAAGTCGTTTTTGGAATATTTATCTTGGTTGTATATTTTGACGTTTTTGAGATATTTTTCGATGTGGAATATTTTGATGTTTTTCGACATAGTATTATGTAGTTTTTGTGATATTATTTGGCGTTGTTTATTTTGAATTTTTTCGACTTTTTTCGTATGTCGTTTTTGGGATATTTATCTGGGTTGTATAATTTGAAGTATTTGTGATATTTTTCGGCGTTGTATATTTTTACGTTTTTTGACATTGTATTATGTAGTTTTTGGGATATTTATCTGGGTTGTATATTTTGACGTTTTTCGAAATAGTATTCTGTCGTTTTTGGGATATTTTTTGGCGTTGTATATTTTGACTTTCTTCGACTTTTTCCGTATGTCGTTTTTGGGATATTTATCTGGGTTGTAAATTTTGAAGTATTTGTGATATTTTTCGGCATTGTATATTTTTACGTTTTTCGACATAGTATTATGTTGTTTTTGGGATATATTTTGGTGTTGTATATTTTGACTTTCTTCGACTTTTTCCGTATGTCGTTTTTGGGATATTTATCTGGGTTGTAAATTTTGAAGTATTTGTGATATTTTTCGGCATTGTATATTTTTACGTTTTTCGACATAGTATTATGTAGTTTTTGGTATATATTTTGGTGTTTTGTATTTAGACATTTTTCGACATAGGATAATATGTCGTTTTTGGGATATTTTTCGACGTTGTATATTTTGAAATTTTTCGACATAGTATTATGTAGTTTTTGGGATATTTTTTGGTGTTGTATATTTTGACTTTTTCCGACATTTTTCGTAAGTCGTTTTTGGGATATTTATCTGGGTTGTATATTTTGAAGTATTTGTGATATTTTTCGGCGTTGTATATTTTGACGTTTTTCGACATAGTATTATGTAGTTTTTGGGATATTTTTTGGCGTTGTACATTTTGACTTTTTTTGACTTTCTTCGTAAGTCGTTATTGAGATATTAATCTCGGTTGTATATTTTGAAGAATTTGTGATATTTTTCGGCATTGTATATTTTTACGTTTTTTGACATAGTATTATGTAGTTTTTGGGATATTTATCTGGGTTGTATATTTTCACGTTTTTCGACATAGTATTATGTCGTTTTTGGGATATTTTTTGGCGTTGTACATTTTGACTTTTTTCGACATAGCCTTACAACCCGGAGAAGAAGTTAAGTTTGAGATATTTTTCGATGTGGTTTATATTTATGTTTTTCGACATTGTATTATGTAGTTTTTGGGATATTTTTTGGTGTTCTATATTTTGACTTTTTTCGACATAATATAGTATGTCGTTTTTGGGATATTTTTCGGCGTATATTTTTACGTTTTGCGACATAGTATTATGTCATTTTTGGGATATTTATCTGGGTTGTATAGTTTGACGTTTTTGGGACATAATTTGGCGTTGTATATTTTCACGTTTTTCGACATAGTATTATGTAGTTTTTGGGATATTTTTTGGCGTTGTATATTTTGACGTTTTTCGACATAGTATTATATCGTTTTTGGGATATTTATCTGGGTTGTATATTTTGACGTTTTTGGGACATTTTTTGGCGTTGTATACTTTGACTTTTTTCGACTTTTTTTGTATGTCGTTTTTGGGATATTTATCTGGGTTGTATATTTTATAGTATTTGTGATATTTTTCGGCGTGCTATATTTTGACGTTTTTCGACATAGAATATTATGTGGTTTTTGGGATATTTTTTGGCGTTGTATATTTTGACTTTTTTCGACATCGTAAGTCGTTTTTGGAATATTTATCTTGGTTGTATATTTTGACGTTTTTGAGATATTTTTCGATGTGGAATATTTTGATGTTTTTCGACATAGTATTATGTAGTTTTTGTGATATTATTTGGCGTTGTTTATTTTGAATTTTTTCGACTTTTTTCGTATGTCGTTTTTGGGATATTTATCTGGGTTGTATAATTTGAAGTATTTGTGATATTTTTCGGCGTTGTATATTTTTACGTTTTTTGACATTGTATTATGTAGTTTTTGGGATATTTATCTGGGTTGTATATTTTGACGTTTTTCGAAATAGTATTCTGTCGTTTTTGGGATATTTTTTGGCGTTGTATATTTTGACTTTCTTCGACTTTTTCCGTATGTCGTTTTTGGGATATTTATCTGGGTTGTAAATTTTGAAGTATTTGTGATATTTTTCGGCATTGTATATTTTTACGTTTTTCGACATAGTATTATGTTGTTTTTGGGATATATTTTGGTGTTGTATATTTTGACTTTCTTCGACTTTTTCCGTATGTCGTTTTTGGGATATTTATCTGGGTTGTAAATTTTGAAGTATTTGTGATATTTTTCGGCATTGTATATTTTTACGTTTTTCGACATAGTATTATGTAGTTTTTGGTATATATTTTGGTGTTTTGTATTTAGACTTTTTTCGACATAGGATAATATGTCGTTTTTGGGATATTTATCTGGGTTGTATATTTTGAAGTATTTGTGATATTTTTCGGCGTTGTATATTTTGACCCTTTTCGACATAGTATTATGTCATGTTTGGGATATTTTTCGGCGTTGTACATTTTTACGTTTTTCGACATAGTATTATGTAGTTTTTGGGATATTTTTTGGTGTTGTATATCTTGACGTTTTTCGACACAGTATTATGTCGTTTTTGGGATATTTATCTGGGTTGTATATTTTGACGTTTTTGGGACATATTTGGCGTTGTATATTTTGACTTTTTTCGACAGAGTATAGTATGTCGTTTTTTAGGATATTTATCTTGGTTGTATATTTTAACGTTTTTGGACATATTTTGGCTTGTATATTTTGACTTTTTTGTGATATTTTTCGATATGGTATATTTTGACGTTTTTTCGACATTTTCCGTATGTCGTTTTTGGGATATTAATCACGGTTGTAAATTTTGAAGTATTTGTGATATTTTTCGCGTTGTATATTTTGACGTTTTTCGACATAGTATTATGTAGTTTTTGGGATATTTTTTGGTGTTGTATATTTTGACTTTTTTTGACTTTCTTCGTAAGTCGTTATTGAGATATTAATCTCGGTTGTATATTTTGAAGAATTTGTGATATTTTTCGGCATTGTATATTTTTACGTTTTTTGACATAGTATTATGTAGTTTTTGGGATATTTATCTGGGTTGTATATTTTCACGTTTTTCGACATAGTATTATGTCGTTTTTGGGATATTTTTTGGCGTTGTACATTTTGACTTTTTTCGACATAGCCTTACAACCCGGAGAAGAAGTTAAGTTTGAGATATTTTTCGATGTGGTTTATATTTATGTTTTTCGACATTGTATTATGTAGTTTTTGGGATATTTTTTGGTGTTCTATATTTTGACTTTTTTCGACATAATATAGTATGTCGTTTTTGGGATATTTTTCGGCGTATATTTTTACGTTTTGCGACATAGTATTATGTCATTTTTGGGATATTTATCTGGGTTGTATAGTTTGACGTTTTTGGGACATATTTTGGCGTTGTATATTTTCACGTTTTTCGACATAGTATTATGTAGTTTTTGGGATATTTTTTGGCGTTGTATATTTTGACGTCTTTCGACATAGTATTATATCGTTTTTGGGATATTTATCTGGGTTGTATATTTTGACGTTTTTGGGACATTTTTTGGCGTTGTATACTTTGACTTTTTTCGACTTTTTTTGTATGTCGTTTTTGGGATATTTATCTGGGTTGTATATTTTATAGTATTTGTGATATTTTTCGGCGTGCTATATTTTGACGTTTTTCGACATAGAATATTATGTGGTTTTTGGGATATTTTTTGGCGTTGTATATTTTGACTTTTTTCGACATCGTAAGTCGTTTTTGGAATATTTATCTTGGTTGTATATTTTGACGTTTTTGAGATATTTTTCGATGTGGAATATTTTGATGTTTTTCGACATAGTATTATGTAGTTTTTGTGATATTATTTGGCGTTGTTTATTTTGAATTTTTTCGACTTTTTTCGTATGTCGTTTTTGGGATATTTATCTGGGTTGTATAATTTGAAGTATTTGTGATATTTTTCGGCGTTGTATATTTTTACGTTTTTTGACATTGTATTATGTAGTTTTTGGGATATTTATCTGGGTTGTATATTTTGACGTTTTTCGAAATAGTATTCTGTCGTTTTTGGGATATTTTTTGGCGTTGTATATTTTGACTTTCTTCGACTTTTTCCGTATGTCGTTTTTGGGATATTTATCTGGGTTGTAAATTTTGAAGTATTTGTGATATTTTTCGGCATTGTATATTTTTACGTTTTTCGACATAGTATTATGTTGTTTTTGGGATATATTTTGGTGTTGTATATTTTGACTTTCTTCGACTTTTTCCGTATGTCGTTTTTGGGATATTTATCTGGGTTGTAAATTTTGAAGTATTTGTGATATTTTTCGGCATTGTATATTTTTACGTTTTTCGACATAGTATTATGTAGTTTTTGGTATATATTTTGGTGTTTTGTATTTAGGCTTTTTTCGACATAGGATAATATGTCGTTTTTGGGATATTTTTCGACGTTGTATATTTTGGCGTTTGTCGACATAGTATTATGTAGTTTTTGTGATATTTTTTGGCGTTGTTTATTTTGACTTTTTTCGACATTTTTCGTAAGTCGTTTTTGGGATATTTATCTGGGTTGTATATTTTGAAGTATTTGTGATATTTTTCGGCGTTGTATATTTTGACCCTTTTCGACATAGTATTATGTCATGTTTGGGATATTTTTCGGCGTTGTACATTTTTACGTTTTTCGACATAGTATTATGTAGTTTTTGGGATATTTTTTGGTGTTGTATATCTTGACGTTTTTCGACACAGTATTATGTCGTTTTTGGGATATTTATCTGGGTTGTATATTTTGACGTTTTTGGGACATATTTGGCGTTGTATATTTTGACTTTTTTCGACAGAGTATAGTATGTCGTTTTTTAGGATATTTATCTTGGTTGTATATTTTAACGTTTTTGGACATATTTTGGCTTGTATATTTTGACTTTTTTGTGATATTTTTCGATATGGTATATTTTGACGTTTTTTCGACATTTTCCGTATGTCGTTTTTGGGATATTAATCACGGTTGTAAATTTTGAAGTATTTGTGATATTTTTCGCGTTGTATATTTTGACGTTTTTCGACATAGTATTATGTAGTTTTTGGGATATTTTTTGGTGTTGTATATTTTGACTTTTTTTGACTTTCTTCGTAAGTCGTTATTGAGATATTAATCTCGGTTGTATATTTTGAAGAATTTGTGATATTTTTCGGCATTGTATATTTTTACGTTTTTTGACATAGTATTATGTAGTTTTTGGGATATTTATCTGGGTTGTATATTTTCACGTTTTTCGACATAGTATTATGTCGTTTTTGGGATATTTTTTGGCGTTGTACATTTTGACTTTTTTCGACATAGCCTTACAACCCGGAGAAGAAGTTAAGTTTGAGATATTTTTCGATGTGGTTTATATTTATGTTTTTCGACATTGTATTATGTAGTTTTTGGGATATTTTTTGGTGTTCTATATTTTGACTTTTTTCGACATAATATAGTATGTCGTTTTTGGGATATTTTTCGGCGTATATTTTTACGTTTTGCGACATAGTATTATGTCATTTTTGGGATATTTATCTGGGTTGTATAGTTTGACGTTTTTGGGACATAATTTGGCGTTGTATATTTTCACGTTTTTCGACATAGTATTATGTAGTTTTTGGGATATTTTTTGGCGTTGTATATTTTGACGTTTTTCGACATAGTATTATATCGTTTTTGGGATATTTATCTGGGTTGTATATTTTGACGTTTTTGGGACATTTTTTGGCGTTGTATACTTTGACTTTTTTCGACTTTTTTTGTATGTCGTTTTTGGGATATTTATCTGGGTTGTATATTTTATAGTATTTGTGATATTTTTCGGCGTGCTATATTTTGACGTTTTTCGACATAGAATATTATGTGGTTTTTGGGATATTTTTTGGCGTTGTATATTTTGACTTTTTTCGACATCGTAAGTCGTTTTTGGAATATTTATCTTGGTTGTATATTTTGACGTTTTTGAGATATTTTTCGATGTGGAATATTTTGATGTTTTTCGACATAGTATTATGTAGTTTTTGTGATATTATTTGGCGTTGTTTATTTTGAATTTTTTCGACTTTTTTCGTATGTCGTTTTTGGGATATTTATCTGGGTTGTATAATTTGAAGTATTTGTGATATTTTTCGGCGTTGTATATTTTTACGTTTTTTGACATTGTATTATGTAGTTTTTGGGATATTTATCTGGGTTGTATATTTTGACGTTTTTCGAAATAGTATTCTGTCGTTTTTGGGATATTTTTTGGCGTTGTATATTTTGACTTTCTTCGACTTTTTCCGTATGTCGTTTTTGGGATATTTATCTGGGTTGTAAATTTTGAAGTATTTGTGATATTTTTCGGCATTGTATATTTTTACGTTTTTCGACATAGTATTATGTTGTTTTTGGGATATATTTTGGTGTTGTATATTTTGACTTTCTTCGACTTTTTCCGTATGTCGTTTTTGGGATATTTATCTGGGTTGTAAATTTTGAAGTATTTGTGATATTTTTCGGCATTGTATATTTTTACGTTTTTCGACATAGTATTATGTAGTTTTTGGTATATATTTTGGTGTTTTGTATTTAGACATTTTTCGACATAGGATAATATGTCGTTTTTGGGATATTTTTCGACGTTGTATATTTTGAAATTTTTCGACATAGTATTATGTAGTTTTTGGGATATTTTTTGGTGTTGTATATTTTGACTTTTTCCGACATTTTTCGTAAGTCGTTTTTGGGATATTTATCTGGGTTGTATATTTTGAAGTATTTGTGATATTTTTCGGCGTTGTATATTTTGACGTTTTTCGACATAGTATTATGTAGTTTTTGGGATATTTTTTGGCGTTGTACATTTTGACTTTTTTTGACTTTCTTCGTAAGTCGTTATTGAGATATTAATCTCGGTTGTATATTTTGAAGAATTTGTGATATTTTTCGGCATTGTATATTTTTACGTTTTTTGACATAGTATTATGTAGTTTTTGGGATATTTATCTGGGTTGTATATTTTCACGTTTTTCGACATAGTATTATGTCGTTTTTGGGATATTTTTTGGCGTTGTACATTTTGACTTTTTTCGACATAGCCTTACAACCCGGAGAAGAAGTTAAGTTTGAGATATTTTTCGATGTGGTTTATATTTATGTTTTTCGACATTGTATTATGTAGTTTTTGGGATATTTTTTGGTGTTCTATATTTTGACTTTTTTCGACATAATATAGTATGTCGTTTTTGGGATATTTTTCGGCGTATATTTTTACGTTTTGCGACATAGTATTATGTCATTTTTGGGATATTTATCTGGGTTGTATAGTTTGACGTTTTTGGGACATAATTTGGCGTTGTATATTTTCACGTTTTTCGACATAGTATTATGTAGTTTTTGGGATATTTTTTGGCGTTGTATATTTTGACGTTTTTCGACATAGTATTATATCGTTTTTGGGATATTTATCTGGGTTGTATATTTTGACGTTTTTGGGACATTTTTTGGCGTTGTATACTTTGACTTTTTTCGACTTTTTTTGTATGTCGTTTTTGGGATATTTATCTGGGTTGTATATTTTATAGTATTTGTGATATTTTTCGGCGTGCTATATTTTGACGTTTTTCGACATAGAATATTATGTGGTTTTTGGGATATTTTTTGGCGTTGTATATTTTGACTTTTTTCGACATCGTAAGTCGTTTTTGGAATATTTATCTTGGTTGTATATTTTGACGTTTTTGAGATATTTTTCGATGTGGAATATTTTGATGTTTTTCGACATAGTATTATGTAGTTTTTGTGATATTATTTGGCGTTGTTTATTTTGAATTTTTTCGACTTTTTTCGTATGTCGTTTTTGGGATATTTATCTGGGTTGTATAATTTGAAGTATTTGTGATATTTTTCGGCGTTGTATATTTTTACGTTTTTTGACATTGTATTATGTAGTTTTTGGGATATTTATCTGGGTTGTATATTTTGACGTTTTTCGAAATAGTATTCTGTCGTTTTTGGGATATTTTTTGGCGTTGTATATTTTGACTTTCTTCGACTTTTTCCGTATGTCGTTTTTGGGATATTTATCTGGGTTGTAAATTTTGAAGTATTTGTGATATTTTTCGGCATTGTATATTTTTACGTTTTTCGACATAGTATTATGTTGTTTTTGGGATATATTTTGGTGTTGTATATTTTGACTTTCTTCGACTTTTTCCGTATGTCGTTTTTGGGATATTTATCTGGGTTGTAAATTTTGAAGTATTTGTGATATTTTTCGGCATTGTATATTTTTACGTTTTTCGACATAGTATTATGTAGTTTTTGGTATATATTTTGGTGTTTTGTATTTAGACATTTTTCGACATAGGATAATATGTCGTTTTTGGGATATTTTTCGACGTTGTATATTTTGAAATTTTTCGACATAGTATTATGTAGTTTTTGGGATATTTTTTGGTGTTGTATATTTTGACTTTTTCCGACATTTTTCGTAAGTCGTTTTTGGGATATTTATCTGGGTTGTATATTTTGAAGTATTTGTGATATTTTTCGGCGTTGTATATTTTGACGTTTTTCGACATAGTATTATGTAGTTTTTGGGATATTTTTTGGTGTTGTATATTTAGACTTTTTTTGACTTTTTTCGTATGTCGTTATTGAGATATTTATCTCGGTTGTATATTTTGAAGTATTTGTGATATTTTTCGGCATTGTATATTTTTACGTTTTTTGACATAGTATGTCGTGGGATATTTTTTGGCTTTGTACATTTTGACTTTTTTCGACATAGCCTTACGACCCGGAGAAGAAGATTAGTTTGAGAAATTTTTCGATGTGGTATATTTTGACGTTTTTCGATATAGTATAGTATGTCATTTTTGGGATTTTTTTTGACGTTGTATATTTTGACTTTTTTCGACTTTTTTCGTATGTTGTTATTAGGATATGTATCTGGGTTGTGTATTTTGAAGTATTTGTGATATTTTTCGGCGTTGTATATTCTGACGTTTTTCGACATAGTATTATGTCATTTTTGGGATATTTTTTGGCGTTGTATATTTTGACTTTTTTCAAAATAGTATATTATGTCCTTTTTTGGGATATTTATCTGGGTTGTATATTTTGAAGTATTTGTGATATTTTTTGGCGTGGTAATTTTGACGTTTTTCGACATAGAATATTATGTGGTTTTTGGGATATTTTTTGGTGTTGTATATTTTGACTTTTTTCGACATCGTAAGTCGTTTTTGGAATATTTATCTTGGTTGTATATTTTGAGGTTTTTTGACATAGTATAGTATGGATTTTTTGGGAAATTTATCTGTGTTCAATATTTTGAGGTTTTTGAGATATTTTTCGATGTGGAATATTTTGACGTTTTTCGACATAATATTATGTAGTTTTTGTGATATTATTTGGCGTTGTTTATTTTGAATTTTTTCGACTTTTTTCGTATGTCGTTTTTGGGATATTTATCTGGGTTGTATATTTTGAAGTATTTGTGATACTTTTCGGCGTTGTATATTTTGACGTTTTTCGACAGAGTATTATGTCGTTTTTGGGATATTTTTTCAGCGCTGTATATTTTGACGTTTTTTGACATAGTATTATTCTTTTTTGGGATATTTATCTGGGTTGTATAGTTTGACGTTTTTGGGACATATTTTGGCGTTGTATATTTTTACTTTTTTGTGATATTTTTCGACATAGTATATTTTGACGTTTTTTCGACATAGTATTATTTCGTTTTTGGGATATTTTTTGGCGTTGTATATTTTAATTTTCTCGACATTTTCTGTATGTCGTTTTTGGGATATTTATCTGGGTTGTAAATTTTGAAGTATTTGTGATATTTTTCGGCATTGTATATTTTTACGTTTTTTGACATAGTATTATGTAGTTTTTGGGATATTTTTTGGTGTTGTATATTTTGACGTTTTTCGACATTGTATAGTATGTCATTTTTGGGATATTTTTCGGGGTTGTATATTTTGACGTTTTTCGACATAGTATTATGTCGTTTTTGGGATATTTATCTGGGTTGTATATTTTGACCTTTTTGGGTTATTTTTGGGCGTGGTATACTTTGACATTTTTCGACATAGTATTATATCGTTTTTGGGATATTTTTTGGTGTGGTATATTTGGACGTTCTTCGACATAGTATATAGAGTATGTCGTTTCTGGAATATTTATTTGGGTTGTACATTGTGACGTTTTTGTGATATTTTTCGACGTAGTATATTTTGACGTTTTTGGGACATATTTTGGCGTTGTATCTTTTGACTTTTTTCGACCAAGAATAGTATGTCGTCTTGTGAATATTTATCTGGGTTGTAAATTTTGACATTTTTGTGATATTTTTCGGTGTGGTATATTTTGACCTTTTTCGACATAGTATTTGTAGTATGTCGTTTTTGGGATATTTATCTGGGTTGTATATTGTGACGTTATTCGACAGAGTATTATGTCGTTTTTGTGATATTTATCTGGGTTGAATATTTTGACGTTTTTTTGATTTCTTTCGGCGTGGTGTATTTTGACATTGTACAAAATAGTATAGTATGTCATGTTTGGGATATTAATCTGGGTTGTATATTTTGACGTTTTTGGGACATTTTTGGGCGTGGTATATTTTGACGTTTTTCGACATAGTATAGTATGTCGTTTTTGGGATATTTTTTTGGGTTGTATATTTTTATGTTTTTGGACATAGTATTATGTAGTTTTCGGGATATTTTTGGGCGTGGTATATTTTCACATTTTTTGACATTTTATAGTATGTCATTTTTGGGATATTTTTCGGCGTGGTATATTTTGACGTTTTTCAAAATAGTATAGTATGTCATTTTAGGGATATTTATCTGGGTTGTATATTTTGACGTTTTTGGGACAATTTTGGGCGTGGAACATTTGGACTTTTTTCGATATAGTATATAAAGCATGTCATTTTTTGGATATTGACCAGGGTTGTATATTTTGGTATTTTTCAGCATTGTATATTTTGACCTTTTTCGTCATAGTATATATAGTATGTCGTTTTTGGGTTATTTATCTCGGTTGTATATTTTGATGTTTTTCAACATAGTAGAGTGTGTCATTCTTGGGATATTTATCTGGGTTGTACATTTTGATGTTTTTGTGATATTTTTCGGTCTTGTATATTTTGACGTTTTTCGACATAGTTTAGTATGTTGTTTATCTGGGTGGTATATTTTGACTTTGTTGGGACATTTTTTTGGCGTGATATATTTTGACTTTTTTCGACAAAGTAAATTATGTCGTTTTTGTGATGTTTACTTGGTTGAATATTTTAACGTTGTTGTGATATTTTTCGGCGTGGTATATTTTGACATTTTCGACATAGTATAGAATGTCGTTTTTGGAATATTCATCTGAAAGGCAGAAAGACTGAAAGAAAGAATGAAAGAAAGAATGAAAGAAACATTGAAAGAAAGATTGAAAGACAGATAGATTGAAAAAAACAATGAAAGAAAGATTGAAAGAAAGATTAAAAGACAGAAAGATTGAAAGTAACAATGAAAAAAAGATTGAAAGTTTGAAAGAAAGAAAGAACGATTGAAAGAAAGATTGAAAGAAAGAATCAAAGAAAGACTAAAAGAAAGATTGAAAGAAAGAAAGAACTATTGAAAGAAACATTGAAAGAAAGATTGAAAGAAAGATTGAAAGGAAGAAAAAAAGAAAGATTGAAAGAAAGAATGAGAGAAAGAAAGAAAGATTGAAAGTAAGAAAGATTGAAAGAAGGAATGAAAGAAAGATTGAAAGAAAGGTTGAAAGACAGAAAGATTGAAAGAAACAATGAAAGAAAGATTGAAAGAAACAATGAAAGAAAGATTAAATGATTGAATGAAAGATTGTAAGAAAGATTGAAAAAAAAGAAAGATTGAAAGAAAGAATAAAAGAAAGATTGAAAGAAAGAATAAAAGAAAGATTGAAAGAAAGATGGAAAGAAAGATTGAAAGAAAGAAAGATTGAAAGAAAAAATGAAATAAAGATTGAAAGAATTGAAAGATTGAAAGAAAGATTGAAAGACTGAAAGAAAGAATGAAAGAAAGATTGAAAGAAAGATTGAAAGATTGAAAGAAAGAATGAAAGATTGAAAGACTGAAAGAAAGAATGAAAGAAAGTTTGAAAGATTAAATGATTGAAAGAAAGATTGCAAGAAAGATTGAAAAAAAAAAGATTTAAAGATAGAATAAAAGAAAGATTGAAAGAAATATTGAACGAAAGAAACATTTAAAGATATAATAAAAGAAAGATTGAAAGAAAGAATGAAAGAGAGATTGAAAGAAAGATTGAAAGAAAGATTGAAAGATTAAAAGAAAGACTGAAAGAAAGAAAGAACGATTGAAAGAAAGATTGAAAGAAAGATTGAAAGAATGAAAGATTGAAAAATTGAAAGATTGAAAGAAAGACTGAAAAACAGAAAGAACGATTGAAAGAAAGATTGAAAGAAAGATTGAAAGAATGAATGATTGAAAGAAAGGATGAAAGAAAGATTGAAATAAAGAATGAAAGTAAGATTGAAAGAAAGATTGAAAGAACGATTGAAAGAAAGACATATGGAAAGAAAGATTGAAAGACTGAATGATTGAAAAAAGACTGTAAGAAAGATTGACAGACAGAAAGATTGAAAGAAAGAATGAAAGAAAGAATGAAAGAAAGATTGGAAGAAAGATTGAAAGACTGAAAGAAAGAATGAAAGAAAGATTGAAAGATTAAACAATTGAAAGAAAGATTGCAAGAAAGATTGAAAAAAGAAAGATTGAAAGAAAGATTTAAAGAAAGATTGAAAGAAAGATTGAAAGCTTGAAAGAAAGATTGAAAGAAATATTTTAAGAAAGGTTGAAAGACTGAAAGAAAGAATGAAAGAAAGAATGAAAGAAAGATTGAAAGATTGGAAGAAATATTGAAAGAAAGAGAAATTGAAAGTAAGAAAGATTGAATGAAAGATTGAAAGTAATAAAGATTGAAAGATTGAAAGATTGAAAGAAAGATTAGAATAAATATTTAGAGAAGGATTGAAAGACTTTAAGAAAGAATGAAAGAAAGAATGAAAGGAAGAATTAAAGAAAGATTGAAGATTGAAAGAATGAAAGAAAGATTGAAAGATTAAAAGAAATATTGAAAGAAATATTGAAAGAAAGAGAGATTGAAAGTCAGAAAGATTGAAAGTAATAAAGATTGAAAGAATGAAAGAAAAATTGAAAGATTGAATGAAAGATTGAAAGATTGAAAGACAGAATGAAAGAAAGATTGAAAGATTGAAAGAAAGATTGAAAGAAAGATTGCAAGAAAGATTGAAAAAAGAAAGATTGAAAGAAAGAATAAAAGAAAGATTGAAAGATGGATGGAAAGAAAGATTGAAAGATTGAAAGACAGAATGAAAGAAAGATTGAAAATTTGAAATATTGAAGAGAGAATGAAAGAAAGATTGAAAGATTGAAAGAAAGATTGAAAGAAAGATTGAAAGAATGAAAGATTGAAAGAAAGATCGAAAGTTTGAAAGAAAGATTGAAGGAAAGAACGATTGAAAGTAAGGAAGATTGAAAGAAATATTGAATGAAAGATTGAAAGATTGAAAGAAAGAATGAAAGAAAGATTGAAAGAAAGATTGAAAAAAAGAAAGATTTTAAGAAAGATTGAAAGAAAGATTGAAAAAAAGAAAGATTGAAAGATAGAATGAAAGAAATATTGAAAGATTGCAAGATTGAAAGAAAGAATGAATGAAAGATTGAAATATTGAAAGAAAGTTGAAAGAAAGATTGAAAGATTGAAAGATTGAAAGAAAGATTGAAAGTTTGAAAGATATATTGAAAGAAAGATTTAAAGAAAGAATGAAAGACTGAAAGAATGATTGAAAGAAAGATTGGAAGATTGAAAGAGAGAATGAAAGAAAGATTGAAAGAAAGATTGAAAGAAAGATTGAAAAAAGAAAGATTGAAAGAAAGATTGAAAGAAAGATTGAAAGATTAAAAGAATGAAAGAAAGATTGAAAAATTGAAAGAAAGAAAGAACGATTGAAAGAAAGATTGAAAGAAAGATTGAAAGAATGAAAGATTGAAAGAAAGAATGAAAGAAAGAATGAAATAAAGAATGAAAGTAAGTTTGAAAGAAAGATTGAAAGAAAGATTGAAACATTGAATGATTGAAAGAAAGACTGAAAGAAAGATTGACGACAGAAAGATTGAAAGAAAGAATGAAAGAAAGAATGAAAGAACGATTGAAAGATTAAACAATTGAAAGAAAGATTGCAAGAAAGATTGAAAAAAGAAAGATTGAAAGAAAGAATAAAAGACAAATTGAAACAAAGATGGAAAGAAAGATTGAAAGAAAGAAAGATTGAAAGAAAGAACAAAAGAAAGATTGAAAGAAAGAATGAAAGAAAGATTGAACGATTGGAGGAAATATTGAAAGATAAAAAAATTGAAAGTAAGAAAGATTGAAAAAAAGAATGAAAGAAAGATTGAAAGATTGAAAGAAGGAATGAAAAAAAGATTGAAAGACAAAAAGATTGAAAGAAAGAATGAAACAAAGATTGAAATAAAGAATGAAACAAAGATTGAAAGAGAGAAAGATTGAAAGATTGAATGATTGAAAGAAAGACTGAAAGAAAGATTGTCAGACAGAAAGATTGAAAGATAGAATGAATGAAAGATTGAAAAAAAGATTGAAAGTCTGAAAGAAAGAATGAAAAAAGATTGAAAGATTAAACAATTGAAAGAAAGATTGCAAGAAAGATTGAAAAAAGAAAGATTGAAAGAAAGAATAAAAGAAAGATTGAAAGAAGGATGGAAAAAGATTGAAAGATTGAAAGACAGAATGAAAGAAAGATTGAAAGATTGAAAGAAAGATTGAAAGTTGAAAGATTGAAAGATTGAAATAAAGATTGAAAGTTTGAAAGAAAGATTGAAAGAAAGAATGAAAGAAAGATTGAAAAAAGGATGGAAAGTATTAAAGATTGAAAGAAATATTGAAAGAAAGATTGAAAGATTGAAAGATAGAATGAAAGAAAGTTTGAAAGATTGAAAGAAAGATTGAAAGAAATATTGAAATATTGAAAGAATGAAAGAAAGAATGAAAGAAAGATTGAAAGATTGAAAGATTGAAAGAAAGAATGAAAGATTGAAAGAAAGAATGAAAGAACGATGGAAAGAAATATTGAAAGAAAGATTGAAAGATTGAAAGATAGAATGAAAGAAAGTTTGAAAGATTGAAAGAAAGATTGAAAGAAATATTGAAATATTGAAAGATTGAAAGAAAGAATGAAAGAAAGATTGAAAGATTGAAAGAATGAAAGAAAGATTGAAAGATTGAAAGAAATATTGAAAGAAAGAGAGATTTAAAGTAATTAAGATTGAAAGAATGAAAGAAAAATTGAAAGATTGATAGAAAGATTGAAAGAAAGATTGAAAGAAAGATTGAAAGAAAGATTGAAAGAATGAAAGATTTAAAGATTGCAAGATTGAAAGAAAGAATGAAAGAAAGATTGAAAGATTGAAAGAAAGATTGAAAGAAAGATTGAATGATTGAAAGAAAGAAAGATTGAAAGAAAGATTGAAATAAAGAATGAAAGAAAGATTGAAAGACTGAAAGAATGAATGAAAGAAAGGTTGAAAGATTGAAAGAAAAAAATGAAAGAATTAAAGAAAGATTGAAAGAAATATTGAAAGAAAGATTGAAAGATTGAAAGAAAGAAAGATTGAAAGAAAGATTGAAATAAAGAATGAAAGAAAGATTGAAAGAAAGAAAGATTGAAAGATTGAATGATTGAAAGAAAGACTGAAAGAAAGATTGTCAGACAGAAATATTGAAAGAAAGAATGAAATAAAGATTGAAAGATTGAAAGATTGAAAGAAAGATTGAAAGAATGAAAGATTGAAAGAAAGAGTGAAAGTTTGAAAGAAAGATTGAATGAAAGAAAGATTGAAAGTAAGAAATATTGAAAGAAATATTGAAAGAAAGATTGAAAGATTGAAAGAAAGAATGAAAAAAAGAAAGATTGAAAGTATTAAAGATTGAAAGAAATATTGAAAGAAATATTGAAAGAAAGATTGAAAGAAAGAATGAAAGAAAGATGGTAAGAAAGAATGAAAGAATGATAAAAAGATTAAAAGAAATATTGAAAGAAAGTAAGATTGAATGATTGAACGATTGAAAGAAAGAATGAAAGATTGAAAGAAAGAATAAAAGATCGATTGAAAGAAAGAATGAAAGAATGAAAGAAAGATTGAAAGATTGAAAGAAATATTGAAAGAAAGAGAGATTGAAAGTAAGAAAGATTGAAAGAAAGATTGAAAGTAATAAAGATTAAAAGAAAGAATGAAAGAAAAATAGAAAGATTGAAAGATTGAAAGAAAGATTGAAAGAAAGATTGAAAGAACGATTGAAAAAAACAAAGAAAGATTGAAAGATCGAAAGATTTAAAGAGTGAAAGATTCAAAGAAAGATTGATAGACTAAAAGTAAGAATGAAAAAAATGAATGAAAGAAAGATTGAAAAAAACAAAGATTGAAAGAAAGAAAGATTTATAGAAAGATTGAAAGAAATATTTAAAAAAGAAAGAAAGATTGAAAGAGAGATTGAAAGAAATATTGAAAGAAAGAATGAAAGAATGAAAGAAAGATTGAAAGATTGAAAGAAATATTGAAAGAAAGACCGATTGAAAGTTAGAAAGATTGATAGAAAGATTGAAAGATTTAAAGAATGAATGAAAAGAAAGATTGAAAGATTGAGAGAAAGAATGAAAGAAAGATTGAAAGAAAGCTTGATAGAAAGATTGAAAGAAAGATTGCAAAAAAGAAAGATTGAAAGAAAGATTGAAAGAAAGATTGAAAGAAGGATGGAAAGAAAGATTGAAAGATTGAAAGATTGAAAGAAAGAACAAAAGAAAGATTGAAAGAAGGATGATAAGAACGATTGAACGAAAGAAAGATTGAAAGAAAGAACAAAAGAAAGATTGAAAGAAAGAATGAAAGAAAGATTGAAAGAAAGAACAAAAGAAAGATTGAAAGAAAGAATGAAAGAAAGATTGAAAGATTGAAAGAAAGAATGAAAGAAATATTGAAAGATGGAATGAAAAAAAGATTGAATGAAAGATTGAAAGACAGAAAGATTGAAAGAAACAATGAAAGAAAGATTGAAAGATTAAAAGAAAGAATGAAAGAAAGATTGAAAAATTGAAAGACTGAAAGAAAGATTGAAAGAAAGATTGAAAGAAAGAAAGATTGAAAGAAAGAATGAAAGAAAGATTGAAAGAAAGAAAGATTGAAAGATTGAATGATTGAAAGAAAGACTGAAAGAAAGATTGTCAGACAGAAAGATTGAAAGAAAGAATGAAAGAAAGATTGAAAGATTGAAATATTGAAAGAAAGAATGAAATAAAGATTGAAAGATTGAAAGAAAGATTGAAAGAAAGATTGAAAGATTGAAAGGTTGAAAGAAAGAGTGAAAGTTTGAAAGAAAGATTGAAAGAAAGAAAGATTGAAAGAAAGAAATATTGAAAGAAATACTGAAAGAAAGATTGAAAGATGGAAAGAAAGAATGAAAAAAAGAAAGATTGAAAGTATTAAAGATTGAAAGAAATATTGAAAGACAGATTGAAAGATTGAAAGAAAGAAAGATTGAAAGAACGATTAAAAAAAAGTAAGATTGAAAGTAAGAACGACTGATAGAAATATTTAAAGAAAGATTGAACGAAAGATTTTAAGAAAGGTTGAAAGACTGAAAGATAGAATGAAAGAAAGAATGAAAGAAAGATTGAATGATTGAAAGATTGAAAGAAAGAATGAAAGATTGAAAGAAAGAATAAAAGAACGATTGAAAGAAAGAATGAAAGAATGAAAGAAAGTTTGAAAGAAATATTGAAAGAAAGAGAGATTGAAAGAAAGAAAGATTGAAAGAAGGATTGAAAGTAATAAAAATTCAAAGAAAGAATGAAAGGAAAATTGAAAGATTGAAAGATTGAAAGAAAGATTGAAAGAAAGATTTAAAGAAAGATTGAAAGACTGAAAGAAAGAAAGAATGAAAGAAAGATTGAAAGATTGAAAGAAATATTGAAAGAAAGACAGATTGAAAGTTAGAAAGATTGATAGAAAGATTGAAAGATTGAAAGAAAGAATGAAAAGAAAGATTGAAAGATTGAGAGAAAGAATGATAGAAAGATCGAAAAGAAAGTTTGAAAGATGGAATGAAAGAAAGATTGAAAGAAAGATTGAAAGATTAAAATAAAGAATGAAAGAAAGATTGAAAAATTTAATGTTTGAAAGAAAGACTGATAGAAAGAAAGAACGAGTGAAAGAAAGATTGAAAGAAAGAATGAAATAAAGAATGAAAGTAAGATTGAAAGGAAGATTGAAAGAATGATTGAAAGAAAGAAAGATTGAAAGAAAGATTGAAACATTCAATGATTGAAAGAAAGACTGAAAGAAAGATTGACAGACAGAAAGATTGAAAGAAAGAATGAAAGAAAGATTGAAAGACTGAATGAAAGAATGAAAGAAAGAATGAAAGATTAAACAATTGAAAGAAAGATTGCAAGAAAGATTGAAAAAAGAAAGATTGAAAGAAAATAAAAAAATGATTGAAAGAAAGACTGAAAGAAAGAACAAAAGAAAGATTGAAAGAAAGAATGAAAGAAAGATTGAACGACTGGAAGATATATTGAAAGAAAGAAAGATTGAAAGTAAGAACGATTGAAAGAAAGGATGAAAGAAAAATTGAAAGATTGAAAGATTGAAAGAAAGAATGAAAGAAAGATTGAAAGAAAGATTGAAAGACTGAATGAAAGAATGAAAGAAAGATTGAAAGATTAAACAATTGAAAGAACGATTGCAAGAAAGATTGAAAAAAGAAAGATTGAAAGAAAGAATAAAAGAAAGATTGAAAGAAAGAAAGATTGAAAGAATGAACAAAAGAAAGATTGAAAGAAAGAATGAAAGAATTAAAGAATTAAAGAAAGATTGAAAGAAATATTGATAGAAGGAATGAAAGAAAGAATGAAAGAAAGATTGAAAGATTGAAAGAAAGAGTGAAAGAACGATTGAAAGAAAGAATGAAAGAATGAAAGAAAGATTGAAAGATTGAATTAAATATTGAACGAAAGAGAGTTTGAAAGTAAGAAAGATTGAAAGAAAGATCAAAAGTAATAAAGATTGAAAGAAAGAATGAAAGAAAGATTGAACGATTGGAAGAAATATTGAAAGAAAGAAAGATTGAAAGTAAGAACGATTGAAAGAAAGAATGAAAGAATTAAAGAAAGATTGAAAGAAATATTGAAAGAAGGAATGAAAGAAAGAATGAAAGAAAGATTGAAAGATTGAAAGAAAGAATGAAAGAACGATTGAAAGAAAGGATGAAAGAATGAAAGAAAGATTGAAAGATTGAAAGAAATATTGAAAAAAAAGAGAGATTGAAAGTAAGAAAGATTGAAAAAAAGTTTGAAAGTAATAAAGATTGAAAGAAAGAATGAAAGGAAAATTGAAAGATTGAAAGATTGAAAGAAAGATTGAAAGAAAGATTGAAAGTCTGAAAGAAAGAATGAAAGAAAGAATTAAAGAAAGATTGAAAAAAGAAAGATTGAAAGAACGATTGAAAAAAACAAAGAAAGATTGAAAGATCGAAAGATTTAAAGAAAGAACGATTTAAAGAAAGATTGAAAGACTAAAAGTAAGAATGAAAAAAAGAATGAAAGAAAGATGGAAAAAAGAAAGAAAGATTGAAAGATTGAAAGAAATATTGAAAGAAAGAAAGATTGAAAGTTAGAACGATTGAAAGAAAGATTTAAAGAAAGATTGAAAGAAAGATTGAAAGCTTGAAAGAAAGATTAAAAGAATGATTTGAAGAAAGGTTGAACGACTGAAAGAAAGAATGAAAGAAAGAATGAAAGAAAGATTGAAAGATTGAAAGATTGAAAGAAAGAATGAAAGATTGAAAGAAAGAATGAAAGTATGAAAGAAAGATTGAAAGATTGAAACAAAGAATGAAAAAACGATTGAAAGAAAGAATGAAAGAATGAAAGAAAGATTGAAAGATTGAAAGAAATATTGAAAGAAAGAGGGATTGAAAGTAACAAGGAGATTGAAAGAAAGATTGAAAGTAATAAAGATTGAAAGAAAGAATGAAAGAAAGATTTAAAGAAAGATTGAAAGAAAGATTGCAAAAAAGAAAGATTGAAAGAAAGATGGAAAGAAAGATTGAAAGATTAAAATAATGAATGAAAGAAAGATTGAAAAATTGAAAGAAAGATTGAAAGAAAGATTGAAAGAAAGATTTATAGAAAGATTGAAAGTCTGAAAGAAAAAATGAAAGAAAGAATTAAAGAAAGATTGAAAGAACGATTGAAAAATACAAAGAAAGATTGAAAGATCGAAAGATTGAAAGAAAGAACGATTTAAAGAAAGATTGAAAGACTAAAAGAAAGAATGAAAAAAAATGAAAGAAAGATTGAAAAAAACAAGATTGAAAGAAAGAAAGATTCATAGAAAGTTTGAAAGAAAGATTGAAAAAAGAAAGAAAGATTGAAAGAAATATTGAAAGATTAAAATAAAGAATGAAAGAAAGATTGAAAATTTGAAAGAATGAAAGAAAGACTAAAAGAAAGAAAGAACGAGTGAAAGAAAGAATGAAAGAAAGACTAAAAGAAAGAAAGAACGAGTGAAAGAAAGATTGAGAGAAAAATTGAAACAATGAAAGATTGAAAGAACGAATGAAAGAAAGAATGAAATAAAGAATGAAAGTAAGATTGAAAGGAATACTGAACGAAAGATTGAAAGAATGAAAGAAAGATTGAAAAATTGAAAGAAATATTGAAAGAAAGAGAGATTGAAAGTAAGAACAATTGAAAGAAGGATTTAAAGAAAGATTGAAAGCTTGAAAAAAAGATTGAAAGCTTGAAAGAAAGATTGAAAGAAAGATTTAAAGAAAGGTTGAAAGACTGAAAGAAAGAATGAAAGAAAGAATGAAAGAAAGATTGAAAGATTGAAAGATTGAAAGTAAAAATGAAAGATTGAAAAAAAGAATGAAAGAACGATTGAAAGAAAGAATGAAAGAATGAAAGAAAGATTGAAAGATTGAAAGAAATATTGAAAGAAAGAGAGATTGAAAGTAAGAAAGATTGAAAGAAAGATTGAAAGTAATAAAGATTGAAAGAAAGAATGAAAGCAAAATTGAAAGATTGAAAGATTGAAAGAAAGATTGAAAGATCGAAAGATTTAAAGAAAGAAAGATTGAAAGAAAGATTGAAAGAAAGAAAGTTTGAAAGTAAGAACAATTGAAAGAAAGATTTAAAGAAAGATTTAAAGAAAGATTGAAAGCTTGAAAGAAAGATTAAAAGAATGATTTGAAGATAGGTTGAACGAATGAAAGAAGAAGAAAGAATGAAAGAAAGAATGAAAGAAAGATTGAAAGATTGAAAGATTGAAAGAAAGAATGAAAGATTGAAAGAAAGAATTAAAGTATGAAAGAAAGACTGAAAGATTGAAAGAAGGATTGAAACGTTGAAAGAAAGAATGAAAGATTGAAACGTTGAGAGAAAGAATGAAAGATTGAAAGAAAGAATTAAAGAATTAAAGAAAGATTGAAAGAAATATTGAAAGAAAGATTGAAAGATTGAAAGAAAGAAAGATTGAATGAAAGAATGAAAGAATGAAAGAAAGATTGAAAGATTGAAAGAGAGAATGAAAGAACAATTGAAAGAAAGAATGAAAGATTGAAAGAAAGATTGAAAGTAAGATTGAAAGTTTGAAAGAAAGAATGAAAGTTTGAAAGAAAGATTGAAAGAAACATTGAAAGATTGAAAGATTGAAAGAACGATTGAAAAAAACAAAGAAAGATTGAAAGATCGAAAGATTTAAAGAAAGATTGAAAAAAGAAAGATTGAAAGAACGATTGAAAAAAACAAAGAAAGATTGAAAGATCGAAAGATTTAAAGAAAGAAAGATTTTAAGAAAGACTGAAAGACATATGTAAGAATGAAAAAAAAGAATGAAAGAAAGATTTAAAGAAAGATTGAAAGACTGAAAGAAAGAATGAAAGAAAGATTGAATGATCGGAAAAAAGAATGAAAGTTTGAAAGAAAGATTGAAAGAAAGAAAGATTGAAAGAAAGAATGAAAGAAAGATTGTAAGAAAGAATGAAATAATGAAAGAATGATTGAAAGATTGAAAGAAATATTGAAAGAAAGAAAGATTGAAAGTAAGAAGGATTGAAAGAAATATTTAAAGAAAGATTGAAAGAAAGATTGAAAGCTTGAAAGAAAGATTGAAAGAAAGATTTTAAGAAAGATTGAAAGACTGAAAGAAAGAATGAAAGAAAGATTGAAAGAAAGATTGAAAGATTGAAAGAAAGATTGAAAGTTTGAAAGAAAGGTTGAAAGAAACATTGAAAGATTGAAAGATTGAAAGAAAGATTGAAAGAAAGATTGAAAAAAGAAAGATTGAAAGAACGATTGAAAAAAACAAAGAAAGATTGAAAGATCGAAAGATTTAAAGAAAGAAAGATTTAAAGAAAGACTGAAAGACTAAAAGTAAGAATGAAAAAAAAGAATGAAAGAAAGATTGAAAAAAACAAAGAAAGATTGAAAGAAATAAAGATTTATAGAAAGATTCAAAGATTGAAAGAAATATTGAAAGTTTGAAAGAAAGATTGAAAGAAAGATTTAAGGAAAGATTGAAAGACTGAAAGAAAGAATGAAAGAAAGATTGAAAGATCGAAAGAAAGAATGAAAGTTTGAAAGAAAGATTGAAAGAAAGAAAGATTGAAAGAAAGATTGAAAAAAGAAAGAACGATTGAAAGAAAGATTGAAAGAAAGATTGAAAGACAGACTGAAAGAATGAAAAAAACAAAGAAAGATTGAAAGATCGAAAGATTTAAAGAAAGAAAGATTTAAAGAAAGATTGAAAGACTAAAAGTAAGAATGAAAAAAAAGAATGAAAGAAAGATTGAAAAAAACAAAGAAAGATTGAAAGAAATAAAGATTTATAGAAAGATTGAAAGAAAGATTGAAAGAAAGATTGAAAGAAAGATTGAAAGTTTGAAAGAAAGATTGAAAGAAAGATTTAAAGAAAGATTGAAAGACTGAAAGAAAGAATGAAAGAAAGATTGAAAGATAAAAAGAAAGAATGAAAGTTTGAAAGAAAGATTGAAAGAAAGAAAGATTGAAAGAAAGAATGAAAGAAAGATTGTAAGAAAGAATGAAATAATGAAAGAATGATTGAAAGATTGAAAGAAATATTGAAAGAAAGAAAGATTGAAAGTAAGAAGGATTGAAAGAAAGATTTAAAGAAAGATTGAAAGAAAGATTGAAAGCTTGAAAGAAAGATTGAAAGAAAGATTTAAAGAAAGATTGAAAGACTGAAAGAAAGAATGAAAGAAAGATTGAAAGATCGAAAGAAAGAATGAAAGTTTGAAAGAAAGATTGAAAGGAAGAAAGATTGAAAGAAAGAATGAAAGAAAGATTGAAAAAAGAAAGAACAATTGAAAGAAAGATTGAAAGAAAGATTGAAAGACAGACTGAAAGAATGAAAGAAAGATTGAAAGATTGAAAGATTGAAAGAAATATTGAAAGAAAGAAAGATTGAAAGTGAGAAAGATTGATAGAAAGATTGAAAGATTGAAAGAAAGAATGAAAGAAAGATTGAAAGAAAGATTGAAAGAAAGATTGAAAGTTTGAAAGAAAGATTGAAAGAAAGATTTAAAGAAAGATTAAAAGAGAGATTGAAAGATTGAAAGATTGAAAGATAGAATGAAAGAAACAAAAAAGACTGCTACAAAGAAAGAAAGATTGAGGGATCGAAAGATTGAAAGAAATAAAGATTGAAAGAAAGATTGAAAGACTGAAATAAAGAATGAAAGAAAGTTTGAAAGAAAGGTTGAAAGAAAGATTGAATGAAAGTGTGAAAGAAAGATTGAACAAAAGAATGATTGAAAGAAAGATCGAAAGAAAGAAAGATTGAAAGAAAGATTTTAAGAAAGGTTGAAAGACTGAAAGAAAGAATGAAAGAAAGATTGAAAGATTGAAAGATTGAAAGAAAGATTGAAAGAAAGAATGAAAGAATGAAAGAAATATTGAAAGATTGAAATAAATATTGAAAGTAAGAGAGATTGAAAGTAAGAAAGATAGAAAGAAAGATTGAAAGAAAGAAGGTTTGAAAGTATTAAAGATTGAAAGAAATATTGAAAGAAAGATTGAAAGATTGAAAGATAGAATGAAAGATTGAAAGATTGATAGAACGAATGAAAGAAAGATTGAAAGAATGAAAGAAAAAATGAAAGAATTAAAGAAAGATTGAAAGAAATATTTAAAGAAAGATTGAAAGATTGAAAGAAAGATTGAAAGAAAGAATGAAAGAAAGATTGTAAGAAAGAATGAAAGAATGAAAGAAAGATTGAAAGATTGAAATAAATATTGAAAGAAAGAAAGATTGAAAGAAAGAACGATTGAACGAAAGATTCAAAGAAAGATTGAAAGAAAGATTTTAAGAAAGGTTGAAAGACTGAAAGAAAGAATAAAAGAAAGAATGAAATAAAGATTGAAAGATAGAAAGAAAGATTGAAAGAAAGATTGAAAGAAAGATTTAAAGAAAGATTGAAAGATTGAAAGAAAGATTGAAAGAAAGAATGAAAGAATGAAAGAAATATTGAAAGATTGAAAGAAAGATTGAAAGAAAGAATGAAAGAATGAAAGAAATATTGAAAGATTGAAATAAATATTGAAAGAAAGAGAGATTGAAAGTAAGAAAGATAGAAAGAAAGATTGAAAGAAAGAAGGTTGGAAAGTATTAAAGATTGAAAGAAATATTGAAAGAAAGATTGAAAGATTGAAAGATAGAATGAAAGATTGAAAGATTGAAAGAAAGAATGAAAGAAAGATTGAAAGAATGAAAGAAAAAATGAAAGAATTAAAGAAAGATTGAAAGAAATATTTTAAGAAAGATTGAAAGATTGAAAGAAAGATTGAAAGAAAGATTGAAATAAATATTGAAAGAAAGAAAGATTGAAAGAAAGAACGATTGAACGAAAGATTCAAAGAAAGATTGAAAGAAAGATTTTAAGAAAGGTTGAAAGACTGAAAGAAAGAATGAAAGAAAGATTGAAAGATTGAAAGATTGAAAGAAAGATTGAAAGAAAGAATGAAAGAATGAAAGAAATATTGAAAGATTGAAATAAATATTGAAAGAAAGAGAGATTGAAAGTAAGAAAGATAGAAAGAAAGATTGAAAGAAAGAAGATTTGAAAGTATTAAAGATTGAAAGAAATATTGAAAGAAAGATTGAAAGATTGAAAGATAGAATGAAAGCTTGAAAGAAAGATTAAAAGAATGATTTGAAGAAAGGTTGAACGACTGAAAGAAAGAATGAAAGAAAGAATGAAAGAAAGATTGAAAGATTGAAAGATTGAAAGAAAGAATGAAAGAAAGATTGAAAGAATGAAAGAAAAAATGAAAGAATTAAAGAAAGATTGAAAGAAATATTTAAAGAAAGATTGAAAGATTGAAAGAAAGATTGAAAGAATGATTGAAATAAATATTGATAGAAAGAAAGATTGAAAGAAAGAACGATTGAACGAACGATTCAAAGAAAGATTGAAAGAAAGATTTTAAGAAAGGTTGAAAGACTGAAAGAAAGAATAAAAGAAAGAATGAAAGAAAGATTGAAAGATTGAAAGAAAGATTGAAAGAAAGATTGAAAGAAAGATTGAAAGACTGAAAGAAAGATTGAAAGAAAGATTTTAAGAAAGGTTGAAAGACTGAATGAAAGAATGAAAGAGAGAATGAAAGAAAGATTGAAAGATTGAAAGATTGAAAGAAAGATTGAAAGAAAGAATGAAAGAAAGAAAGATTGAAAGTAAGAAGGATTGAAAGAAAGATTTAAAGAAAGATTGAAAGAAAGATTGAAAGCTTGAAAGAAAGATTGAAAGAAAGATTTTAAGAAAGATTGAAAGACTGAAAGAAAGAATGAAAGAAAGAATGAAAGAAAGATTGAAAGATTAAAAGAAAGATTGAAATAAAGATTGAAAGATTGAAAGAAAGAATGAAAGATTGAAAGAAAGATTGAAAGATTGAAAGAAAGAATGAAAGAACGATTGAAAGAAAGAATGAAAGATTGAGAGAAAGATTGAAAGAAAGATTGAAAGTTTGAAAGAAAAAATGAAAGTTTGAAAGATAGATTGAAAGAAACATTGAAAGATCGAAAGAAAGATTGAAAGATTGAAAGAAAGATTGAAAGACTAAATGTTAGAATGAAAATAAGAATGAAAGAATGATTGAAAAAAACAAAGAAAGATTGAAAGAAATAAAGATTTATAGAAAGATTGAAAGAAAGATTGAAAAATGAAAGAACGATTGAAAGAATGATTGAAAGAAAGATTGAAAGAAAGACTGAAAGAATGAAAGAAAGATTGAAAGATTGAAAGATTGAAAGAAATATTGAAAGAAAGAAAGATTGAAAGTGAGAAAGATTGATAGAAAGATTGAAAGATTGAAAGAAAGAATGAAAGAAAGATTGAAAGAAAGATTGAAAGAAATATTGAAAGTTTGAAGGAAAGATTGAACGAAAGATTTAAAGAAAGATTAAAAGAGAGATTGAAAGATTGAAAGATTGAAAGATAGAATGAAAGAAACAAAAAAGACTGATACAAAGAAAGAAAGATTGAGGGATCGAAAGATTTAAAGAAATAAAGATTGAAAGAAAGATTGAAAGACTGAAATAAAGAATGAAAGAAAGATTGAAAGAAAGGTTGAAAGAAAGATTGAAAGAAAGTGTGAAAGAAAGATTGAACAAAAGAACGATTGAAAGAAAGATCGAAAGAAAGAAAGATTGAAAGAAAGATTTTAAGAAAGGTTGAAAGACTGAAAGAAAGAATGAAAGAAAGATTGAAAGATTGAGAGATTGAAAGAAAGATTGAAAGAAAGAATGAAAGAATGAAAGAAATATTGAAAGATTGAAATAAATATTGAAAGAAAGAGAGATTGAAAGTAAGAAATATAGAAAGAAAGATTGAAAGAAAGAAGGATTGAAAGTATTAAAGATTGAAAGAAATATTGAAAGAAAGATTGAAAGATTGAAAGATAGAATGAAATAAAGATTGAAAGATTGAAAGAAAGAATGAAAGAAAGATTGAAAGAATGAAAGAAAAAATGAAAGAATTAAAGAAAGATTGAAAGAAATATTTAAAGAAAGATTGAAAGATTGAAAGAAAGATTGAAAGAAAGAATGAAAGAAAGGTTGTAAGAAAGAATGAAAGAATGAAAGAAAGATTGAAAGATTGAAATAAATATTGAAAGAAAGAAAGGTTGAAAGAAAGATTTTAAGAAAGGTTGAAAGACTGAAAGAAAGAATGAAAGAAAGAATGAAAGAAAGATTGAAAGATTGAAAGATTGAAAGAAAGATTGAAAGAAAGATTTAAAGAAAGATTGAAAGACTGAAAAAAGATTGAAAGAAAGATTTTAAGAAAGGTTGAAAGACTGAAAGAAAGAATGAAAGAGAGAATGAAAGAAAGATTGAAAGATTGCGAGATTGAAAGAAAGATTGAAAGATTGAAAGAAAGAATGAAAGAACGATTGAAAGAAAGAATGAAAGAATGAAAGAAATATTGAAAGATTGAAATAAATATTGAAAGAAAGAGAGATTGAAAGTAAGAAAGATAAAAAGAAAGATTAAAAGAAAGAAAGTTTGAAAGTATTAAAGATTGAAAGAAATATTGAAAGAAAGATTGAAAGATTGAAAGATTGAAAGAAAGAATGAAAGAAAGATTGAAACATTGAAAGAAAGATTGAAAGAAAGAAAGTTTGAAAGTATTAAAGATTGAAAGAAATATTGAAAGAAAGATTGAAAGATTGAAAGATTGAAAGAAAGAATGAAAGAAAGATTGAAAGATTGAAAGAAAGATTGAAAGAAAGATTGACAGATTGAAAGATTGAAAGAAAGATTGAATGTTTGAAAGATTTAAAGAAAGAAATATTTAAAGAAAGATTGAAAGACTAAAAGTAAGAATGAAAAAAAAGAATGAAAGAAAGATTGAAAAAAACAAAGAAAGATTGAAAGAAATAAATATTTATAGAAAGATTGAAAGAAATATTGAAAGAAAGATTGAAAGATTAAAAGAAAGATTGAAAGTTTGAAAGACAGATTGAAAGAAAGATTTAAAGAAAGATTGAAAGACTGAAAGAAAGAATGAAAGAAAGATTGAAAGAAAGATTGAAAGATTAAAAGAAAGATTGAAATAAAGATTGAAAGATTGAAAGAAAGAATGAAAGATTGAAAGAAAGATTGAAAGATTGAAAGAAAGAATGAAAGAACGATTGAAAGAAAGAATGAAAGATTGAGAGAAAGATTGAAAGAAAGATTGAAAGAAAGATTGAAAGCTTGAAAGAAAGATTGAAAGAAAGATTTTAAGAAAGATTGAAAGACTGAAAGAAAGAATGAAAGAAAGAATGAAAGAAAGATTGAAAGATTAAAAGAAAGATTGAAATAAAGATTGAAAGATTGAAAGAAAGAATGAAAGATTGAAAGAAAGATTGAAAGATTGAAAGAAAGAATGAAAGAACGATTGAAAGAAAGAATGAAAGATTGAGAGAAAGATTGAAAGAAAGATTGAAAGTTTGAAAGAAAAAATGAAAGTTTGAAAGATAGATTGAAAGAAACATTGAAAGATCGAAAGAAAGATTGAAAGATTGAAAGAAAGATTGAAAGACTAAATGTTAGAATGAAAATAAGAATGAAAGAATGATTGAAAAAAACAAAGAAAGATTGAAAGAAATAAAGATTTATAGAAAGATTGAAAGAAAGATTGAAAAATGAAAGAACGATTGAAAGAATGATTGAAAGAAAGATTGAAAGAAAGACTGAAAGAATGAAAGAAAGATTGAAAGATTGAAAGATTGAAAGAAATATTGAAAGAAAGAAAGATTGAAAGTGAGAAAGATTGATAGAAAGATTGAAAGATTGAAAGAACGAATGAAAGAAAGATTGAAAGAAAGATTGAAAGAAATATTGAAAGTTTGAAGGAAAGATTGAACGAAAGATTTAAAGAAAGATTAAAAGAGAGATTGAAAGATTGAAAGATTGAAAGATAGAATGAAAGAAACAAATAAGACTGATACAAAGAAAGAAAGATTGAGGGATCGAAAGATTTAAAGAAATAAAGATTGAAAGAAAGATTGAAAGACTGAAATAAAGAATGAAAGAAAGATTGAAAGAAAGGTTGAAAGAAAGATTGAAAGAAAGTGTGAAAGAAAGATTGAACAAAAGAACGATTGAAAGAAAGATCGAAAGAAAGAAAGATTGAAAGAAAGATTTTAAGAAAGGTTGAAAGACTGAAAGAAAGAATGAAAGAAAGATTGAAAGATTGAGAGATTGAAAGAAAGATTGAAAGAAAGAATGAAAGAAATATTGAAAGATTGAAATAAATATTGAAAGAAAGAGAGATTGAAAGTAAGAAATATAGAAAGAAAGATTGAAAGAAAGAAGGATTGAAAGTATTAAAGATTGAAAGAAATATTGAAAGAAAGATTGAAAGATTGAAAGATAGAATGAAATAAAGATTGAAAGATTGAAAGAAAGAATGAAAGAAAGATTGAAAGAATGAAAGAAAAAATGAAAGAATTAAAGAAAGATTGAAAGAAATATTTAAAGAAAGATTGAAAGATTGAAAGAAAGATTGAAAGAAAGAATGAAAGAAAGATTGTAAGAAAGAATGAAAGAATGAAAGAAAGATTGAAAGATTGAAATAAATATTGAAAGAAAGAAAGGTTGAAAGAAAGATTTTAAGAAAGGTTGAAAGACTGAAAGAAAGAATGAAAGAAAGAATGAAAGAAAGATTGAAAGATTGAAAGATTGAAAGAAAGATTGAAAGAAAGATTTAAAGAAAGATTGAAAGACTGAAAAAAGATTGAAAGAAAGATTTTAAGAAAGGTTGAAAGACTGAAAGAAAGAATGAAAGAGAGAATGAAAGAAAGATTGAAAGATTGCGAGATTGAAAGAAAGATTGAAAGATTGAAAGAAAGAATGAAAGAACGATTGAAAGAAAGAATGAAAGAATGAAAGAAATATTGAAAGATTGAAATAAATATTGAAAGAAAGAGAGATTGAAAGTAAGAAAGATAAGAAGAAAGATTAAAAGAAAGAAAGTTTGAAAGTATTAAAGATTGAAAGAAATATTGAAAGAAAGATTGAAAGATTGAAAGATTGAAAGAAAGAATGAAAGAAAGATTGAAACATTGAAAGAAAGATTGAAAGAAAGAAAGTTTGAAAGTATTAAAGATTGAAAGAAATATTGAAAGAAAGATTGAAAGATTGAAAGATTGAAAGAAAGAATGAAAGAAAGATTGAAAGATTGAAAGAAAGATTGAAAGAAAGATTGACAGATTGAAAGATTGAAAGAAAGATTGAATGTTTGAAAGATTTAAAGAAAGAAATATTTAAAGAAAGATTGAAAGACTAAAAGTAAGAATGAAAAAAAAGAATGAAAGAAAGATTGAAAAAAACAAAGAAAGATTGAAAGAAATAAATATTTATAGAAAGATTGAAAGAAATATTGAAAGAAAGATTGAAAGATTAAAAGAAAGATTGAAAGTTTGAAAGAAAGATTGAAAGAAAGATTTAAAGAAAGATTGAAAGACTGAAAGAAAGAATGAAAGAAAGATTGAAAGATGGAAAGAAAGAATGAAAGTTTGAAAGAAAGATTGAAAGAAAGAAAGATTGAAAGAAAAAATGAAAGAAAGATTGTAAGAAAGAATGAAATAATGAAAGAATGATTGAAAGATTGAAAGAAATATTGAAAGAAAGAAAGATTGAAAGTAAGAAGGATTGAAAGAAAGATTTAAAGAAAGATTGAAAGAAAGATTGAAAGCTTGAAAGAAAGATTGAAAGAAAGATTTAAAGAAAGATTGAAAGACTGAAAGAAAGAATGAAAGAAAGAATGAAAGAAAGATTGAAAGATTAAAAGAAAGATTGAAATAAAGATTGAAAGATTGAAAGAAAGAATGAAAGATTGAAAGAAAGATTGAAAGATTGAAAGAAAGAATGAAAGAACGATTGAAAGAAAGAATGAAAGATTGAGAGAAAGATTGAAAGAAAGATTGAAAGTTTGAAAGAAAAAATGAAAGTTTGAAAGATAGATTGAAAGAAACATTGAAAGATTGAAAGAAAGATTGAAAGATTGAAAGAAAGATTGAAAGACTAAATGTTAGAATGAAAATAAGAATGAAAGAATGATTGAAAAAAACAAAGAAAGATTGAAAGAAATAAAGATTTATAGAAAGATTGAAAGAAAGATTGAAAAATGAAAGAACGATTGAAAGAAAGATTGAAAGAAAGATTGAAAGAAAGACTGAAAGAATGAAAGAAAGATTGAAAGATTGAAAGATTGAAAGAAATATTGAAAGAAAGAAAGATTGAAAGTGAGAAAGATTGATAGAAAGATTGAAAGATTGAAAGAAAGAATGAAAGAAAGATTGAAAGAAAGATTGAAAGAAATATTGAAAGTTTGAAGGAAAGATTGAAAGAAAGATTTAAAGAAAGATTAAAAGAGAGATTGAAAGATTGAAAGATTGAAAGATAGAATGAAAGAAACAAAAAAGACTGATACAAAGAAAGAAAGATTGAGGGATCGAAAGATTTAAAGAAATAAAGATTGAAAGAAAGATTGAAAGACTGAAATAAAGAATGAAAGAAAGATTGAAAGAAAGGTTGAAAGAAAGATTGAAAGAAAGTGTGAAAGAAAGATTGAACAAAAGAACGATTGAAAGAAAGATCGAAAGAAAGAAAGATTGAAAGAAAGATTTTAAGAAAGGTTGAAAGACTGAAAGAAAGAATGAAAGAAAGATTGAAAGATTGAGAGATTGAAAGAAAGATTGAAAGAAAGAATGAAAGAATGAAAGAAATATTGAAAGATTGAAATAAATATTGAAAGAAAGAGAGATTGAAAGTAAGAAAGATAGAAAGAAAGATTGAAAGAAAGAAGGCTTGAAAGTATTAAGGATTGAAAGAAATATTGAAAGAAAGATTGAAAGATTGAAAGATTGAAAGAAAGAATGAAAGAAAGATTGAAAGAATGAAAGAAAAAATGAAAGAATTAAAGAAAGATTGAAAGAAATATTTAAAGAAAGATTGAAAGATTGAAAGAAAGATTGAAAGAAAGAATGAAAGAAAGATTGTAAGAAAGAATGAAAGAATGAAAGAAAGATTGAAAGATTGAAATAAATATTGAAAGAAAGAAAGATTGAAAGAAAGATTTTAAGAAAGGTTGAAAGACTGAAAGAAAGAATGAAAGAAAGAATGAAAGAAAGATTGAAAGATTGAAAGATTGAAAGAAAGATTGAAAGAAAGATTGAAAGAAAGATTTAAAGAAAGATTGAAAGACTGAAAAAAGATTGAAAGAAAGATTTTAAGAAAGGTTGAAAGACTGAAAGAAAGAATGAAAGAGAGAATGAAAGAAAGATTGAAAGATTGCGAGATTGAAAGAATGATTGAAAGATTGAAAGAAAGAATGAAAGAATGAAAGAAATATTGAAAGATTGAAATAAATATTGAAAGAAAGAGAGATTGAAAGTAAGAAAGATAAAAAGAAAGATTAAAAGAAAGAAAGTTTGAAAGTATTAAAGATTGAAAGAAATATTGAAAGAAAGATTGAAAGATTGAAAGAAAGAATGAAAGAAAGATTGAAACATTGAAAGAAAGATTGAAAGAAAGAAAGTTTGAAAGTATTAAAGATTGAAAGAAATATTGAAAGAAAGATTGAAAGATTGAAAGATTGAAAGAAAGAATGAAAGAAAGATTGAAAGATTGAAAGAAAGATTGAAAGAAAGATTGACTGATTGAAAGATTGAAAGAAAGATTGAATGTTTGAAAGATTTAAAGAAAGATTGAAAGACTAAAAGTAAGAATGAAAAAAAAGAATGAAAGAAAGATTGAAAAAAACAAAGAAAGATTGAAAGAAATAAAGATTTATAGAAAGATTGAAAGAAATATTGAAAGAAAGATTGAAAGATTAAAAGAAAGATTGAAAGTTTGAAAGAAAGATTGAAAGAAAGATTTAAAGATGGAAAGAAAGAATGAAAGTTTGAAAGAAAGATTGAAAGAAAGAAAGATTGAAAGAAAAAATGAAAGAAAGATTGTAAGAAAGAATGAAATAATGAAAGAATGATTGAAAGATTGAAAGAAATATTGAAAGAAAGAAAGATTGAAAGTAAGAAGGATTGAAAGAAAGATTTAAAGAAAGATTGAAAGAAAGGTTGAAAGCTTGAAAGAAAGATTGAAAGAAAGATTTTAAGAAAGATTGAAAGACTGAAAGAAAGAATGAAAGAAAGAATGAAAGAAAGATTGAAAGATTAAAAGAAAGATTGAAATAAAGATTGAAAGATTGAAAGAAAGAATGAAAGATTGAAAGAAAGATTGAAAGATTGAAAGAAAGAATGAAAGAACGATTGAAAGAAAGAATGAAAGATTGAAAGAAAGATTGAAAGAAAGATTGAAGGTTTGAAAGAAAAAATGAAAGTTCGAAAGATAGATTGAAAGAAACATTGAAAGATTGAAAGAAAGATTGAAAGATTGAAAGAAAGATTGAAAAACTAAATGTTAGAATGAAAATAAGAATGAAAGAAAGATTGAAAAAAACAAAGAAAGATTGAAAGAAATAAAGATTTATAGAAAGATTGAAAGAAAGATTGAAAAAAGAAAGAACGATTGAAAGAAAGATTGAAAGAAAGATTGAAAGAAAGACTGAAAGAATGAAAGAAATTTTGAAAGATTGAAAGATTGAAAGAAATATTGAAAGAAAGAAAGATTGAAAGTGAGAAAGATTGATAGAAAGATTGAAAGATTGAAAGAAAGAAAGATTTATAGAAAGATTGAAAGAAAGATTGAAAAAAGAAAGAAAGATTGAAAGATTGAAAGAAATATTGAAAGAAAGAAAGATTGAAAGTAAGAACGATTGAAAGAAAGATTTAAAGAAAGATTGAAAGAAAGATTGAAAGCTTGAAAGAAAGATTAAAAGAATGATTTGAAGAAAGGTTGAACGACTGAAAGAAAGAATGAAAGAAAAAATGAAAGAAAGATTGAAAGATTGAAAGATTGAAAGAAAGAATGAAAGAAAGATTGAAAGAAAGATTGAAAGATTAAACAATTGAAAGAAAGATTGCAAGAAAGATTGAAAGAAGAAATATTGAAAGAAAGAATAAAAGAATGATTGAAAGAAAGAAAGATTGAAAGAAAGAACAAAAGAAAGATTGAAAGAAAGAATGAAAGGAAAATTGAAAGATTGGAAGAACCATTGAAAGAAAGAAAGATTGAAAGTAAGAACGATTGAAAGAAAGAATGAAAGAAAGATTGAAAATTGAAAGAAAGAATGAAAGAATTAAAGAAAGATTGAAGGAAATATTGAAAGAAGGAATGAAAGAAAGAATGAAAGAAAGATTGAAAGATTGAAAGAAAGAATGAAAGAACGATTGAAAGAAAGGATGAAAGAATGAAAGAAAGATTGAAAGATTGAAAGAAATATTGAAAAAAAAGTGGGATTGAAAGTAAGAAAGATTGAAAAAAAGATTGAAAGTAATAAAGATTGAAAGAAAGAATAAAAGAAAAATTGAAAGATTGAAAGATTGAAAGAAAGATTTAAAGTCTGAAAGAAAGAATGAAAGAAAGAATTAAAGAAAGATTGAAAGAAAGATTGAAAGATTGAAAGAAAGATTGAAAGTTTGAAAGAAAGGTTGAAAGAAACATTGAAAGATTGAAAGATTGAAAGAAAGATTGAAAGAAAGATTGAAAAAAGAAAGATTGAAAGAACGATTGAAAAAAACAAAGAAAGATTGAAAGATCGAAAGATTTAAAGAAAGAACGATTTAAAGAAAGATTGAAAGACTAAAAGTAAGAATGAAAAAAAGAATGAAAGAAAGATTGAAAAAAACAAGATTGAAAGAAAGAAAGATTTATAGAAAGATTGAAAGAAAGATTGAAAAAAGAAAGAAAGATTGAAAGATTGAAAGAAATATTGAAAGAAAGAAAGATTGAAAGTAAGAACGATTGAAAGAAAGATTTAAAGAAAGATTGAAAGAAAGATTGAAAGCTTGAAAGTAAGATTAAAAGAATGATTTGAAGAAAGGTTGAACGACTGAAAGAAAGAATGAAAGAAAGAATGAAAGAAAGATTGAAAGATTGAAAGATTGAAAGAAAGAATGAAAGAAAGATTGAAAGAAAGATTGAAAGATTAAACAATTGAAAGAAAGATTGCAAGAAAGATTGAAAGAAGAAATATTGAAAGAAAGAATAAAAGAATGATTGAAAGAAAGAAAGATTGAAAGAAAGAACAAAAGAAAGATTGAAAGAAATAATGAAAGGAAAATTGAAAGATTGGAAGAAATATTGAAAGAAAGAAAGATTGAAAGTAAGAACGATTGAAAGAAAGAATGAAAGAAAGATTGAAAATTGAAAGAAAGAATGAAAGAATTAAAGAAAGATTGAAGGAAATATTGAAAGAAGGAATGAAAGAAAGAATGAAAGAAAGATTGAAAGATTGAAAGAAAGAATGAAAGAACGATTGAAAGAAAGGATGAAAGAATGAAAGAAAGATTGAAAGATTGAAAGAAATATTGAAAAAAAAGTGGGATTGAAAGTAAGAAAGATTGAAAAAAAGATTGAAAGTAATAAAGATTGAAAGAAAGAATAAAAGAAAAATTGAAAGATTGAAATATTGAAAGAAAGATTGAAAGAAAGATTTAAAGAAAGATTGAAAGTCTGAAAGAAAGAATGAAAGAAAGAATTAAAGAAAGATTGAAAAAAGAAAGATTGAAAGAACGATTGAAAAAAACAAAGAAAGATTGAAAGATCGAAAGATTTAAAGAAAGAACGATTTAAAGAAAGATTGAAAGACTAAAAGTAAGAATGAAAAAAAGAATGAAAGAAAGATTGAAAAAAACAAGATTGAAAGAAAGAAAGATTTATAGAAAGATTGAAAGAAAGATTGAAAAAAGAAAGAAAGATTGAAAGATTGAAAGAAATATTGAAAGAAAGAAAGATTGAAAGTAAGAACGATTGAAAGAAAGATTTAAAGAAAGATAGAAAGAAAGATTGAAAGCTTGAAAGAAAGATTAAAAGAATGATTTGAAGAAAGGTTGAACGACTGAAAGAAAGAATGAAAGAAAGGTTGAAAGAAAGATTGAAAGATTGAAAGATTGAAAGAAAGATTGAAAGTTTGAAAGAAAGATTAAAAGAAAGATTTAAAGAAAGATTGAAAGAAGGAAAGATTGAAAGTAAGAAAGATTGAAAGAAATATTGAAAGAAAGATTGAAAGATTAAAAGAAAGATTGAAATAAAGATTGAAAGATTGAAAGAAAGAATGAAAGATTGAAAGAAAGATTGAAAGATTGAAAGAAAGAATGAAAGAACGATTGAAAGAAAGAATGAAAGATTGAAAGAAAGATTGAAAGAAAGATTGAAAGATTGAAAGATAGATTGAAAGAAAGATTGAAAGATTGAAAGAAAGATTGAAAGATTGAAAGAAAGATTGAAAAACTAAATGTTAGAATGAAAATAAGAATGAAAGAAAGATTGAAAAAAACAAAGAAAGATTGAAAGATATAAAGATTTATAGAAAGATTGAAAGAAAGATTGAAAAAAGAAAGAACGATTGAAAGAAAGATTGAAAGAAAGATTGAAAGAAAGACTGAAAGAATGAAAGAAATTTTGAAAGATTGAAAGATTGAAAGAAATATTGAAAGAAAGAAAGATTGAAAGTGAGAAAGATTGATAGAAAGATTGAAAGATTGAAAGAAAGAAAGATTTATAGAAAGATTGAAAGAAAGATTGAAAAAAGAAAGAAAGATTGAAAGATTTAAAGAAAGATTGAAAGAAAGATTGAAAGCTTGAAAGAAAGATTAAAAGAATGATTTGAAGAAAGGTTGAACGACTGAAAGAAAGAATGAAAGAAAGAATGAAAGAAAGAATGAAAGAAAGATTGAAAGATTGAAAGATTGAAAGAAAGAATGAAAGAAAGATTGAAAGAAAGATTGAAAGATTAAACAATTGAAAGAAAGATTGCAAGAAAGATTGAAAGAAGAAATATTGAAAGAAAGAATAAAAGAATGATTGAAAGAAAGAAAGATTGAAAGAAAGAACAAAAGAAAGATTGAAAGAAATAATGAAAGGAAAATTGAAAGATTGGAAGAAATATTGAAAGAAAGAAAGATTGAAAGTAAGAACGATTGAAAGAAAGAATGAAAGAAAGATTGAAAATTGAAAGAAAGAATGAAAGAATTAAAGAAAGATTGAAGGAAATATTGAAAGAAGGAATGAAAGAAAGAATGAAAGAAAGATTGAAAGATTGAAAGAAAGAATGAAAGAACGATTGAAAGAAAGGATGAAAGAATGAAAGAAAGATTGAAAGATTGAAAGAAATATTGAAAAAAAAGTGGGATTGAAAGTAAGAAAGATTGAAAAAAAGATTGAAAGTAAGAAAGATTGAAAGAAAGAATAAAAGAAAAATTGAAAGATTGAAATATTGAAAGAAAGATTGAAAGAAAGATTTAAAGAAAGATTGAAAGTCTGAAAGAAAGAATGAAAGAAAGAATTAAAGAAAGATTGAAAAAAGAAAGATTGAAAGAACGATTGAAAAAAACAAAGAAAGATTGAAAGATCGAAAGATTGAAAGAAAGAACGATTTAAAGAAAGATTGAAAGACTAAAAGTAAGAATGAAAAAAAGAATGAAAGAAAGATTGAAAAAAACAAGATTGAAAGAAAGAAAGATTTATAGAAAGATTGAAAGAAAGATTGAAAAAAGAAAGAAAGATTGAAAGATTGAAAGAAATATTGAAAGAAAGAAAGATTGAAAGTAAGAACGATTGAAAGAAAGATTTAAAGAAAGATAGAAAGAAAGATTGAAAGCTTGAAAGAAAGATTAAAAGAATGATTTGAAGAAAGGTTGAAAGAAAGATTGAAAGATTGAAAGATTGAAAGAAATATTGAAAGTTTGAAAGAAAGATTGAAAGAAAGATTTAAAGAAAGATTGAACGAAGGAAAGATTGAAAGTAAGAAAGATTGAAAGAAATATTGAAAGAAAGATTGAAAGATTGTAGAAAGAATGAAAGAAAGATTGAAAGAAAGATTGAAAAAAGTAAGATTGAAAGAAAGATTGAAAGAAAGTGTGAAAGAAAGATTGAACGAAAGAAATATTGAAAGAAAGATTGAAAGAAAGAAAGATTGCAAGAAAGAATGAAATAAAGATTGAAAGAAAGAAAAATTAAAAGAAATAAAGAAATATTGAAAGGAAGATTGACAGACAGAAAGATTGAAAAAAAGAATGAAAGAAAGATTTAAAGAAAGATTGAAAGACTGAAAGAAAGAATGAAAGAAAGAACAAAAGAAAGATTGAAAGAAAGAATGAAAGAAAGATTGAAAGATTGGAAGCAATATTGAAAGAAAGAAAGAATGAAAGTAAAAATGATTGAAAGAAAGAATGAAAGAAAGATTGAAAGATTGAAAGAAAGATTGAAAGAAAGATTGAAGATTGATAGATTAGAAGAAAGATTGAAAGTTTGAAAGAAAGATTTAAAGAAAGATTGAAAGACTGAAAGAAAGAATGAAAAAAAGATTGAAAGATTGAAAGAAAGAATGAAAGTTTGAAAGAAAGATTGAAAGAAAGAATGAAAGAAAGATTGTAAGAAAGAATGAAAGAATGAAAGAATGATTGAAAGATTGAAAGAAATATTGACAGAAAGAAAGATTGAAAGTAAGAACGATTGAAAGAAAGATTGAAAGAAAGATTTTAAGAAAGATTGAAAGTCTGAAAGAAAGAATGAAAGAAAGATTGAAAGAAAGATTGAAAGATTGAAAGAAAGAATGAAAGATTGAAAGAAGGATTGAAACGTTGAAAGAAAGAATGAAAGATTGAAACGTTGAGAGAAAGAATGAAAGATTGAAAGAAAGAATTAAAGAATTAAAGAAAGATTGAAAGAAATATTGAAAGAAAGATTGAAAGATTGAAAGAAAGATTGAAAAAATAAAGATTGAAAGAAAGAAAGATTGAATGAAAGGATGAAAGAATGAAAGAAAGATTGAAAGATTGAAAGAGAGAATGAAAGAACGATTGAAAGAAAGAATGAAAGATTGAAAGAAAGATTGAAAGTAAGATTGAAAGTTTGAAAGAAAGAATGAATGTTTGAAAGAAAGATTGAAAGAAACATTGAAAGATTGAAAGAACGATTGAAAAAAACAAAGAAAGATTGAAAGATCGAAAGATTTAAAGAAAGATTGAAAAAAGAAAGACTGAAAGAACGATTGAAAAAAACAAAGAAAGATTGAAAGATCGAAAGATTTAAAGAAAGAAAGATTTAAAGAAAGACTGAAAGACATATGTAAGAATGAAAAAAAAGAATGAAAGAAAGATTGAAAGAAAGATTGAAAGATTGAAAGAAAGATTGAAAGTTTGAAAGAAAGATTGAAAGAAAGATTTAAAGAAAGATTGAAAGACTGAAAGAAAGAATGAAAGAAAGATTGAAAGATCGAAAGAAAGAATGAAAGTTTGAAAGAAAGATTGAAAGAAAGAAAGATTGAAAGAAAGAATGAAAGAAAGATTGTAAGAAAGAATGAAATAATGAAAGAATGATTGAAAGATGGAAAGAAATATTGAAAAAAGAAAGATTGAAAGTAAGAAGGATTGAAAGAAAGATTTAAAGAAAGATTGAAAGAAAGATTGAAAGCTTGAAAGATTGAAAGAAAGATTGAAAGTTTGAAAGAAAGATTGAAAGAAAGATTTAAAGAAAGATTGAACGAAGGAAAGATTGAAAGTAAGAAAGATTGAAAGAAATATTGAAAGAAAGATTGAAAGATTGTAGAAAGAATGAAAGAAAGATTGAAAGAAAGATTGAAAAAAGTAAGATTGAAAGAAAGATTGAAAGAAAGTGTGAAAGAAAGATTGAACGAAAGAAATATTGAAAGAAAGATTGAAAGAAAGAAAGATTGCAAGAAAGAATGAAATAAAGATTGAAAGAAAGAAAAATTAAAAGAAATAAAGAAATATTGAAAGGAAGATTGACAGACAGAAAGATTGAAAAAAAGAATGAAAGAAAGATTTAAAGAAAGATTGAAAGACTGAAAGAAAGAATGAAAGAAAGAACAAAAGAAAGATTGAAAGAAAGAATGAAAGAAAGATTGAAAGATTGGAAGCAATATTGAAAGAAAGAAAGAATGAAAGTAAAAATGATTGAAAGAAAGAATGAAAGAAAGATTTAAAGATTGAAAGAAAGATTGAAAGAAAGATTGAAGATTGATAGATTAGAAGAAAGATTGAAAGTTTGAAAGAAAGATTGAAAGAAAGATTTAAAGAAAGATTGAAAGACTGAAAGAAAGAATGAAAAAAAGATTGAAAGATTGAAAGAAAGAATGAAAGTTTGAAAGAAAGATTGAAAGAAAGAATGAAAGAAAGATTGTAAGAAAGAATGAAAGAATGAAAGAATGATTGAAAGATTGAAAGAAATATTGACAGAAAGAAAGATTGAAAGTAAGAACGATTGAAAGAAAGATTGAAAGAAAGATTTTAAGAAAGATTGAAAGTCTGAAAGAAAGAATGAAAGAAAAATTGAAAGAAAGATTGAAAGATTGAAAGAAAGAATGAAAGATTGAAAGAAGGATTGAAACGTTGAAAGAAAGAATGAAAGATTGAAACGTTGAGAGAAAGAATGAAAGATTGAAAGAAAGAATTAAAGAATTAAAGAAAGATTGAAAGAAATATTGAAAGAAAGATTGAAAGATTGAAAGAAAGATTGAAAAAATAAAGATTGAAAGAAAGAAAGATTGAATGAAAGAATGAAAGAATGAAAGAAAGATTGAAAGATTGAAAGAGAGAATGAAAGAACGATTGAAAGAAAGAATGAAAGATTGAAAGAAAGATTGAAAGTAAGATTGAAAGTTTGAAAGAAAGAATGAATGTTTGAAAGAAAGATTGAAAGAAACATTGAAAGATTGAAAGATTGAAAGAACGATTGAAAAAAACAAAGAAAGATTGAAAGATCGAAAGATTTAAAGAAAGAAAGATTTAAAGAAAGACTGAAAGACATATATAAGAATGAAAAAAAAGAATGAAAGAAAGATTGAAAGAAAGATTGAAAGATTGAAAGAAAGATTGAAAGTTTGAAAGAAAGATTGAAAGAAAGATTTAAAGAAAGATTGAAAGACTGAAAGAAAGAATGAAAGAAAGATTGAAAGATCGAAAGAAAGAATGAAAGTTTGAAAGAAAGATTGAAAGAAAGAAAGATTGAAAGAAAGAATGAAAGAAAGATTGTAAGAAAGAATGAAATAATGAAAGAATGATTGAAAGATGGAAAGAAATATTGAAAAAAAGAAAGATTGAAAGTAAGAAGTATTGAAAGAAAGATTTAAAGAAAGATCGAAAGAAAGATTGAAAGCTTGAAAGAAAGATTGAAAGAAAGATTTTAAGAAAGATTGAAAGACTGAAAGAAAGAATGAAAGAAAGATTGAAAGAAATATTGAAAGAAAGATTGAAAGAAAGATTGAAAGATTGTAGAAAGAATGAAAGAAAGATTGAAAGAAAGTTTGAAAAAAGTAAGATTGAAAGAAAGATTGAAAGAAAGTGTGAAAGAAAGATTGAACAAAAGAAATATTGAAAGAAAGATTGAAAGAAAGAAAGATTGCAAGAAAGAATGAAATAAAGATTGAAAGAAAGAAAAATTAAAAGAAATAAAGAAATATTGAAAGGAAGATTGACAGACGGAAAGATTGAAAAAAAGAATGAAAGAAAGATTTAAAGAAAGATTGAAAGACTGAAAGAAAGAATGACAGAAAGGACAAAAGAAAGATTGAAAGAAAGAATGAAAGAAAGATTGAAAGATTGGAAGCAATACTGAAAGAAAGAAAGAATGACAGTAAAAATGATTGAAAGAAAGAATGAAAGAAAGATTGAAAGATTGAAAGAAAGATTGAAAGAAAGATTGAAGATTGATAGATTAGAAGAAAGATTGAAAGTTTGAAAGAAAGATTGAAAGAAAGATTTAAAGAAAGATTGAAAGACTGAAAGAAAGAATGAAAAAAAGATTGAAAGATTGAAAGAAAGAATGAAAGTTTGAAAGAAAGATTGAAAGAAAGAATGAAAGAAAGATTGTAAGAAAGAATGAAAGAATGAAAGAATGATTGAAAGATTGAAAGAAATATTGAAAGAAAGAAAGATTGAAAGTAAGAACGATTGAAAGAAAGATTGAAAGAAAGATTTTAAGAAAGATTGAAAGTCTGAAAGAAAGAATGAAAGAAAGATTGAAAGAAAGATTGAAAGATTCAAAGAAAGAATGAAAGATTGAAAGAAGGATTGAAACGTTGAAAGAAAGAATGAAAGATTGAAACGTTGAGAGAAAGAATGAAAGATTGAAAGAAAGAATTAAAGAGTTAAAGAAAGATTGAAAGAAATTTTGAAAGAAAGATTGAAAGATTGAAAGAAAGATTGAAAAAATAAAGATTGAAAGAAAGAAAGATTGAATGAAAGAATGAAAGAATGAAAGAAAGATTGAAAAATTGAAAGAGAGAATGAAAGAACGATTGAAAGAAAGAATGAAAGATTGAAAGAAAGATTGAAAGTAAGATTGAAAGTTTGAAAGAAAGAATGAATGTTTGAAAGAAAGATTGAAAGAAACATTGAAAGATTGAAAGATTGAAAGAACGATTGAAAAAAACAAAGAAAGATTGAAAGATCGAAAGATTTAAAGAAAGATTGAAAAAAGAAAGACTGAAAGAACGATTGAAAAAAAACAAAGAAAGATTGAAAGATCGAAAGATTTAAAGAAAGAAAGATTTAAAGAAAGACTGAAAGACATATGTAAGAATGAAAAAAAAGAATTAAAGAAAGATTGAAAGAAAGATTGAAAGATTGAAAGAAAGATTGAAAGTTTGAAAGAAAGATTGAAAGAAAGATTTAAAGAAAGATTGAAAGACTGAAAGAAAGAATGAAAGAAAGATTGAAAGATCGAAAGAAAGAATGAAAGTTTGAAAGAAAGATTGAAAGAAAGAAAGATTGAAAGAAAGAATGAAAGAAAGATTGTAAGAAAGAATGAAATAATGAAAGAATGATTGAAAGATGGAAAGAAATATTGAAAGAAAGAAAGATTGAAAGTAAGAAGGATTGAAAGAAAGATTTAAAGAAAGATTGAAAGAAAGATTGAAAGCTTGAAAGAAAGATTGAAAGAAAGATTTTAAGAAAGATTGAAAGACTGAAAGAAAGAATGAAAGAAAGATTGAAAGAAAGATTGAAAGATTGAAAGAAAGATTGAAAGTTTGAAAGAAAGAATGAAAGTTTGAAAGAAAGGTTGAAAGAAACATTGAAAGATTGAAAGATTGAAAGAAAGATTGAAAGAAAGATTGAAAAAGGAAAGACTGAAAGAACGATTGAAAAAAAAAAGAAAGATTGAAAGATCGAAAGATTTAAAGAAAGAAAGATTTAAAGAAAGACTGAAAGACTAAAATTAAGAATGAAAAAAAAGAATGAAAGATTGAAAAAAACAAAGAAAGATTGACAGAAATAAAGATTTATAGAAAGATTCAAAGATTGAAAGAAAGATTGAAAGATTGAAAGAAAGATTGAAAGTTTGAAAGAAAGATTGAAAGAAAGATTTAAAGAAAGATTGAAAGACTGAAAGAAAGAATGAAAGAAATATTGAAAGAAAGAAAGATTGAAAGAAAGAAAGATTGAAAGAAAGAATGAAAGAAAGATTGAAAAAAGAAAGAACGATTGAAAGAAAGATTGAAAGAAAGATTGAAAGACAGACTGAAAGAATGAAAAAAACAAAGAAAGATTGAAAGATCGAAAGATTTAAAGAAAGAAAGATTTAAAGAAAGATTGAAAGACTAAAAGTAAGAATGAAAAAAAAGAATGAAAGAAAGATTGAAAAAAACAAAGAAAGATTGAAAGAAATAAAGATTTATAGAAAGATTGAAAGAAAGATTGAAAGAAAGATTGAAAGAAAGATTGAAAGTTTGAAAGAAAGATTGAAAGAAAGATTTAAAGAAAGATTGAAAGACTGAAAGAAAGAATGAAAGAAAGATTGAAAGATCAAAAGAAAGAATGAAAGTTTGAAAGAAAGATTGAAAGAAAGAAAGATTGAAAGAAAGAATGAAAGAAAGATTGTAAGAAAGAATGAAATAATGAAAGAATGATTGAAAGATTGAAAGAAATATTGAAAGAAAGAAAGATTGAAAGTAAGAAGGATTGAAAGAAAGATTTAAAGAAAGATTGAAAGAAAGATTGAAAGCTTGAAAGAAAGATTGAAAGAAAGATTTAAAGAAAGATTGAAAGACTGAAAGAAAGAATGAAAGAAAGATTGAAAGATCGAAAGAAAGAATGAAAGTTTGAAAGAAAGATTGAAAGAAAGAAAGATTGAAAGAAAGAATGAAAGAAAGATTGAAAAAAGAAAGAACAATTGAAAGAAAGATTGAAAGAAAGATTGAAAGATTGAAAGAAATATTGAAAGAAAGAAAGATTGAAAGTGAGAAAGATTGATAGAAAGATTGAAAGATTGAAAGAAAGAATGAAAGAAAGATTGAAAGAAAGATTGAAAGAAAGATTGAAAGTTTGAAAGAAAGATGGAAAGAAAGATTTAAAGAAAGATTAAAAGAGAGATTGAAAGATTGAAAGATTGAAAGATAGAATGAAAGAAACAAAAAAGACTGATACAAAGAAAGAAAGATTGAGGGATCGAAAGATTGAAAGAAATAAAGATTGAAAGAAAGATTGAAAGACTGAAATAAAGAATGAAAGAAAGTTTGAAAGAAAGGTTGAAAGAAAGATTGAATGAAAGTGTGAAAGAAAGATTGAACAAAAGAAAGATTGAAAGAAAGATCGAAAGAAAGAAAGATTGAAAGAAAGATTTTAAGAAAGGTTGAAAGACTGAAAGAAAGAATGAAAGAAAGATTGAAAGATTGAAAGATTGAAAGAAAGATTGAAAGAAAGAATGAAAGAATGAAAGAAATATTGAAAGATTGAAATAAATATTGAAAGTATGAGAGATTGAAAGTAAGAAAGATAGAAAGAAAGATTGAAAGAAAGAAGGTTTGAAAGTATTAAAGATTGAAAGAAATATTGAAAGAAAGATTGAAAGATTGAAAGATAGAATGAAAGATTGAAAGATTGATAGAAAGAATGAAAGAAAGTTTGAAAGAATGAAAGAAAAAATGAAAGAATTAAAGAAATATTGAAAGAAATATTTAAAGAAAGATTGAAAGATTGAAAGAAAGATTGAAAGAAAGAATGAAAGAAAGATTGTAAGAAAGAATGAAAGAATGAAAGAAAGATTGAAAGATTGAAATAAATATTGAAAGAAAGAAAGATTGAAAGAAAGAACGATTGAACGAAAGATTCAAAGAAAGATTGAAAGAAAGATTTTAAGAAAGGTTGAAAGACTGAAAGAAAGAATAAAAGAAAGAATGAAAGAAAGATTGAAAGATTGAAAGAAAGATTTAAAGAGAGATTGAAAGAAAGATTTAAAGAAAGATTGAAAGATTGAAAGAAAGATTGAAAGAAAGAATGAAAGAATGAAAGAAATATTGAAAGATTGAAAGAAAGATTGAAAGAAAGAATGAAAGAATGAAAGAAATATTGAAAGATTGAAATAAATATTGAAAGAAAGAGAGATTGAAAGTAAGAAAGATAGAAAGAAAGATTGAAAGAAAGAAGGTTGGAAAGTATTAAAGATTGAAAGAAATATTGAAAGAAAGATTGAAAGATTGAAAGATAGAATGAAAGATTGAAAGATTGAAAGAAAGAATGAAAGAAAGATTGAAAGAATGAAAGAAAAAATGAAAGAATTAAAGAAAGATTGAAAGAAATATTTAAAGAAAGATTGAAAGATTGAAAGAAAGATTGAAAGAAAGATTGAAATAAATATTGAAAGAAAGAAAGATTGAAAGAAAGAACGATTGAACGAAAGATTCAAAGAAAGATTGAAAGAAAGATTTTAAGAAAGGTTGAAAGACTGAGAGAAAAAATGAAAGAAAGATTGAAAGATTGAAAGATTGAAAGAAAGGTTGAAAGAAAGAATGAAAGAATGAAAGAAATATTGAAAGATTGAAATAAATATTGAAAGAAAGAGAGATTGAAAGTAAGAAAGATAGAAAGAAAGATTGAAAGAAAGAAGGTTTGAAAGTATTAAAGATTGAAAGAAATATTGAAAGAAAGATTGAAAGATTGAAAGATAGAATGAAAGATTGAAAGATTGAAAGAAAGAATGAAAGAAAGATTGAAAGAATGAAAGAAAACATGAAAGAATTAAAGAAAGATTGAAAGAAATATTTAAAGAAAGATTGAAAGATTGAAAGAAAGATTGAAAGAAAGATTGAAATAAATATTGAAAGAAAGAAAGATTGAAAGAAAGAACGATTGAACGAAAGATTCAAAGAAAGATTGAAAGAAAGATTTTAAGAAAGGTTGAAAGACTGAAAGAAAGAATAAAAGAAAGAATGAAAGAAAGATTAAAAGATTGAAAGAAAGATTGAAAGAAAGATTGAAAGAAAGATTGAAAGACTGAAAGAAAGATTGAAAGAAAGATTTTAAGAAAGGTTGAAAGACTGAAAGAAAGAATGAAAGAGAGAATGAAAGAAAGATTGAAAGATTGAAAGATTGAAAGAAAGATTGAAAGATTGAAAGAAAGAATGAAAGAAAGAAAGATTGAAAGTAAGAAGGATTGAAAGAAAGATTTAAAGAAAGATTGAAAGAAAGATTGAAAGCTTGAAAGAAAGATTGAAAGAAAGATTTTAAGAAAGATTGAAAGACTGAAAGAAAGAATGAAAGAAAGAATGAAAGAAAGATTGAAAGATTAAAAGAAAGATTGAAATAAAGATTGAAAGATTGAAAGAAAGAATGAAAGATTGAAAGAAAGATTGAAAGATTGAAAGAAAGAATGAAAGAACGATTGAAAGAAAGAATGAAAGATTGAGAGAAAGATTGAAAGAAAGATTGAAAGTTTGAAAGAAAAAATGAAAGTTTGAAAGATAGATTGAAAGAAACATTGAAAGATTGAAAGAAAGATTGAAAGATTGAAAGAAAGATTGAAAGACTAAATGTTAGAATGAAAATAAGAATGAAAGAATGATTGAAAAAAACAAAGAAAGATTGAAAGATATAAAGATTTATAGAAAGATTGAAAGAAAGATTGAAAAATGAAAGAACGATTGAAAGAAAGATTCAAAGAAAGATTGAAAGAAAGACTGAAAGAATGAAAGAAAGATTGAAAGATTGAAAGATTGAAAGAAATATTGAAAGAAAGAAAGATTGAAAGTGAGAAAGATTGATAGAAAGATTGAAAGATTGAAAGAAAGAATGAAAGAAAGATTGAAAGAAAGATTGAAAGAAATATTGAAAGTTTGAAGGAAAGATTGAAAGAAAGATTTAAAGAAAGATTAAAAGAGAGATTGAAAGATTGAAAGATTGAAAGATAGAATGAAAGAAACAAAAAAGACTGATACAAAGAAAGAAAGATTGAGGGATCGAAAGATTTAAAGAAATAAAGATTGAAAGAAAGATTGAAAGACTGAAATAAAGAATGAAAGAAAGATTGAAAGAAAGGTTGAAAGAAAGATTGAAAGAAAGTGTGAAAGAAAGATTGAACAAAAGAACGATTGAAAGAAAGATCGAAAGAAAGAAAGATTGAAAGAAAGATTTTAAGAAAGGTTGAAAGACTGAAAGAAAGAATGAAAGAAAGATTGAAAGATTGAGAGATTGAAAGAAAGATTGAAAGAAAGAATGAAAGAATGAAAGAAATATTGAAAGATTGAAATAAATATTGAAAGAAAGAGAGATTGAAAGTAAGAAAGATAGAAAGAAAGATTGAAAGAAAGAAGGCTTGAAAGTATTAAAGATTGAAAGAAATATTGAAAGAAAGATTGAAAGATTGAAAGATAGAATGAAATAAAGATTGAAAGATTGAAAGATTGAAAGAAAGAATGAAAGAAAGATTGAAAGAATGAAAGAAAAAATGAAAGAATTAAAGAAAGATTGAAAGAAATATTTAAAGAAAGATTGAAAGATTGAAAGAAAGATTGAAAGAAAGAATGAAAGAAAGATTGTAAGAAAGAATGAAAGAATGAAAGAAAGATTGAAAGATTGAAATAAATATTGAAAGAAAGAAAGATTGAAAGAAAGATTTTAAGAAAGGTTGAAAGACTGAAAGAAAGAATGAAAGAAAGAATGAAAGAAAGATTGAAAGATTGAAAGATTGAAAGAAAGATTGAAAGAAAGATTTAAAGAAAGATTGAAAGACTGAAAAAAGATTGAAAGAAAGATTTTAAGAAAGGTTGAAAGACTGAAAGAAAGAATGAAAGAGAGAATGAAAGAAAGATTGAAAGATTGCGAGATTGAATGAAAGATTGAAAGATTGAAAGAAAGAATGAAAGAACGATTGAAAGAAAGAATGAAAGAATGAAAGAAATATTGAAAGATTGAAATAAATATTGAAAGAAAGAGGGATTGAAAGTAAGAAAGATAAAAAGAAATATTAAAAGAAAGAAAGTTTGAAAGTATTAAAGATTGAAAGAAATATTGAAAGAAAGATTGAAAGATTGAAAGATTGAAAGAAAGAATGAAAGAAAGATTGAAACATTGAAAGAAAGATTGAAAGAAAGAAAGTTTGAAAGTATTAAAGATTGAAAGAAATATTGAAAGAAAGATTGAAAGATTGAAAGATTGAAAGAAAGAATGAAAGAAAGATTGAAAGATTGAAAGAAAGATTGAAAGAAAGATTGAAAGATTGAAAGATTGAAAGAAAGATTGAAAGTTTGAAAGATTTAAAGAAAGAAAGATTTAAAGAAAGATTGAAAGACTAAAAGTAAGAATGAAAAAAAAGAATGAAAGAAAGATTGAAAAAAACAAAGAAAGATTGAAAGAAATAAAGATTTATAGAAAGATTGAAAGAAATATTGAAAGAAAGATTGAAAGATTAAAAGAAAGATTGAAAGTTTGAAAGAAAGATTGAAAGAAAGATTTAAAGAAAGATTGAAAGACTGAAAGAAAGATTGAAAGATGGAAAGAAAGAATGAAAGTTTGAAAGAAAGATTGAAAGAATGAAAGATTGAAAGAAAAAATGAAAGAAAGATTGTAAGAAAGAATGAAATAATGAAAGAATGATTGAAAGATTGAAAGAAATATTGAAAGAAAGAAAGATTGAAAGTAAGAAGGATTGAAAGAAAGATTTAAAGAAAGATTGAAAGAAAGATTGAAAGCTTGAAAGAAAGATTGAAAGAAAGATTTTAAGAAAGATTGAAAGACTGAAAGAAAGAATGAAAGAAAGAATGAAAGTTTGAAAGAAAGATTGAAAGAAAGAAAGATTGAAAGAAAGAATGAAAGAAAGATTGTAAGAAAGAATGAAATAATGAAAGAATGATTGAAAGATTGAAAGAAATATTGAAAGAAAGAAAGATTGAAAGTAAGAAGGATTGAAAGAAAGATTAAAAGAAAGATTGAAATAAAGATTGAAAGATTGAAAGAAAGAATGAAAGATTGAAAGAAAGATTGAAAGATTGAAAGAAAGAATGAAAGAACGATTGAAAGAAAGAATGAAAGATTGAAAGAAAGATTGAAAGAAAGATTGAAAGTTTGAAAGAAAAAATGAAAGTTTGAAAGATAGATTGAAAGAAACATTGAAAGATTGAAAGAAAGATTGAAAGATTGAAAGAAAGATTGAAAAACTAAATGTTAGAATGAAAATAAGAATGAAAGAAAGATTGAAAAAAACAAAGAAAGATTGAAAGAAATAAAGATTTATAGAAAGATTGAAAGAAAGATTGAAAAAAGAAACAATGATTGAAAGAAAGATTGAAAGAAAGATTGAAAGAAAGACTGAAAGAATGAAAGAAATTTTGAAAGATTGAAAGATTGAAAGAAATATTGAAAGAAAGAAAGATTGAAAGTGAGAAAGATTGATAGAAAGATTGAAAGATTGAAAGAAAGAATGAAAGAAAGATTGAAAGAAAGATTGAAAGAAAGATTGAAAGTTTGAAAGAAAGATTGAAAGAAAGATTTAAAGAAAGATTAAAAGAGAGATTGAAAGATTGAAAGATTGAAAGATAGAATGAAAGAAACAAAAAAGACTGATACAAAGAAAGAAAGATTGAGGGATCGAAAGATTTAAAGAAATAAAGATTGAAAGAAAGATTGAAAGACTCATGGAGGGGCATCCCGGGATGTAGGGATTTGCCATCATGGCATCATGGCATCCTTTACTGTGGTGTACAAAATGTCTTTCCCAGGTCATGGAGGGGCATCCCGGGATGTCGGGATTGACCATCATGGCATCCTTTACACCGCCGTCCGATACCATTCGATCGATGTTCGTTCCTTTTCAGGATGACTACCGGTTAAACGAGTCCATTCGTCCTTACATGCCGTCAGGTGCTCTCTGGGGGACCGTCCTTCCTTCCAGGGAATCTTAGGGACGGTGGAGGCCACATTAGGGGGAAACTGCTTGCGTATGGCATCATTAAGTGGTAGGGCAATCAAGTGTAACGGTACCTGATCAGCCGTGACCGTGGTTTCGGCGTCGTGTTCAATCTCTTGCGCCTCCCCCGGAGTCATACCCCGCGACGCCACCCCGCGTGTCTTATTCCTAATTCTGTTCAACGCCGTTTGTTCCCACGTCACAGTGCATGGCAGGGGCCCCTGGGGAAAGGCTTCCCCGGGCGGCGCCTCCATTTCAGGGCCCGGCCGATTTTCCGGCCCTGGCCCGCACGGTGGACAGTCCTCAGCCCTCATCGGCGGAGTCCTTGTCCCACACCCGTCAGACCCTCTTTCGGGCCCCTTCACTACCTCAATTTGGAATCTGGAATCTGCCCGAGTCTATTTCCAATATACACATCGTACTGGGCAACGGAGGCGCGGTCGGCGCCGCTTCGAACTCATGCGGCAAAGAGGCCCCTTCCTCCATCTTACCCCGTGAACACCCCATATGTATTAGGGAAAACTGCGGCCGACTACTGGAGGTTCTATCCCAATCCCACAAATAGATTTAATACATGTCCGTCTAATTCACCACCAGCTCACAATATTGGATAGAAACATACATTTACATCACATCCATCTCATCTGGAAAACGGATCCCTCCCAGGTTGGTTGATGTGTGGAGCTTCCTCAATAAGATGGAGACGAGTGAGATGCAAAATGGATCCTTTATTGGTGCAGCGACAAAGACCAAGAGACGAGCCAAAAGCAAGAGCACGCCAGAGAGTGTCAGAGAGAGAGAGAGATGACAAAAGCTTCAACCTTCATATAGTCTCTCCTAAGCAAGTCGTCATAAAGGATGGATGTGACATATATGGATGTGACATTTCACAAAGGGACATTTCCTACCAGAGGCCCCACTTTAAGCAAAACGCCCTGTCATTGCTATCAGGCGCCATTTTGAGCGCTATACTACATCCAACAATATCCTGAAGGAAACTCTAGATGGCCCTTGCCTCCATGCGTTGCAAACAATATAGAAATATCAACATTCATGGTATTTGATTATCAGAAAAAAACTGTTTACACTCAATAATATTCATGATGGATAAAAATATGCAAAACTATCTTCTCTGTGGTATAAACAGAAAAAAAGATTACCCAATATCGACCTTAATGTAGCAGGCGTCATGCAAACTTAGAACACTCGATCATTGAACAATTCTCCTAGCAGGGGTGTCATCCGATCACAAGGCCTAGTCCAGTGAAGGTCAAAGTCCAGGAAGTTCACTTTTCCAATTGTCTTAGTCTTTTTGTCCCCCCTCGCATAAGTTCTACAATGATTCAGCATCAACAAGGAATGGCCACTGTGTCAGGATTGCGATATGGTCAGTTGAGTGGACCACCACGGCCATTGCAGGCAAGTCCATTGGCTGTAACTTAATATCCTGGTTTGCCATTCACCAGAACGGCTGTTCCATGGTGGTCATTCACGATTGCCTGTCGGACAGGCGCCTGGACTAACGTCTGATCAAGCAACATCTTGGTCAAACAGGTCCTTAGTATAGGAAGCAAGCAGCAGAAAATTATTCCAACTATTACAAGCCCTATTCCTGCTGCTATTGCTATTTTCATAAGCATGGCTCCCCATCTACCTCGGCTGTTTTCTAGCTAATCTCAGGTGTGTGCATCTCTACCTGCATTGGCCTTTACTTCCTGTATCAAGTTCTTCAACTTATTCATGGCTAGATTGAAACTCCCTTCAGGCACAGTGTTAGTCAATGAACATACAGCATTAATCACCATCAAAAAATTGTGCCATCCTATTCTGCCATGCCACTTGCTGCTTTCAGCTGTTCCTCCATTGAGGACAAGGCATCATCAGTATAGTTGATGAACCTTTGCCCTGGATGTAGTACACATAATTGATCCATTCAGTATTTTTGCTCGTGTAATCCAGTAAAACCCTCTGTTACCGCCTCAGTTTCAAAAAAATACTGCTGGGCGCTATATTTCCTCTATTGTTTCGCCCACCCAAGCTCTCGAAATTTTACAAATTGAAATCTTGAAACGGTGCGAAAAGATATACAATCGATTATTTATACTGTAAAATATATGGAGCCATGTGTTTGGAAAGCTGAATTTCACCCAAATTATCGTCAAATACTAAAATGTTGCTGGTGGTAGCGACACAACCAAGTGGCACAACCAACTCTTAAAGCCACATCTGGCTTAAATGTAGCCCACTACATGGTGATAGTATTAATATTTTTTTGTAATCACAATGGTTAATTACTTCACACAAATGTACTTAATGTTTTCAAAATATAAAACAGAATTAAAGATGCAGTGTGTAGAATTTAGGGGTGAGGTTGCAGATCGCAACAAACGTATTATTCTCCCCAACATGGCAACCTCCGGCCTCAGTGGCCGCTAGAAAGGCCCTCTCTAGAGCCAGTGTTTGGTTTGTCCGTAATGTACTACCGTAAGAACATGGTGTGGTGTGTCGTTTCAGTCCAGGGCCAGAGAATGAGAGATGGGAGGCAGTCGGAGGCATGTATTTTATTGAATGAACAAAAACAGCAGCACGTGGGCCAAAAAGGGGAAACTAAAATGCTTACTGGCAAACTAGTGAGAAGTCCAGTGCTTCCATTATATGGGCCAGGTCACTGCGTGTCCCCACCATGCAGGCAGCAATCCCTTACTGTGGGGAGAAACAGCGGTTATAATACTTCCTGATTTGGGATCAGACAAATCAGGAGAGCTCCTCCCTTCATTCGCCCGATCCCCAGCAGCTGAGTGGTCCCGGGATGGTGTCCTGCACCTTCCTGTTTGCACTGGTGGCTTGACCACATCCCCTCAGTCCGCCACACACCCCCACCATCGCACTTAGGCCAGGGTGTTGTCCGGCTGTCCAAAAACTGCTTTACCGCCTTCATCTCCTTCGTCACCTGGGCCCCCTCCCGCTCTGTTGACCTCCGCGTTGCACCACGCAACACTCATATCCCTACAGACCCTGAGTGCACCCCCTAGCTTTTCTCATTAACACATCCAAATCCAGCCAATCTGTGCCCAAAATCAGGATGTGCACCAGGTGAGAACTAAGCACGGCCTTCATCCGATGCTTTTTTCCCTTATATCGAATTTTGAGCTGCACCATTGAATACATATGAATATCCGCATGCACACAACGAATATCCACCCACGATGCCTCCATTAAAGCCTTGCATCGAGCCAGGTGTTGCTGAATCATCATCTGCTGCATCATGAGCTGCCACACCTGCTCGCAGTCTGACCAGCCAGCCGCCTCGGCCATCTGTTTCTTAGCTGTGAGGAACGCCTCGGGATCGTCCTCCCCAGTCGTCTTCTGTAGCGGTGGGACGGGGGGGATCCAGCAATCGTTCCTCGCTCTGTCCTGTCATGCGGTCCCGGAGGAGGACCTGGATGGCCTGCTCACTTTCGTGAAATGCCTCCTGGTCCCGCTCACGGACCCTCGCCATCTCCTGGAACTACACCTCAACCTTGCTGCTCCTGAATTGTGGCGAGGGCCACCACCATCTGTCCCGAGGGGAAGGCATCCAGGACTCTGCCTCACACTGCTACTTACTTGTTGAGCTGCCAGTTGTGGAGTGTCATTTTGGCCGAGGACCAGGACATGAGAGTGGGAAGGCAGGTGGTGTTGGCGGCAGGAACAGTGCCATTTGATGCTGTTTATTGAAGAACGACGTTTCTATCTTATTCTGGCTTCAAAAACTTAGAAGAAAAACACTGGAACTGGACCAGAGTCTGATGCGAAAAAGATTATTATACATCAGAGGGACAGCTACATCGATAAACTTTGACAAAGCACCGTGGAACCAACTGTTTAGGCAAGTCCTTTGTTTCCCTTTTAAGTCTGAGGAGCCACATTCTTTGTGAGTTTGAGCCAATTGCAGCATGTAGCTTGAAAACCCTCCCCTTTCTTGGAAGAGGGCGTTCTCTATGATTTCTCAAACTCCTATGCCTTCTACAGTATGCCCATGTAGTCTTGTTTTGTTCCAGACAGCTGCTCCTTTCCCAGAAAAGAGCTGACTCTACGATTCTTGGCTGCGCAGTATATGAGCATGTAACCTTGTGACCATTTGGTCCTCCTGTTTTTGGAAGGCTTTGGCTCCCTCTCCGGGTTTTATATTGTACATTTTTATAAAGGTTTTTTGATACATATATTGAGTATTGGTGGTTTACTATAACATGTAATAGGTTATTTTCATATATTATAACATGTAATGGGTTATTTTCATATATTATAACATGTAACATGTAATCGGTTCTTTTCGTGTGGGGTTGCAAATTAGTATAACAGGTTACATGATCTTTTCATGTAACACTCCCTTGATTCGCCTGATTCCCAGCAGCTAAGCGGCCCCGGGATGGGATCATGCACTGCCTATCTGCAGCGGCGGCTTGACCATGTCATAGTGGAATCTTACAAGTACCTGGGTGTTCACCTGAACAATAAACTGGACTGGACTAATTACATACATGCACTTTATAAGAAGGGTCAGGGCAGACTCTATCTGCTTAGAAGAGTTAGGTCCTTTGGAGTGCTGGGGGCTCTCCTGAGGACCTTTTTCCAACAGTGTGGTGGCATCAGCTATCTTTTATGGAGTGGTCTGCTAGGGCAACAGCCTCACTACAGCTGACAGGAAGAGACTTGACAAACTGATCAAGAAGTCCAGCTATGTCCTGGGGGTGCCCTGGACCCGGTGCAGGTGGTGAGAGAAAGGAGGATGATGGAGAACGAATCCCACCCCATGCATGAGACTCTGATGGCACTGGAGAGCTCCTTCAGCGACAGGCTGCTTCACCCAAAGTGTGGGAAGGAGCGCTATTGCAGGTCCTTCCTTCCTGCAGCTGTCAGACTGTATAACCAACAGCGCAGCCAGTAGACCAACCACGCACGCACACACACAACTGTGAAAGAATCCAAGTGCACGTTTCTATATATATAAAAAAAAGAAAGTGCAATCCCTGATGTGCAATGTGTAATATGTACAATACACTTAGTACTATCTGGTTCCTATTTATGGTGATTTTTTTTTATTTGTATGTTTCTATATTTTTTATATTGTTTATAGTGTCTACTTGATATGCTCTTCATTTTCTGCCGTTCTCTTTTTGCTGCTGGAACAATGTAAATTTCCCCGTTGTGGGACTAATAAAGGTTCATCTTATCTTCATCATTACACTGTACTCTAACCATTATTGTCTTGATAACAACTGTATTGCCTCTCTCGCATCTCTTGCAGTATGTGGAGGAATCACTACAATGGACGCTGTGTGGAGAGTACTTGCGAAGCACATGACTAATAACCTGGCCCTGAGGATAAACTGGAAAGGGGCAAATTATATTATATATTGAATTTGATCCCCTTAAAGGCATCATCCTCAGGAAGTTTGCTTTAGGGCTACTGCATCAGGAAGAAGGGATTTAATGTGTAAAGCAGTTGCTCTTTGGAACAATCTTTCAGGGAGCTGTTTCGACATGCCATACTGTTAAACTATTCCCTTAGTATTACAAAAAGGGAGAAAAAGTATTAAATCAATACCTACAACCAATGTGCAAACAAGTCTGAACTGATAAGGGTTATAATTAATTAAAAGCTTGCTTTCTCTTGTTTCAAAGGCGCTGTGCGGCGTCAACATGCAAAGAAGATCCTGATGAGTAGATGGAAAGATATGTGAAGAGGTGGACACAGCTGGCCTCAGACAGAGATAGATGGAGAAAACGGAGATGCAGACAGACTGATTCCACCACAGGATAGTGGACCTGAATCTGACAGAATGCTTTGTTAAACAATAAAATTAACAAATCTCTAAATGAGTCCATGTCTGCTGCTTTGAACAGCTGATTGCGTTTTGATGTAAGGAAACCTAGTTGAGTGCTATATATAAAAGTTAGAATAAACCGACGGTTGTGTAAATATATCTATTTTTTTTTTTTTTTTTACATTAAGGTGTTATGAGTACTGCATAGACTTAATATTAAGATATTAAATTCAAATCAAATTATTCTTCACATATAGCTTTGTTAAAATGTACATATAAGGGGGAGGAAAAAATACAAGCGTTTGCACAAAATATATACGTGAAGCACATCACAACAGAAAACAAACCAACAACCAATCCCAAAACACAAAACAAGACAAAATGAAACATCAAACTAAACCAACAGGTAAATGTATACTAAGAATAAGGCAGGAACAAATGCAATTAAATAAATGATCGTTACACAATAAATAAATGGTATGCCTAAAAATAGCACATTGTATATGGTTATCAGAAAAAACCTTGCTCTTGAGGTTTAGTCATTTACATTTACATTTAGCAGACGCTTTTATCCAAAGCGACTTACAAGGGAGAATAACATTCAAGCTACATTGCGACAGAGATTAGTGTAACAACAACATTTGTGTAACAATAAATACTGCTAGGTAGTGCTAAGTAATTGTAGGTTAGGACAGGAGGTGCTCACTGAAGAGCTGGGTCTTCAAGTGCTTCTTTAAGACAGAGAGGGAGGTCCCTGCTCTGGTCATTTTTGGCATTTTTGGCGAGGTCCGGTAAAACCCAGTGGGAAGTCCTTTTGATGGAGGGGCGAAGGAAAAAGATGACCATATAACAAGGTGGGGAGTGGCCAGGCTAGAGGGGGATTGGACTGGAGGGGCGTGGGGTCCAAGGGCCATTCAGCAGGATGTTTATTTCTTCACAACCTCAACATCTAACTCTGAGGAGCTCCATGCTTATAGTGGACCTGTCTCACAGAGGGACAATAGCTTGCAGACCACAGCCAGATATCCAGCTCGGCCAGGGGTGAGGGTGTATCTAAGGAGGGAAGCAAAGAGGAAGATTCAGGTTGTGCCAAAAATGCCATTTGCTGCACCCCCACAGCCTTCAAACTCATAGCACAGATGACCAGAGCAAGCTGGTCATATGCTGAAGGGGTGGTACATACGCATAGCAAGAGGGGCCCTTTATGATAAGAGCCTATCTTTATCTTTGCCGAGTCCAGAACCTGGAAGCTCCTGGCAAGCTCTGTGAAGGAGTTCTTTGTTCAACCATTCTGAGAACACCATCACAACCACCCCCAAAGATTGAACATCTTCACATAAGAATGAATAAAAGAGGCTTCAAAGAAACACAGAATAAAACGAATAACGAAAATCCATAACAAAATGAAAAAACATCTTAAGCCCACACAACATCAGAATGAAACAAATAACAAGCATTATAACATCGGCTTTGGATAGTAGGACTCCCCATTTTCCATCTCCCACATTTTTTCCAGCCAGGCTGTCTTCCAATGCCCATAGCCGGCATTGTCCTTTAACTCTTTCCTAAGGTTAAGTTTGTCTAATGCAACGGTGAATTTTCCATCTGGGGCCGTGGTGTTAGGGAGCACATACAACATTTCGCGCCAAACAAAAACACATACGCCTTGCTGTTCAGCTAGGATCATGTCTAGGGCCAAGCAATTTTGCCAGGCCACTCGGGAAGTTGCATCTAGCTACTCACCGAGGGCCTCAAACAATTGAAATGTGCAATTGGCAAAGCGTTCTTGATTATAATAGATGCAGTTCACCCAATCGTCATTTTTGTCTTGTTCACCATTACGCAAATCTACCTGAAATTGTGTTGTGTGCCTTAATTTCGTGAGGCGACCCCCCTTGGAACTCCAAGACATCTATCTAGACACCGGGGGCCTCATACAGATTGTGTTATTTTTCAGATGTCATGGGTGCAGTTTATCATGCAGTCCCAGACGGAATGAGTAGCGTCCCAAGACGGTGCCCATTGTATAAAATAATAATTATTAACAGACGGTGCCAGGGGTCTCAAGAGAGAAAGACAGAGCCCATTGTCAGGGGTCCCGGTGATAAGGGAGGTGAAAACGTGAATGGTGACCTATGGAGGGGAATTAGAGGGTCAACGTTGTCTCTGGCTTAACATAAAAGCACCTGCCTGAGTCTCATTCGACCGAGAATCCATCCGGCTCGAGTGTTTTCTCACAAATTGAGCTGTGTGTGGTTCTTGAAGCAGTAGTGTTTTGAGGTTGTACTGACAAGAGCAGATTGTGTGAAGATGGAAATGGTGTGTTGATGTGTGAAGTGAGTTTCCGTCTGAATTGGGGTTTAAGTTGTAAAAGACGTAAATATGGGGCATAAGAGAAAAATGACGTGTACATTAAATGCTCCGTGAAAGTTGGCCAAATGAAAATATAATATAGTCAAATCTAGGTAGGAAAAACAAAGAGGAAATGACCCTGGCCAGGGGAATTGACTCAAAATAAAATTTAATGAATGAAGATGAAAAAGATGAAAAGTGAAAAAGAGATAAAAGTTAAAAGCCTAAAGTAAGATGAAAAAGATGAAAAGTGAAGCAAAAAGAGTTACAAGTTAAAGGCTTAAAAGGATGAAAAATGAAGTTTGAGAAAAATGGGGAAAAGCAGGGCTAAACCAGCCTGAAAGAATGAGTGCATATTGAACATGCATGCTGAAAGAATCTGATTAAAAAGGACAATTTGTTAAAAGTTTGGCCAAAGTGAAAATCTTGATGAAATTAGAAAAGTATACATGAGTTGACGTTCAAGTATAAAGTCAAGCACTGTTGAAGTTTTTGGAGAATCTGATGTACTGCTGGACAGATGTCTTTTTCCTTTTGGGGTGTGAGTGTGCCTGTGTGTGTGTGTGTGTGAGTGTGCCGGCTAAAGAGATGTGAAGAGATTTGTGTATTGTTCGTGTATATGTATAAATGATATATAGAATACATGGGTTATTAAATTGGTATACATATGGGGTGAGCAGTTAAATAATACATAAAAGATACATTTCTTTCCCCTTTAGTGATATATATATATATGAGCCTTTTTCTTCAAAGGACGTTTGATAAATATATATGAGCCTTTTTCTTCAAAGGGCGTTTCATAAATATATATGAGCCTTTTTCTTCAAAGGACATTTTATAAATATATATGAGCCTGTTTATGTACTTTGTAAAGCTGATAAATATATATGAGCCTTTTTCTTCAAAGGACGTTTGATAAATATATATGAGCCTTTTTCTTCAAAGGACGTTTGATAAATATATATGAGCCTTTTTCTTCAAAGGACGTTTTCTAAATATTGTATATATGAGCCTTTTCGTTAAGGACGTTTGATAAATATATATGAGCCTTTTTCTTTAAAGGACGTTTTATAAAGTTGATAAAGGATATGAACCTTCACAGGACTTTATCTATTTGATAACAAAATGAGCCTTCTTGAGAGAAGGACTAGAATCACCAGAAACAGTCTGCCTACACATGCATGTACACATTCAGAAATGAAAAGAGAATCTCCTGCTCTGAATTATGAGTAGGATTTATGGATTGTTTGGTTGGTGTGTGAGTTTTTTCTCTTTGTGCTTGGAGTGTGTGACAGTGCTTGCTGTGAGTTCTGTTGGTTAAAGGAGCAGATAGCTTTTCCTTCTATTTCACCGAGACTGAGTTTTTGATGCAAGAGAAGAGGTTTGTGATTTGGCTGCTCAGTGAAAGGAACCAGCTTTGATTTATGTCTGTGCGTAACTGTATTAGGCTGGGCTGTTCCGACGGGGAGCTAAAAAAGGATGTTCGTTCGCCTACGACCAGTGCAAACTGGAAGGTGTGACTAAATTTAAGAGGTGGAGCAAGGGGTGGTGCGCCATACAGATTGGAACTTAGTCGACTCCCCCTGACAAGAGGGGGTGGAGAAGAAGTATGATAGAAGAAAATAAATAAATAAATGAATATTAAAATAAGATCAAATAAATAGAAATACAATTAAATCAAATAAAAATAATTAATTAGTGGTGGTATTAGATTGAATAATCTACTCTTTAGATTTAAATGCGTCGTATGAATAAAAGTGAACATTGCTTTATTTCAAATGCGCGAGAAATAAAAACACTGAGAATGTACAGTATGTCTCATTGAATTGTATTATAGTATGTATAAGAATTTAGAGTGGTCTTAAGACACTGAACTCTTGTGTTGTTCTTTTTGTTTTTTCTTTCTTCCTCTCTTTTACTTTACTTTTTGTTTTTTCTTTCTTCCTCTCTTTTACTTTACTGAGTGAGAACTGGGGGAAAGACAGAAGATGGAATGTGTCTGAATTGGATCATCCAAGGGGCAGATGATAAGACATCTGGCAGTTCTTCACAGACACCGGGAGCTTGCGGATGACAGCGCATAGACATTCTGAATCTTGTGAATAAGGCCAGTGCGAATTATTCACAAACTCTTCTCAATAGACACCTGGATTTACCTATATGTGCGTACATCTAGTTATAACCTACATGATTGCTTGTTTTCACATATAGGATTACAGTTGTTCTTTTTCTTATATTGCGTTTGCAATTACTTAGTAAAGAGACATGGCAAGGGACTGACTAATCAAGGCATTCGCCTAATTAATGGAGTGTTATTGATTTGATTGATCACATGCGGAAAAACTGATTTGATTTAAATACGGTTGAGTGCTGTGAATATTTGTTTCATTATCTGAGAATGGTTTATCTTGAATGAGGCTGTTTTGAGAAATAAACATTGATGGACATTTGGACAATTTAAGATAAATGAGTAGGATCAGATGTATCAGATCATGAACAAGTGCTTTCATAAGTGGGAAGCTATTGGTCTCCTTTGGGGTTGGTAAATTAAGTTGTTTTTGGTCGAGTGTGATTATACGGTGCTTTATAAATAATTTTTTAATAAATCAATTTGATTTAAAATAAAAGAAATGCAAACAAAAATTACAAAAGTAATCACTACTATTGATGTAGTGCGAAAGAATAATCCTCTTATTAAAGATATTGCAAAAATATCAGGAAAATGGAGCCAGCGGTGGCCTGACATTGAACAATCATGGCCAGCTGAAGGAACTTTTAACCTGGACGTGATTAAAACAATGCATGTGCTTGTGTCCACATATAAAGTAAATCAGAAGAAAGGAAAAAGAGGAAAGACAAACAGAACTTGGCATTCTGCAGCTGTTCGTAAAGGAGGGACAAACATGGCTCGAAGCTGCAAAAGAAAAAAGAGAACAAAGTAGACAAGAAATAAAAAAAAATGAAAAGGAAGCAGAAAAATTTATGGAGAAAATCACCGCACCCTTCTCACATACAGCATCTGTGAAGAAGCCCCCGCCTTATGAGAAGGAGGTGAAGTTCACTGATGTTTATCCCCAGCTCCCAGTGATGACAACGGAGGGCAACTATCTCTTCAAAGATGAGGATGAGCAAATAATAGAGACGGGCAAGGCTACAACAACCATAAAGATGTATCCAAGCTCCAACAATACCAAGAAAAGGAACTGTTTGGAATGCAAATAGGAGAAGAGAGTGTGAGTGACCCAGACAAAGCTATTGGAGGATACGATCCAGCAGTCAGACGATGTGGGCTAAAGCGGAGGAAGGAACAAGACCAGAAGACTCAACCACAAATATGGAGAGGAAGAGGTCAAGGAAATTTAGGACGAGGTAGAGGAGGAAAACTGCCAACAGTCTTCAGGAGCATGTTATAACTGTGGACCACTAGGCCACTTTGCGCGTGACTGTTAGAAGACTGACAGAAGTTCATAAAAATCATGATTTCAGCTCAAGGACAAGGAAACATGCCATGAAGACTCAATCAAACTGTTACAGCTATTGCCAGACAATGGACACAAGGCCTCTCAGAAGAAGCTACAGTATTGTCAAGAAAAAGTCGTTTATATGGGTTAAACAATAACCCATGGACACAGAAGCATAATGTTCCGATAATGAAACTGCAGCGGATGAGGTTGCTAAAGCAGTTAGAGGAGCAAACAAAGCAGGCAAAGTTCTTCTTGTCACCCATGAAGTGGACTTGGAAGATAATATCACGCTCAGAGATGTGATCTCGATGCAAGAAGTGGCGTCAGCCATACATACACAATTATGGTTGGACCGAGGGGCCACACAAGAGTCTACTGGTCTGTGGAGAAATCATGAAGGACTGATGGTAGCACCCCCAGACCTACTAGGTCTGATGATTCAGGAAGCACATGGGTTAGCCCATGTTGCAAGTGGGGAGGTAAGAAGAAAAATCACGAAAGAGTATGGTTTTCGGGCACCGTACTTTCTTGAGCAAATTGATTATGTCATAGGCAGATGTACAATCAGTCTTCAAAACAATGTTCGGAGGAGTGTGAAGGGTCCACCCGGTCACATTCCAACTCCGACAGGTCCTATGCGTGAGTTGGATGTGGATTTTGTTGACATGATAAGACCAGTAGGAGGTAAAAGATACATGTTTGTCAACGTGGATAGATTTTCACGGGGGACTGAAGCAGGTCCAACCAAGCGTAAAGATGCTCAGTTAGTTGCCAAGCCAAGTCCTTGTCTCATGAGCTCATAAGCAGGTGGGGACTTCCAGATCGCATATCTTCAGATAATGGGAAAGAGTTTGTGGATAAAACAGTAAAATTAATTCAGCAAAAATTGTGAATTAAACAACGTCTAGGAGCTGTTTATCATCTGCAAAGCCAAGGTGGTTGTGAAAAATCGCATTGTTAAAATCTGTCAGCATACAGGACTGAATTGGGTAGAGCCTCCTGTAGTTAGGAGCTAACACTTGTAGAGAAATATCCATTCTGAATATCTGATTCCGTCATAGACTCAAGAGAATTTTCCTGTCTTGATTGTTTGTTGAAAGAACTAAGAAAGTAAGCTTCCAGATGGGTTTTTCGCTCTCACACTCAAATTTATTGTATTGCTATGACTAAGCATGGTCAGCAGGGTATATTATCATAATTTTGTTTGTTAGTATGTGATTTCTATTAAGCCAATTAACATCATAATTTCATTACTCTCTGTCGAGACTTTGTGTAGTCTCAAAGGGGGGAAATATGAGGTGTCTGGGAATGAGTAGCGTCCCAAGACAGTGCCCATTGTATAAAATAATAATTATTAACAGACGGTGCCAGGGGTCTCAAGAGACACACACACATACACCTCTCAGTATGCTCCAACCCTCTAGCTGCTCACTTCCTTCCATCGCCGTCTGTGACTTAACAGTCCTTTTCTCATCCACTTTCCATGTTTTATTTCCCTGTTTTATTTCCCCTCACAATACAATAATATTTCCGTCGTCTTTATCCCAACAGCACTCAAACAACATTAATTTCAGCAATAATGCTGCAACACAAAATACAGTGCACACGAGGAGGAAGCACACATTTTACAACTACTGAAGTCTTACCACATCCCAAACAGTCAACACCAATACAGATTTTCAAAATGGCTCTGCTCACCTTAGTTCCCATTGGCCCTGTTGACTGGCCGAGTCATGGGTCAAACGATGGTCTGCGGTTTAGACCATACAACAAACCTTCATACTCACAGATTAAGTTTACACACAAAACACAACAATGAATCATACAACACTTAACACACGCATTCCAACAGACAGCACAAGAGAACACCGCAATTCTCGAAACCACAACCACTAAATTGTCCTGCATGTGGGATTGGTGTCCACCATTCAATAGCACTTGGATCAAGTTACTGGAGGAGCTCGTATATACTTACGCCCTCTCAGTCATTAAGACCCATTATTAGGTGGAGAGCCGGCAGGGCACGTATGACTTGGGATCAGAAGATTGCAGGTCTCGATCAGTGCATGCAAGATGGCTCGGGAGCAACAAGTAAACATGTAAGATAAAGAAATTAATGAAAGACACAAACTTATGAAATACTAGTTATGACAATATAAAGATGCAAATATGGTCCTAAAACGTAATACAGTAAGTCGAATACTAATAGAATAAAATAAAAATATATAGGATAAAATGGAATACATAAAGAGAATAGGCTTACATATCCAGTATGGGATAGACTTATGTATATGAGGGGCAATTATGTATATTGTGAGGTTTAGCGGGGTAGCTTAACAGACGAGGCATGGAGACAAGATCCAAGTTGCTAACTGAAACACTGAGCCCAGATTTATTTCCCTGTCAGTCACGTACTGACGTACAGCTAACCCGAGGTTGAGGGCACTGGATTAAAACAAATAACAGGGTGGCTAGCCCAAGGTAAATGATGGATGCGGGGCAGTGTCTCTCAGCTACTTCGTTCCCCGCACGCACCAGCAACAAACACAACCACCACCTTCGCTTCCCTCCTTTTTTTCTCTCCTCCGGAACAGAACCTGCAGCCAATCCCCAACCAGTGACACCTCCCTCAATTAAAGCAACAGAACACACATGTACACAGTACCCCAGCATTACACTGCCCCCCCCCTTTCTAAATTCCTCGTCCTCGAGGAACTAACTAACTTCAATCCAAGTAGCGCTGGGGGACTCTCCGCTGTCGCCTGGGTCGCTGCATCCCCCATTCCCCGCTTCCTCTCTCCCCGAAATCCTGTGTTGGAACAACTGCTCCCAGTGGCGTGACCTGAATCTCCATCTGCTGCCGCCCCGATGAACTCTGTGGCCCCCCTGGGGAGGGCGGTGAGGATGTGGCTCCTTCAGCACTTGTAGATGAACGCTGTGAGCCCACAGGAGACTGCGGCGGGGAGAAGGCTCCGTCTTCAGGTTGTGTCTGAGCAGTTGGAGGGGTGCGACGAGCCTGACTGTAGTTTGGTTGACTCGCGCCCCTGTAGGACGCCAAACGGTCACGGTGCAGCACCACCACTCTTCCCCGAACAGCCAGCTTCACCCTGTAGACCACCTCCCCCACCCGTTCCAAAACACGGCAAGGCCCAATCCATTTACTCTGCAGCTTAGGCGACTTCCCCTAGATCCTTTTCGGTGCATAGACCCACACCAAGTCCTCCGCGTCGAAGTGATTCCCCTTTGTGTGCTGATCATACGTTCGCTTCTGTCGCGCCCCCGCAGTCTCAGCCTGTGCCCTCGCAAACTCATGTGCCATCTCCACCCTCTCTTTGAGCAGGATAGAATACTCCGTACCAGCCGGTACCTGGTAAGTGTCGGGGGGCAGGCCATATGCCAGAGCGGTCGGAGTCCGGAGCTCCGACACACGGTCGCTGACTCTTGATCAGGAATGGCCACAGCCTCCAGCCATTTCGTGAAGTAATCCATCGCCACCATCACGTAGCGGTTGCCCCGCCGTGAGCGGGGGAAGGGGCCCTAGCATGTCCACAGCGACCCTGTCCATGGGCGCTCCAACCCGGTACTGCTGCAGTGGCGCTCTACTCTGGCCTGAGGGTCCTTTGCGGGCTACACAGGGATCACACTTCCGGCAAAAGGCTTCCACATCACGCCTCATGGTGCTCCAATAGAACCCCTCCCGCACCCTATTCAGCGTCTTGTTAATGCCAAAGTGCCCCACCCCAGGCTGCCCATGATGGAAGCTCAGCACCTCTTCCTGACAGCTTTTCGGCACAACTACTTGCCGTTTCTCTCTTCCCGATGCCAGCCTAAGACCTCACACAACTCAGGGTCCCCTTGCTGCTTGCCTGCCCAGTCCATCGTCACATCCAACCTCAGGGCCATACATCTCTCGGCCTGCTCTCTCCTGTCCGCTGCATCATTCGCTTCGGCACAGCTGCATTGTGCACACTCCTTCTCACATGGCCGCCTGGAGAGCCCGTCAGCATTCGAACTTCCTCACCTGTGCACCACTGAGAAGTTGTATTCTTGCAGCTTTTCCAACCACCTCGCCACTTGTCCCTCCGGTTCTTTGAAAGACATCAGCCATCTGAGAGAGGCATGATCTGTTCGAATGAGGAATTTCACCCCACATAGGTAGTGCCTGAAGTGGTGCATAGACTCCACCACCGCCAGTAGTTCTCTTTGTGTCACACAATAATTGCGTTCTGCTTTAGTGAAGGTTTCGCTGTAATAAGCAATCACCTGCTCGCCTTTTTCGGTGATCTTGGCCAGGATCGCTCCCATAGCATCATTGCTCGCATCCGTGTCCAACACATATTGCCCATCCGGATCTGACAAAACCGGGGACCGACACAGGGCCGCTTTCAGCGCATCAAATGCTTGTTGCTCGTCAGGATCCCATCCAAACTTCACATTGTTACATGTCAGACGGTGCAAAGGTGCAGCCACCGTTGAGAACATTGCGATGAACCGTCGATAATATGACGCCAGGCCTAGGAAGGAGGGGACCTCAGAAGCATTCTTCGGCACCGGCCAGTCCCGAACTGCCGCAACCTTCGTCACCTCTGTCTCTATCCCCTGACCGCTCACTTTGTGGCCCAGGAAAATGAGTTCCCTCTGCATCATCTTGCACTTCTCTGGGTTCAACTTCAGCCCCGCCGCCTGGAACTTGGAGAGCGCCAACCGAAGGGCCTGTAAGGCAGTGGTGAAGTCTGGACCATGGACCAGCACGTCATCCAGATAGACCTGCTTGTTCTGTGGTGGGACATCGGCAAGGACTCTCTCCATGAGCCTTTCGAATGTGGCTGGGGCGTTACACAATCCGTAAGGCATGACCGTGAACTGCCACAATCCAGATCCTGTTGTGAAGGCCGTCTTAGGCTGGTCTTCTGGCGACAGCGGGACCTGCCAATACCCGCTCCTCAATTCAAGTGAGGAGAACCAGGCTGAACCTCTGACCCCATCCAGCGCATCATTAACTCGGGGCAGGGGATACCGGTCCTTCACAGTTATATCATTCAGTGGTCTGAAATCGACACAAAACCGCCACCCTGAATCACCTTTCTTCGGCACCATTACCACGGGCGACACCCACGCGCTGCTTGAGGGTTCAATCACCCCAGCTTCCAACATCTCCTCCACACATCGTTCAGCAGCTTCCCGCTTCTTCAGCGGAATGCGCCGTGCTCGCTGGCGAATGGGGTGCCCCGTGCCCGTGTCGATTTCATGCTGCACCAAATGGGTCCTCCCCAGGTCAGTGGCCGACGTGGCAAAGACTGACCGGAACTCATACAGAACATCCCATAACTGTTGCTGTTGTTCTTCTGACATCCCCTCTCTATTTTTATCCAGCACCATCTTGATAACTTGCTCCAGGGTAGGTGGTTCTTGTTGGAAACCATGGGTCTCGCCCCCACTCACTGCTGTATTGTTGATCGCAGGCTTCGTGGACAGCTACGCCAGAAGCTCTGGGCCTGATTCTTGTGGCAGGTGTCCTTGTGAATGCATGGTCTCTGCGGGGACAGTTGAAGCCTCTGATTGCCCTTCCTCTCGGGCAACCTCCCCACATGTCTCTGCCCTCTCCAATACGCTGGGCGTCTGGACCGCCCCACTTCCTTCATCCCCGCATATCAGGGGTAGTGGGGGACCACCCATGAACGACACTCTCTTTCGACCCACATCCAACACGGCATTAGTGTCTCGCAAGAAGTCAAACCCCAGCAGACACTCTTCATGGTTATCAGCCACCCACACAGTGTAAGGGAAAGTCTGTTCCCCCAACTGGATGTCAATTTCACAATGACCCAGCATTGCTGCTCTATCTCCGGTCACAGTGATGAGAGGCCGCACTGTAGAGCACCCCTGAAAACATGTCTGGGCGTACGATTGTCACAGAAGACAAGTGCACATATAGGCTTCCCATTAATCAGGGACAGCACTCGGGACACCTTGAGCCCTGACTGTGGTTGTACAGAACCCGCCACCCCGACACAGTTATTCATAGCTGGCGAATACATGGAAGGTGAACGGCCAGGAGCGGAGTGAACTTCCTCACCTCTGCTCCCCACCCCGTTTCCCGGCGGCTGGCGTTGGGCAGGCGGCATTGGATTAGAGAGTTCTGGGCAGTTATACTGAATGTGGCCCATTTGGCCACACCTCCAACAGACCTGAGACAGCTGGTCTGGTGCCCCCCTAGAATACTGAGGCCTAGGTGGGGGCTTAGCTGTGTCCCGCCACGGAAGGGAATCAACATTGCGTGTCGGCCTCCAATGCCGTCCTCCCGTAAAGATATCCTCCACCTCCTCTGCACGCTCTAGCGCGACCTCCCAGGATTCAGGTTTGCTGAGTCGGGCCTGCTGCTGCAGCTTGTCAGGCCTCAGTCCGCTGATGAACGCCTCCTTTGCAAGGATAAACCTCTGTTCTTCACTGAACTCTGGAAAAGCCTTACGGGCCAGGCGACGTAATTCAGCTGCATACATGCCCAGCTTCTCTCCTTCTCTGCGTGTTCTTTCATTAAACATTTGCCTGGCTGTTGATTTATTGGTTGGATCACCAAACTGTCTTTCTATGGCCTCTGCTATAGCCTGTGGGTCAGCCATTTCACTGTCTGAAAGGTCCAACAAAACCCTTCTAGCCGCCCCTCCAGGGCTGCGGCTAACTGGACCGCCTTCTCCATTTTGTCCCACCCGTTGGCTCTGGCTATCAACTTGAATTGAGCCCAATATGTCTCCCAATCAGTAGAGCCATCATATCGCCCAGCCTTAACTTGGTATCTTCTCTGAGTGGCTGCCGGCGCTGCTGCGGTATTCGGGGACGAGGAGGCATGAGCTATAGCTGCATTGAAGGCTTGAGTGAGAGCAGTAGTCAGCATTACAGTAGGGTCAGGAAGGGACTGCTGACCGGAGTGCTGGGAGCTGTCAGGGGGCCTGTTATCACGGCTCATCAAGGGGGTGTAGAAAGCATGCTGAGTCACATTTTCCTCCCTTTCGCTCACATTAAGTGTAGGCGAGCTCCTGTAATCGCCATCAAGGCGTCTTACTGGTTCAACATTATGATTTTGTTTCCTTGATCCCTCAGGCTGGGCGAACACACGGTTAATAATAGTACCCTGTTTATCTTCACCCATAAGGCTATCCTGCTCATCTTCCAAACTCAGAACCCTCAGCTTTGGAATAGCACCCTCCCAACTAGCTCCAGATTCACGTCAGCTGAGCGGCCGGGTTGCTGTTCCATCGCAGCCGCATAGCGTGTCTTCAGCCACTCTCTGAACAGTCTCTTTTCCATTTCGGGTGTGTATGCTGAACTATGATGTTGATAATCAATCGATTCGTCTCCTACTTTCCTCTGTTGTATCTCTGTTCCACCCGAAACGTGCCTCCATCTCCGCCGGAGTTATATCTGAGCGCGCTTGACTCACTTTTGCTTCCACAGACGGAGGGGGGGTTAGCACTCCACTCAGCATTCTTTGCTCCTCCATCGCCATCGTTTTAGCTACCGTAGATTAGTGGAAAATCCAACACTTCTGACACCAATGTGACGTTTAGCGGGGTAGCTTGCTAGACGAGGCGTGGAGACAAGATCCAAGTTGCTAACTGAAACACTGAGCCCAGATTTATTTCCCTGTCAGTCATGTACTGACGTACAGCTAACCCGAGGTTGAGGGCACTGGATTAAAACAAATAACAGGGTGGCTAGCCCAAGGTAAATGATGGATGCGGGGCAGTGTCTCTCAGCTACCTCGTTCCCCGCGCGCACCAGCAACAAACACAACCACCACCTTCGCTTCCCTCCTTTTTTTCCTCTCCTCCGAACAGAACCTGCAGCCAATCCCCAACCAGTGACACCTCCCTCAATTAAAGCAACAGAATACACATGTACACAGTACCCCAGCGTTACAATATACAGATATGTGCATTAAAGTGGCATGTGAATAAAGTGAGGTAGTGTTTGTGGGATAATACAGCAGAGTATACAACAGTACGGCGAAGCAATACGGTATCACCGAACAACCCAGAACAGTGACACAGTATGCGGTACAGTATGTAATGGAGCCTATGTGTGTGGCTCAGTGAGGACCCCTGGCGAGGTCAGCATTGACAGTTCTTATGGCTTGCGGGAAAAAACTTTGTCTCAGTCTCTCAGTGGGATGATTTTGGCTGCGTTCAGAAGATTAGCAATACAAAGTAGTAAAAATAAATAAAAATACACGGCCACCCGGATACAACCGCAAAAGTGGTCCGTTGTTTTATAATTGTAGCTTGAATGTTATTCTCCCTTGTAAGTCGCTTTGGATCTGCTAAATGACTAAATGTAATGTAATGATAATTACAAATTAAAGGTAAACCATCACCAAGACCAGTGACACACAATTTAGCTTTTTTTTTTTAATATATATATATATATATATATATATATATATATATATATATATATGTGTATGTGTGTGTGTGTGTGTGTGTGTGTGTGTGTGTGTGTGTGTGTGTGTGTGTGTGTGAAAAATACTCTGTTGGTAAATAGGGGAGAAAAAAAAAAAAAAAAAAAAAAAAAGTATTAATAATGCACTTTAACGTTGCACTTATTTTTTCTTCCAGGAGTTTGCAGAAAAGACAAGTTGTCACCTCACTGAATTGTTTTAAATAATTATTTTTGCACACGTTCTGACGATGACTACTAAAAGCACCATGGACATTTATATTAACAGAGCGTAGCTATGGGATTTATTTTGGTAATTAATTGAAATGTTTTGTTCATGCAGAAATTCCCAACACGCAATTCAACTCCCAGACAGTCCAAGTCACTCAACAAAATACATCTGTGTTTGGGAATAACGGTGAAAAAGTTTACATAAGTCAGACAGTTAGGTTTCTTAACATTGTTTTGCAACACCTCAATAGAGAAGCAACTTTGAGTTGTGGACAAATATGCTGTGCAGAATATCGAAATCTCATAGTACCCCTGCAGCAGAGATACTACACACAGTAAGTCACTTCTTTTTTTTTCCCCCCCCCTTCCACTATTTTTTCTTTACAATTTCTTTTTAACAAATTATAGTCTACATTAGAGAAAGATAACTGTTTCTTATGGAGTGTGTGATAATTTCAAAGTATTATATATTTGACACGTTTAAAATATAAGTGATTGAAGCATTAACTCCTGTCATTTCTTCAAGCAAAATTTGAGGGGAGGTTGCAGTTTGGCTAATCCAGCCAGTAACAGTCCACAGCCAGCATCATGTCTCAGTACTTGAGGCACTTCACTGCTTTGGGAGACAAGAAGTCGGCGACATGGGAAGATGAAGACCTACACCAGGGCAGTGAGGAGTTGGATCCCGCCACGGGCCAGTATCCATCAGTGCTGACCTTCAGGGATTCACTCCAGAGACTCTACAGCTCCAGCCGATTTCAGGTATCTGGAGCTCCCTCATTGGGAGGTTAGTTAGTCTGTGTTTACATTCCAAATGTATTGAAAAGATGGCCTTTCCTCAAATGTTGTGCTGGACAGATTCAGTATGTCAAAAGGAAGGATTGTCCCTCATCCGAGAAGTCTACAGAAATAATGCAATAGTTTAAATCATCGTTGCCAATTGTCCGTACATTTTGTCCAGAAGAAATAATACAATTTTGATGATCAACATTTTTTAAGTCTTAACCACATTTTTCTAATTGATAAAATTGAATTTGCTGATGGTATATTGCAATTTCGCGCCAGGGTTGAATAACATCCCTATCTGCTATTTTTCCAACCCAGGCCTTTAAAATAAAATACTGCTTTGCGTGTTTAGTTGTTTCTTGCATTAGCTCGAATGCTTTTTAATTATTTTTAAAAGGTGGCAGTGGTGTGTTTGGTAATCCTGGATGCCATCTTTGTTCTGGGTGAGGTGCTGATAGATCTGTCCATCATAAGGCTGGAACACGGACATGTTGCACCCCAGGTAAGGCTGGAGATCCTCACCTCAAAGACACAGGTGCTGGCACAGCGTCAACCTTTTTTGTTTTGTGGATATATGGTGGACATGCATGGTCACAAAAAAAAAAAAAAAAAAAAAAAAGTATTCTCATGGTTTCATTCCTGCAGGTGTTCCATTACCTGAGTCTGGCACTCCTCACATTTTTCATGGTGGAGCTGGCCGGCAAACTTTTTGCCTACCGTTTGGAGTTCTTCCAGCATAAATTTGAGATCTTTGATGGCATGGTGGTTGTGGTGTCCTTCGTGCTGGACATTGTCTTCATTGCCAACGAGGACGCCGTTGACGGTGTGGGCTTCCTCATTTTGCTGCGACTCTGGAGGGTGGCGAGGATTCTGAATGGTGAGTGCTGCTTGCCTCACTCTTCTGTAAAATACAACCACCTTTATGATAAAAACCTGAAGGGGTGCCGCCCACGTGAAGTCAGTCAAATTCAATGGAATTAAATTTTTTTGCAGTATTTCTTAGGTTAGGTTCGTAGGACGCATCACTGCCCGGCAACTGGAACTGGCCGTTTCTTTTCCAGGAATCCTCGTTTCAGTGAAAACCCGTGCTGACCACAGACTCCACAAGCTGAAGGAGAGTTACGACCACCTTGTGAAAAGGGCTACGGAGCTCCAGGAGCGCAGCGACAAGATAGTGAGATCCTCTAATCCTCCTTGACAATTAAATTATTAACCTTAGTCGATCGCTGGTGGCCAATGTGCCCGGATATTCTGACAGCATTTCTAACAGTGTACTACCTTCACATGCACCTCTTTCTCCATCTCCCATAGGAACAAGAGAACGATCGACTTTGTGCCCTAATGAAACAGCATGCCATAGATGTTGAACACTAGAGGGGGGGCAATGCTCTGCAGATGCAGTTATTCATTATATCCATTGTCAGAATTTGAAAATTAACTTGCATATGATACTGTACAGGCGGTGAAATATTGTTTGTTATTGTTTAAAAATACAAATACAGTATTTATTATGAAATAAAAACGCATTTGCCGTGACTTGATAAAACATGATTAATTGGGGGGTGCTGCTCGTAGGTAAATCTTGTGCAAAACTGAGGAACCGGATTAAATTCAATTTGAATTAGAACACAACATATGATACGGGCTAACGATATCAGAAACATTTACACCAACAGTCCAAACAATTGTTAAAGGTTCAAGTCCTACATTATATTAGTGAAATTTTCATGGCAACCTCTGAAGACAGTATAATAAGAAATCTTAAAGGAATCTAAAGCAAAACAACAATCCAAATTTAAAAAACAAAGACAATGTAGAGTGTTTAAGAATAAATATCTGATCAGGCTTCTAGCTTGACAGATGTACAAAGAACACACACAGTTCTGATACACTTGTAAAGATAAATGTCATGGTAGTCTTGAGTTTCTAATAATTTCTACAACTAATTTTTCTGTGATGAAATAATTGGTGCACATACTTCTGTCAAAAAAAAAGTCATTAATTTATTATGAGTCTTCTGAAAGTGTGAAAAAAAAAATCTGCTGGGTCAAAAAAAATAAATAAATAAATACATACAGCAATGCTATTTGGTTAGATGTCCCTTGGTCATTTTCACCTCAATTAGGTGCTTTTGGTAGCCATCCACAAGCTTCTGGTTGAATCTTTGACCACTCTTCTTGATGGAATTGGTGCAGTTCAAATACATTTGTTGGCTTTGTGACAGACTTGATCCTTCAGCACAGTTCACATGTTCTCGATGGGGTTTAAGTCAGGACTTTGAAAAGGCCACTCTAAAACATTAATTCTCGCCATTCTTTTGCCACTTTTGATGTTTGGGGCCATTGACTGTTGGAACAAACAACTGCATCCAAGACCCAACCTTTTAGCCGATGATTTTAGGTTTTTCTGAAGAATTTAGGTAATCCTCCATTATGCCATTTACTTTCTGTAAAACACCAGTTTCACTGGCAGCAAAACAAGCCCAGAGTGTAATACTACCACCACCATGCTTGCAGTAGGTATGGTGTTCTTGGGGGTTAAAGGCCTCACCGTCTCTCCTTGTCATTGTGGCCAAATAGCTAAATTTGTTTCATCTGGCCACATACCTTTCCTCTGTCCATGTGATCAGCAGCGAACTCAATCGAGCCTTAAGGTGTAGCTTCTGGAGCAAGGGCTTCCTTCTTACACGGCAGCCTCTCTTGGTTTACATAAGAGTGTCCACTTGACTGTGGACACACCTGTTTTCCATCAGCTTCTATTAATTGCAGACCTGCTTTTTGGTGGTTCTTGACCATCCTGACCAACTTTCTCAGCAGCATGTAATAAATAGTTTTTTCTTCCTGGTCATGGCAATGACAACGATACTATGTACCTTATACTTACAAATGTTTGCACAGTTGATCTTGGGACCTATAGCTGCTTTGAAATGGCTCCAAAGGACTTACCTGACTTGACCTACCTTCAGGTCAATGCTCCGCTTTTTCATATCTGTGCTGAGATCCTTAGACTTTCCTAAGTCTAAGGATCTCTATGAGTATGAGTGTCTCAAACAAGCCCTATATAAATGGGCTCAGAGAAGTCACCAGCTGTAGTCAATCATAATCACTCACAAGAAGTTAAGAGGCCATGCCACAAAGCAAACTTTCTACATCACCAAAATCTATAATTTAAGTTGCTGTATTTATATTTTTGACCCAGATTTGAAAACATTTTCAGGAGACCCAGAATAAATTCATAAAAGAACCAACATTTATTAATGTTTTTTGTGACAAAGTAGTACGTGGTCCAATCATTCCATCACAAAAAAATACATTTTTCACACACACACACACACACACACACACACACACACACACACACACACACACACACACACACACACACACACACACACACACACACACACACACACAGGGCTTTTCTTTGTTTCATTCAATTCCTAAAGGGAGTAAAATACATACATCTACAATAAAAACAGTTTTTATTTACTTTGTTTGGAAAAAGGATTGCTCTGATCCCTCCGCTGTGGAGCTGCTCCAGCTTGCCTGGATCCACCATGGATTGTGATGCTCAATGTAATCTTATGATCCACTTTAGGGGTGTCGTATTGCAAGATTCTTCCAGGCACAAATATGGGAAATATATAGCAATGTTTACCATTACAGGTAAGAAGGATATATAAATGTTTGACCGCCTGACCTGTTGTTTTTACCTATTTAAGGGGGGTCCAAGTCTTGATTAGGGGGTCAGATCCACCCTGTAATGCGAACTATGGTTTTGATGACGTGAAGTATTTGATGACATTAAGTGTCTTTGGAGCAATTGTGGCTTTCATCACACAAAAGGAAAGAAGAAGTCAAAGGGCAGTTTGACGTCGATGCTCGGTGAAGCCCGGACACCGGGAGCAGCGGGCGCCGATATAGGTACGAAGGCCACCGAGCTTGTGACGGCGATGACACCGCTGCCTCCAGAGAGTGAGGCCTTGGGGGAACAGAGTAGATCAACACATTGACCTTAAGAAAGAAAATTAGCCCCACACACAGATGTGTACATACATTGCATGTACTCATCTCTATGTAGACACTATATATTGTGTCAAATATTGTTTTAAATTGGAAAAAATACCCTGCAATCGAGTAAAAAAAGAAAAATAATAATAATAATACAGTGGTACCTCGACTAAGGACTGTAATTCGTTCTATAAGAACGGTCGTATGTTAAAACAGTCGTATGTCGAAGCAATTTTTCCCATATAAATTATGAAATCATGAAGGGTGAAAATAAACAAAATACACAGCACAAACACAGTAAATATGAAAAAAATATCGATAAGCCACGAACTACGTGCACACACGATGTAGGTAGCCCGCTGACTGCTGACTGACTGCTGACTGACTGGCCGCCGACGTGCCAATACAAATGTCGATACAAATTTTCGCCACTATCGCTACTCGTATCTTGGATTAGTCGTAAATAGATGCAGTCGTAAATCGAGGTACCACTGTAATCTCAGTTGATGTTCCTCATTAGATAGTGAGATATTTTTGGTTGTTTTGGCTCTATACTCTACATCACAATGGATTTAAAACAAGACAATATTACAATTAGACTCTTAAGCTCTAACTTGAGAGTATTAACATCCGTGTTGGGTAAACAGTTTGGGATTTATAGGCCCTTTTTTATGCATAGTTCCCCATATTTTAGGGGGTTAAAAGTAAGTGGCTAAATCATTTCTAACCTAAAAAAAAAGTAATTCACCAGAAAACAAAATTCTTACCAGGTTGCTGGTGTTGGTGTGTAGAACTTCTTTCACGCTCATAATCTGGGCTTGGGGATTTTCTTGGGATCCGTATTTGGTCCATTCAATTTCCAAATGAAGAGACAGCGGGATGCTGCAACTCTGAGCGTCCTGCGCAGCCTGAATTACGAAAAAGAAAATACAGTTGGATCCTAGAAGCACATAGTATATGATTGATGACCATAAGTTTCCAGTTTCCCTTGTCCCCTTCTGGAGGAACAACAGATATCGCAAACCTGTGATTTCCCTGAACAGGGATTCAATGTCCATCATGGTTTGCTCATGCATTCCCTTGGTAATCGTCATATCGTCTTAAAAACAATTCATTCATTCATGTTGAGGAGTCCCTTTTTCTGGCAGAAAGCGTCACATGTGCAGAGTATTAAAAAGGCCCTAACCCCCCCCCCCCCAAAAAAAAAAAAAAAAAAAAAAACTGTGCTCACCGCAGGCTTGGAGACTTTCCTGATAGGCACCCAGTCAAGTGGGTCATTTAAAGGGCTTGTTCCAAAGGCAGCAACATACTGGTAAGTTCTCGAGCCCCTCAGGATGTCAAGAACCACCTGTGAAACCAGGGAGCAGTTGGCACTCTCCTCCACTCTTAACGCGCAGCCGGACATCATCTCCACACCAAACAACACAGGGGAGTGCCGATGGGTCCCCTGCAGACAGTCCTGGTCCTGGGTGCTTTGGAGTATGGTCAGTGTGGCCATGGGATGGATGCTCTGAACGATTCCTGTAAAGACAACTGTGAAGGATTTGCCACGACGGACGTACAAAGTCTCATAGTGATTATAGCACGAATAGTTGTTTTCTCAGTTCAACGCTTAGTAATTTTTTTCCCCTAAAAGTAAAAAGGATATTCTGCTGTCCTTGTTCCAGACACAATGGGGAGGCCTGTGAGATAACCTGGATTACCGCTGTGTTTGGAAGTCATCTCTTTGCTGTCCTCCTGTTTACAAGAAGAGGTTACTAAGCTTACATTGCCAGAAAAATAAATTTTCCATTAACTTGACTGACTTGTTATGAACAAACATGTTGAAAAAAACAACAACAAAACAACACATACATTTCTACGGAACACGACTTTTTGCAATTGCCACGGTACATGTAGCATAATGTTGTCTATAGCAGGCTGCCAGTTGGAAGTGGTGCAACTTCCTGTTTCTTACACCTATGCGTGGATGAAACCAATAATGCCGATTCATGGAAGTCAGTAAAACAAAAAGGAGATTTAACACGGTGAGTTAACCTATTCCAAGGCTTAAACGTCTGCCTCATTTACTAACTGCATTTAAGCGGTTAGAAGTTGCACCAGAGCGGTAAGTATCTCAAGAGTGGAAGTTCATTGAGGTTGTGCTATGAACAGTGATAAATAGTGGTAACCAATGCTTTAAAAAGGCCTGGGTTGAAAAATAGTGACCCCATCCCTTAACAATGGCACAGGATTGCACTTCTTAGGATGCTCCAGATGCATTCCAACTCAAAAAGCAACTTTGACTCAGACCTGTGTGGAATGTTTGCCGTTTGTTTTGCAAAACTGCTGTCTATAGCTGCATGAAGGCTTTGGCACAGAACCTGGACAAACATAAGATGAAACTGCTGTTCCAAGAGCCGCACGTCTCCTCTGATGGGTCCAAGGATCAGATCTGTAGTCACATTTACAATCTCGCCAGCCTGGTTGTATTTCACGGTAAAAGCAACCTTGGTGAAAAAAACGTGCAATGAATATGTGAAAATATTATATAAAAAAAATATATGTATTTTTTAAATATATACTTAAGAAAAAATAATAATTATATATATATATATATATATATATATATATATATATATATATATGTGTAGTGGCCACTTGGACACAGGTGTCTGTTGTGAGACCTGAAACACCCAATGACTCCAGGAAACAACACTGATGATGTGTCCAAGTGAGTGCATCAGAAGGCGCTTTGATAGATAGACACACACACACACACACACACACACACACACACACACACACACACACACACACACACACACACACACACACACACACACACACACACACACACACACACACACATATATATATATTGAATGCACGCACACACACATTTTTAAATTCATGAATATAATCATTTGAAATATATGTTGGTGTCAGTATATATTGAGAAAATATGCAAGACTTAATGACACTTTCTAATTGGACAGCTCACTTACCTGAAGGACTGCATTCAAACAGACAGACTGGCTCACTAGAACGGGCTCCACATTCTCACTCATGTAAAGCCGACTCTCAGTGCCCTCCAAAGACTTCAGTATGATGGACGTCACTTCCACTGGAACAATCTCCAACAAGGCACATTTAGTTCAAATACAATTCAGGTGGTTACAGGTCACATCTGCTTGTTAAATTTTAACACCTGGAGTTCCCCATATTGAGTTCAATTAACATGGGCTGAACCCACCAATGTGACGGAACCATTCCTGCATGGGGTCATGTGTGAACGGGAGCAGGGATCGCTATTCCGGGAAATATGTTCAGACAATTTTCCACCTCAAGACCTCGTAACATTTCTGGGAAAATGCCGGTATGGCTGTGTTGTTAATGGAAGTAGTAACATTGCTGGAACAAGCACGTGAAGTATGGGTGGAGCCGAATCAAATACGGTATCAGCAAAGCACAAATATTGGGTGTGGCTGTTTCGCCTACCACCTGCGATCCAGGTGGCATTTCAGGGACCTCCGGCACAGAGACACAGAAGATGGGGGTGTAGAGACCAGTTTATTGTAGAGAGTGGGCCAGTTGGAATTAAGCCCAGGAGCAGCTAGACGTGTCATGACAAGGGCTCCTCTCCTGAGTGTGTGTGTGGATGGAGGTTTTACCTGCTGCTTGTTAGACCAACCAACGAGCAACAGGTATGGAGCCACTCTGATCCTGGATAAACCAATTACCTAGATCCAGGGCAGGTTTGATTGCTCAGACCACACCACATTGGGTTTTTAAATCTAGCCTTTCTAAATTTCTAGTTTCTAAATCTCTCAAATCTAGCCGAATAAGCTTATGCACCCATACAGTACTTGGAGCCCAGCCAAAATACAGTGAAAGAGAAAAAATATCAGAATTCTACTAATGGCCCTGCTAAGTAGAAAATGGAAATATTTATATAATAACACTATTTATACAAAAAACCTTGCAATGAATCTCTTGATGGGCATTTGGAAGTAAAAGGAAATACTATACAGGTACTCCTCACTTAACGGCCTACCTGTTTAACGACTATTCAGACTTACGACCAGCTCTCTGACCAGTCGGTATTGTGCGCTGCGTACAACACCGCGGCGTGCGCGCTACGTCTCAGCGTCAAGCATTTCATCGCGCATCATCCTTTATACACTATATATACTATAGACACTGTATAAATCTTATCTTATCACTGTTCTCAGTCTCCGTCTCAGTCTTGTTCGCCTAGTCAGTCAGTATTCACTACACCAGCATTCGCAATCTCCACGCCCCCTTAAGCTAAAATGACACGGGACCTTACTTATCGACCAATTCGCTTAATGACCTGGTCCTAGGAATGGAACTCGGTTGTTAAGTGAGTATTACCTGTATTAACGAATAGCCATTGCCACTTCCAAAACCGAAATAATAGTACTTTTATATCAATAGATTTTCATCACTGGGCTAACTCCAACAGTCAAATGAAGTACGCATAAAGTTCAATCTACTTACTTTCGCATCTTTATCCTTTCCCTGTTCAAAAGAAAGAAATTGAGTGTAAGATGACGTCTTTAAAACAATGTACATTTTTTTTTTGTATATGTGCAGTTGAAGAAAATTAAGTTTCAAATTGTTACTTTCCAGATTCCCAACTAACACATGCAACCTGTGTTTCTCCTTGCGTGATTTCCTTTTTGAAAGTACTCACAGAAAGCAGCTGAATGCCAGTGTAGGCATACATACTGAGGGCCTTCAAAGCGCTACAGTCCCTGTCGACTCGCAGATGGCGGGAGCAGCGGCTGGTCTGCTGCTTTAAGAATACTGAGGAAAATTTCACACCCAAACAAGTAGCTGCAATTTAATTCAAATAACATCTTTATTCATTTTCTAATGCTCAGTTAATATACTATTATTATTTTTTATTATTATTATTTTATGTATGTGTCTATATATATATATATACACACACACACACACACACACACACACACACACACACACACACACACACACACACACACACACACACACACACACACACACACACACACACTGTATATATATATATATATATAATTTCCATATATATTTCGGGCGTTTTACTTTTTTGGTTTGTTTTTAGACCGTCCTATTATAATGCCCTTTTATATATTTTTGTATACATTTTTGTGTTTTTATTTAACTTTTAGACATTAACCACTAAGAGGGAATGGGTGGGTGGAGGGGGGTTGGGTTGAATAATATCTTCAAAATCTATCAGTGAATCATGTGTATATTTGTGAAAAAAAAAACTATAAATACAATGTTAATAAATAAATAAATAAAATGATAGAGGATAAAAAAATTGAACAAAATAAACCTCAGCAAATTTTCTAAGTTCATAAAGTCTGGTGTTTTGGTGCTCATTGGACTGCAGTGGACAGCTTATACAGTATCTAACAGTGACTACAGCATGCAACGTTTCCAATTCAGTATTGGTTGCCGCGTAAGATGAATTTGTTTTCATTTGTTCCATCACAGGTCGTTTGAGATTTGTCACTTGTGTCGTAAGCCTTATAGACGTGGGGATAAAAACAGAATGCAAGATTGCAGAGGATTTTTTGACATAATTGCATACTTAAAAAAAAACCGAGAAACCCATCTTATTAGGTGCTTGGACAAAGCAAGGGAAGTCAAACTGCGGCACCTACTTGCAGGACTCGCGTCAAAACACTGTGCATTGACAGCAGCGGGCAAGCTCATGATGCCCCTTGTCCCGTCTTCTCCTGAAGTGTCCACAACGTCCCCATACTGAAACAAAACAGAGAAATCATAAAACATTAATAGTCACAAGGAGACATACAGGGTCCAAGTAGCCACCCCCTGACCGATTTTCAAGCATGTTTACTGGCATATACTCAACTACTCAACACTATGCTACAATTCGCACCGGGCTTCAGTGCCTCTGCAAGGTTTTGTGCCAGCCTCAAAGCACTGGGTTAATGAAAGCAATCCCAGCACTGCTACATACTGTGAAATTACATGTATAGCACTTTGCTGTAAATACTTCTGTAAACTTGGACTATACTGCACAGAGATACTATATTAGCACCTTGGTATATAAATATTTAGACTATCACTACTTATCAGGATTGCTGTTGTATTGGATCACTGGATCCATCACCCTTTTATGGACCGCTATTATTATTGTATGGCACTCTTTGCCACTTTTCCTGCTATTACTGATATTACTGTATGCAGGGTTCATCCTGGCTTTGCAAAATAAAATTCAGGGACTTTCAAGTGCCATTTTAAGCACAATTTTTTCAATTTTCAAGGACCTCACGAGAAAAAAAATATAGTTATAATATAACTACTAGTAGTAGTAGTTATAATATAACTACTTATTAACTTTAAAAAAAATTAAATGTGATCTTTATTAATTAAAACATTTTAGGAGTTTCTGGAAAGAATAGATCGGAGACCTCACACGTAAGAGCACCTGTTCTTTATTTACCTGCTCCAAACATACACTGCCACAAATTCAGCTGACAGAGAAACCTCACAGTCCAGGGAGCACTACGCTGCGCTCTTTAAGGGCGCGCGTCCCATTTGGCGCATTGATAAGTCTTCAGCCAGTGAAATGCAACCTGACAGTCTGTGTTGGATACGACACTACACAATAGGTTGTGGTGAATTTGTCCATGTGTAGTGACCGCAACAGACCTCCCCCCCCAGAATTCACCAGAACTGGTAATGCTGGCAGGGCTCGGATAATCAACAGGAACGGCTCCAAAGCACTAGAGCTTAGGCCGGGGGTTCCACCGGAGGGTCTTTAGGGGCTTTGGGGAGGAGTGGGGGGAAGGTAGGGGAGCTGTTGCAGGGGCTGGGCCAGTCCAACTGGTAGGTCCAGATCCAGGTTGGCAGGCTTGAGGCAGTCCACAGTATTGTGTGGCCGCTTACCTCTGACCTCCACCACAAAGGTTTCCAGGACAAAATTTCCAGGAAATGGGCCACCCTATGGAGGTTGAAGGTGTCCACAGTGGGCGTTCTGGCACGTACCCCAACGACTGCAAGCTGGGTGGGATGTGAGCCTGTGGGTGACAATGCTGCGATGTGGGACCGGTGCGAAAGCTCTGGCATTGTCCAGGAGTGTGGCTCACTGTCGGGTTACAGACCAAAGGGGCATGGCGTTGGGACGAAATCCGTGGGATCTCACAGCGGTTGGCCGTAATCCAGCTTGGTGGATGAGGACTGAAGGTCGTCCTTGAGGGAGGGTGGTCCTGAAACCAAGCATGAGCCACGGGAGCCAGTCGACCCAACTGCTGTCCTTAAGGCTTGCTCGGAGAGCGGCCTTCATTGAGCAACGGAACCACTCAACAGCCCGTTACCTGCGGGTGATACGCAGTGGTGCGGTGGAGCTTCACCCCAAGGCTACCCGCGACATGGTCCAGAGTTCGGTCAAATGGGCCACCCTATGGAGGTTGAAGGTGTCCACAGTGGGCGTTCTGGCACGTACCCCAACGACTGCAAGCTGGGTGGGATGTGAGCCTGTGGGTGACAATGCTGCGATGTGGGACCGGTGCGAAAGCTCTGGCATTGTCCAGGAGTGTGGCTCACTGTCGGGTTACAGACCAAAGGGGCATGGCGTTGGGACGAAATCCGTGGGATCTCACAGCGGTTGGCCGTAATCCAGCTTGGTGGATGAGGACTGAAGGTCGTCCTTGAGGGAGGGTGGTCCTGAAACCAAGCATGAGCCACGGGAGCCAGTCGACCCAACTGCTGTCCTTAAGGCTTGCTCGGAGAGCGGCCTTCATTGAGCAACGGAACCACTCAACAGCCCGTTACCTGCGGGTGATACGCAGTGGTGCGGTGGAGCTTCACCCCAAGGCTACCCGCGACATGGTCCAGAGTTCGGTCAGAGGAAACATCTGAAAGGATGCCCAACCAGGTGACCCAAGTGCCGATGAACACCCCAGCCACATCGGTGAATGTTGTCGACGACAACGGGGCATCTTCCGGCCATCGCGTGGTTCTGTCCACCATGGCGAGGAGGTATGTGAAGCCGTGGAAGGGAGGCAGAGGCCCCACCAAGTCCACGCTAACGTGGTTGAATATCCTTTCGGGCACTGAGAATGCCGCCAGGGGAGCCTTGGCGGTGTGCACTTTTGCACGTTAACACACCATACAGGTGTCAGCCGGGTCTTGCATGTCCTTTTTGAGCCTGTGCCAGATTAACTTGGCTGCCACCAGCCGCTGAGATGACTTCCTGCCTGGGTGTGAGAGGCTGTGCACAACGACAAAAACCTGCCACCTCCACCTGTCGGGCACGACGGGCCGCATTTGGCCAGTGGCAATGTCGCACAGGAACATGGTGCAAGCGTCGTCGAAAGTGACATCCTCCAACTGTAGTCCCGTGGACGCTGTCCTGTAAGCTTTAATGGCCGGGCCAGGGAGAGGCAGTCGGCGATGAGGTTGTGTTTACCCGCCCCATGTTGTATGTTGGCGGTAAACTCAAAGATGAAGGAGAGCTGGTGTTGTTGACGGGCAGACCACGGCTATAGCCATAGCCAAAGTTAGTGGCTTGTGGTCCACTAACCCTGTGAATGGTCGGGCCTCCAGCAGGGAGTGGAAGTGTTGAACGGTGATTTAGAGGCGGAGATGCTCCCTGTCAGAGGTTCTGTACTTGCACTGTTTGGGGTGGAGCTGCTGGCTGAAGAAAGCGAGCAGTTGCCAGACAACATGCGGGTGTAGTCGAGTCCCAAATGGACGGAACAGGGAATGGCAGTCAGCGATGAGGTTGTGTTTACCTGCCCCAGGTTGTATGTTGATGGTGAATTCCAAGACAAAAGAGAGCTGGTGCTATTGACGGGCAGACCACGGCTCGGCCACCTTAGCAATAGCAAAGGTAAGTGGCTTGTGGTCCACTAACCCTGTTAGCGGTCAGGCCTCCAGCACATACATATATTAGCATACATGTTATATATATATATATATATATATATATATATATATATATATATATATATATATATATAAAATCTATTATTCATCTCATTTTCATCTAGTATTATACTGTGTCTATAAATCTATTTCTAACCACGCTGGATTAAATTTACCTTTCCCTAGCATCATCTATGCCGTAACAGTGATTCTGGATTTTTTTTTTTAATTTACATTATGATGTGAATAACAAGGTAAATCACAGGTTTTCAATGATCTAATTTTTTTGGACTTTTTAAGTACTTCAGCACAAAAGGGGACTATTTTCAAGGTATTCCATTACTTTCCATGGACGAAATTCAAGCACTTGAAGCATCTCTAGGACCTGGTAAGAACCTTGTGTATGCCACTTTTAGAAACACTCTTCACAGAAACACTCTTTATTCATCACGCAACACACCACACTATAACACATGCTTGCACACACACACACACACACACACACACACACATGCACATGCTTTGATGGTGGCCGGTGAAATGGATTCTCTGCTTTTGACCCATTCTGGCTACGTGGACGCGCCCGGGGACCAGGTGATAAATGTCCATTGCTGGTCAGACAATGATGGGTGCATGTTTTTGGTGGGGATCCTTACTGACGTGAGGTGGAGGAAACCCCATGTGAGCACGGGGAGAACATGCAAACTCCACACAGAAAGGCTCCTATTTGGGAGATAACCCGCCGGAGCACGGTGCCAACAGCGCCCCAGGCGGGAATCGAACCCAGGACCTTCTTGCTGTGAGGCAGCAGTGCAATGCACTGCGCCACCGTGCCACAATTTTAATTTTAATTGCTGTTACTACTGTATGACACTTATAACAGTATTCGTTTTTACTTTTATTATACTAACTGCTACTTGCCCATATTGTGCTCACTAGTTAACTGTGTACATAGATAGTTTACACATGTGTTATTTCTAATCTCATTTTAATTTGTATCTCTTGTATCTCCTGAATTTCCCTCCAGGGATGAATAAAGTGTTATCTCATCATAATTAAACATCAACCAACATTGACCATCAAGTTCTCCAGATAAAACATTTGAAAATACCTGATATCCAGAGGAGTTCAGGACCTCAACTGTGGGTAATGGAGCACTGTTCTGTGTCACCCTGTACGGGAAGTCCACAAACCGCTTAAAGAGGGAGTCAAAGTTTCTGCTTGTTGGAACAGCAGGCGATCGATAAGTGAAACTGTCGACGCCTGGACAGAAGCACACAGAAATTAGATAGCATCTGTCTTTTGTCACAAGTCACAAATTTTGTAAGATCAGTGTGATACTATGTTAGGCTAGGGCCACACTACATGGTTTTCAAGGCTGATTTGGCAACGAGGGAGAATCGTAGCTGTCATCAATAAGTGTGTGCGCGTGCGTAAAAGACTCAAATCTGTCTCAGTACGATCCCAATGAGCCAGGTCGCGACTCAATCAAACATTTTTGATTTTATCGGGGATAGTCTTTCCAAAATCCTTTGGTGTATGTGCGTCAAAGCCTCAAAACAGCAATTTTCAACGGCCAATGACATTGTGTGCCTGCACGATGGCAAAGTCAAACAATGTGGGCAAGTGTGGACTTCTGAAATGGAGGAGTAACTTGTTGAATAGTGGCAGACTCATGAGGTCCTCTGATTAGTGTATAATGTCAACGCTGCAGTTCAGTGCACAAACAACCACAATAGCGAGCTGTATGGCATCCATGTTTGTTCTGATGTCAAAATATTGGGAGATATTTTGCCTCTCGCGGGAAGATACATCCTTGCGATTGCTGGAAAAAATCAGTTATTGTGTGTGTGCGCAGACATAAAAGCTTCAAATGTCAGTGGTTAAATGTGCGCTGCTTCATCTTTTCCTTGTTGTTCACAATTGAAATAAATCACATAATGTGGACGAGGCTATAGACGTGTGTCATTACCCAGAAAAAAAAATCATTAGAATACTTGGATGAATTGGTTCATCATTCAGCTATGAGTAGGTGGGCTGCCAATTTATCACAAATACCCTCCAGTAAATCCCCCTTCAACAGTGACATGTGAAAATGAATGTTTAAAAAAAAATGTAATATAATGCTTGCAAAGAAATGACATAATATTGCAGCATAAAATTGCGGGAATTGTTTATTGGTAGCTCAGCGATGGAGTATAAATTAGTCAAAAAACAACAACTTTGTATCCAAATGAATCCATCAAGAGTGGCTCGGTATTAAACATTTACGTATTTGACCTAATATAGTTTATTTTCGCGTGCCTAGCTGCTCAGACACTAGGATTTACAAGGATTTTTACTTGTAAGGACTTACAGTTCTGTGACTGAATGCAGAATATGTCATTTTTTGGATTTATCTGGAAAGAAGTGTGCAGCTCTGAGAGGCCATCTACAGTGCGGTCCAAATAATAGTGCACCACAAGCTGGCTGCACAGCTGCTTATTTCCACTGCAAAAGAGAGAGGAAGAAGTATTTGCAACACAGCACACTGGATTATATTTTATCGTTACGACAAGACTTCCAACACAGTCTAGAAAAAAACAAACACTGAATACAAAACACTGGTTGCACACTACACACATACTGTATGCAACAAGCCGTTCTGCCGTCAACGTCTCTTATGGCTGACCAGCATAACTTCCTATGCAAATCGCAATTTTAGCATTATGTTGCTAACGAGTAATGCTACTGCCCAACCAGTTTTTTTAACATATTGTCAGAATATTTTCACTCCTCTTATTGGCCAAAAACAACACCGATGAGAAAGGCCTTGTTCAAGAAAGCTGCTAAGTATTCCATTTGGACTTTCTAAGACTATTTGGGTTTCTCATGAAACAACCATAATACATGTCCCAAATTAATTGATATACGTACTCAAAGATAATGTGAAAATATTAATTTCAATACACAATGACATAAGTTTGGTATTTTTCGGTGCTTTTAGGCAATTAACGATGGCTGTTACGGCACTGAATGCGCTTTCTTAACTTAGCGTAAAATGGCGGAACATACAATGTCCAAAAATGTATACTCCACCACTACATTCTCTCACAACTTAGTATTGTCATGCTTAAAATATATGATTTCAAAAATATGAGATACTACATTTTTACAGTAATGTAAGGGTACATTACTGAAACAGTGTGTTTTTGCCTGGACGTGTGAGGGTAATTAAAATTTTGATCAGCAAGCACAGAAAAAAACACTAAAATAATATCATAGTTAAAAACAACCAAGTGGGCCATATAGTAGGTGTTGTGTACTTTCAATGTTATTGTGGCAGTTGCGCCTGCAACTGCCACACTTGAGTGTTGTTTTCAGGGCTCTCCGGCACAGAGACACAGATGATGGGGTAGAAGACACACAAGTTTATTGTAGCGAGTGGGCTAGGTGGAACAAGCCCCAGAGCAGATGGACAGCATGTCCTGACAAGGGCTCCTCTGCTGTGTGCTTGGAGGGATGGGGGTTTTACTTGTTTCTCATTGATAACTCTAACGAGCATCAGGTATACAGCCACACTGACCCTGGGCCCAATCACCTAGACCTAAGACAAGTGTAGCTGCTCAAACCACACCACAGTTATCTATTTGTATCAATTGATTTGGGACATGTTTTATTGTGGTATAATGAGAATGACCCATTTAAATGTTTTCTGAAGTAGTGTCAACAGTAGAATCTTCAGTGGCACCCTTTGTAAGACATAAATAGCACCCCACAGTCTTATGTTGAGCTGACAATATCATTTAGGTCTAGGTAAGCGCAATTCAAATAATGACAATTAAAAGTTTATATCTAATTACAGAACCATGATCCTTTGCTCACAATTACTAAATTGCCATATTTATGGCAGGCCATTTTAATCATCACATTTAATCTATCGGACAATCTTTTCAAAAAGTTACTAGTACATATGTTTTAATAACTAGTTGCCATTCCAACAGTTACTATTAACCTTGTAGTTGACTCGTAAACTTCTAGTTTTACTAGTCTAAATGTATTGGGTACTAGTACTTATTTATAAGTTACTAGTAATAAATCTAACTGTTACTAGTAGCTATTGCAATGTCACCGGTAACAATTGGAAAACCTTCTCATTGAAGCTTTGTGTTTCAGATATCAAATATTTGCCTCCAATTAGTATTTATTCTGATTGTTACTAGTAACCATTTCAAGTTTACTGGTCACAATTAATTGAGTACTAGTACTTATTCATTAGTGACTAGTGCCTTTTCTCGCTGTTACTAGTAACATTTTTTACTCTTTCTTTTATTTGAAAAATTATTCAACAGAACAGCTTGTTGACAGTTTAATTTAAAATGTTACAATTTTTTGTCCTATGGATTAAATGTTAAAACGGCTTGCCATACACATTTGAATTTATCGCAACGGTTTTTTACCCTGACCCTAACCCTAACTTAATTCAATTTCCCGCCAACACATTCGTTCATGCCGCATAGATCAGCCATCCGGGTAAATAAAAAAAGGGTATTGGGTAACTTACCTGACACTATCTACTGAACAATTGGTGAAAAGAGCCACTTCCTCTTTGCAATCATTGTCACAACAGCAGTTGATGTCGCAGGAATTCCTCTGTTCGTCACATGGGCATATCCTGGATACTGGCAAGAAAATATGAAGTTTTATATGCACATCAAGTAAAACAAATGAAAAAATGAAAAAAAATGAAAATGAAAATGAAAAATGCAATGCACTGGCACGTTGGCACAGTGCATTGCACTGCTGCCCCACAGCAAGAACGTCTTGGGTTCCATTCCCGCCGGGGCACCGTTGGCACCGTGCCCCGGCAGGTTATCTCCCAATTAGGAGCTTTTCTATGTGGAGTTTGCAAATTCTCCCCGTGCTTACATGGGGTTTTCTCCATCTAATATCAGTAAGGACCCTCACCAAAAACATGCACACATCATCATCTGACCAGTGATGGACATATGGAACCAGGTGCACGTCATTGAATTCTGCCCACTGCTCCTGGCTGCCCCCCCCAGAGGAAGGACAAGCCGGAATGGGTCAAATACAGAGGCCATATTTCACCAGCCACAATTCAAAGCATGTTTGTATGCATGTGTTGTAGTGTGGCGTCTTATGTGATGATTAAAGATTATTCTTCCACTTCCAATCAATTAATAAAGTACGGTAAACCCCAAATGAAGATGAAAACCACGGAAACCAGTGGTTGGAAGGTTACAATATAATGTATATTTCTACACAACATATTGGAGGCTGCCTTCTCTGGAACATTGTTGGCATTCTACAAAGTTCCGGGGCCAAACTTTTTAAGTAATTATTTCCTATTCCCTTTGGACAATCGCGAGCCACATCCCGATTTATTTTATGTTTCTAAATTTTATCTCGCCGGGTTATCCTGTGGTGTGAGGTATGTTACGAGTGCTTTTTACTTCCCCGATCTACTCGGAAGTCAGTCCTGGTGGCACCGATTGCAAATATTAAACGTTAAACGTTAATGTTCAAGATTTACGACCCAATATCCTGGAGTGCGAGGTGGTACCAAGACAATGGCTGATGACGCGGTCTGTGAATTCTCACGTGGAAAAAACCGAGAACCAATTGGGAGCCCAGCTGACTGAAACTGAAGAAGTCAAGCAGCACAACAGTCCATGTTCACGTAGTCCTTTCCTGGTTTTCGCGCGAGATTTCTGGGTTTGAGAGTCGGCCCTCTGGTAATGTCGTTTAGCTAAACCTCCGTGTCAAATCTCGTGTAGCTTCGTGGGATTAGGACTTCTTTGCGAATGGAATCTGTTGTAGGTGATGCCGCCAACATATTATTTCCTCAGAATGCATTATGTGTTGGCAGTTGAGGGATTAAAACGTAATCAAGGTGTACACTTAAATGGTTTTAATTTTATGTGGTATTTTTTTTGCCCTACACCTTACCATCGGTGAGAGGAGAAGGCAGACGCGCAGAGAGAGGCAGGGGTTCGGAGGGCGGGGAAGCCGTCGGCGAAGCATGTGTTCCTGGATACTCCGGGGAACTGGATTCGGGTGTTGAGGTTGTATTGGGAAACTCAGGTTTAAAGGATACTGCGTTTATTTCTGTGATATTTTGTTCTTCGTCTAGCCCAATAAACGAACTGTATGTTGTATAATTCAAGTCGCTTACAGCGACAACATTTGGGAATAGCAAAAACACTGACTGTATCAATGTAGCGAACGCCGCCATTTGTTGTTGTTGCTATGGCGGCGGATAGGTACAGGAGGCTCGTTGCACCGCACGGCTTCAGTTGGAGAAGGTGTCGAATTACGATTGTCACGTGACTGTGGCGTCACAAGCGGCACGAAATAAGAAAAACTAGATTCAACAGGTTTATTCGTCACATATATATACATACTTTCAGACATATATGCAGTGAAATGTCAATGATGAATTCAATAGAATTTAACATATCAAATAAATAAATGTATTTATACATATAGTTTATATTTCGTTAGTGTGTGTATGTGTATATATATATAAATTGTCATTGTTTGAATTGCGCTTACCTAGACCTAAATGATAGTGTCAGCTCAACATGAGACTGTGGGGTGCTATTTATGCAATTTATTTATTCCACCTAGCCATATATATACATATAAACACGTAAAAAACTGGCGTGTTAATATATATATATATATATATATATATATATATATATATATATATATATATATATATATTATAAACTTATTTTATTTTACGTATTATAAATCTTTTTATTTGATATGTAAAATTTATCAGATTTTTCTCTTATTTCGAGGCTGTTTCTGACGCCATAGTCACGTGATAATCGTAATTCAACACCATACCCAACTGAAGCCGTGCGGCGAAACAAGCCTCTCATGGCGGCGTTCGCTACAAGATTTCAGTAGGTTTCTTTGTCACATACAAAGCCGTGATGCCGTGAAATGGCTTTGCAACGCACCCGGAGATTATACACAATATGTTCTAAACAGAACATAATAGATAACCTAATTTCTACCTTGCTAACTAACTGATCCCTAAAACGTTATGCAGTTAGTGAACAGAATAATATAAAATTAAATAAAGTTAAATAAGACTCAAAAAGGTAATACAGAGTTTGTTGGGGTACAAAATAGAAGTAAAGGGAATAGAGTTATGTATATGGGATATTAGTATATACAAATATGTGCAGTAAAGTGGCATGTGAATAAAGTGTGTGTGGAGATACACAGTACAGTATACAACAGTACGACATAGCAATACAGTAACACCAAACAGAACAGCAATAGTATTAGCAGTATGCAGTTACCCCGAACAGTGATACAGTATGCAGTACAGTATACTACATACAGTACAGTAGGGCAGTGGGGCCTGTGTGAGTGTCTCAATGCTTTTTGTTGGGGCCCCTGGTGAGTTCAGCATTGACAGTCCTTATGGCTTGCGGGAAGAAACTACGTCTCACTCTCTGTCCTCGCTGTGTGGCTGCGGAGGCACTTGCCCGACCGCAGCAGCTGGAACAGTCCGTTGTTGGGGTGGTGAGGATCCTTCATGATCCTGTGGGCTCTGCTACTACACCTCCTGGTGTATAAGTCTTACAGGGAATGGAGGGTAGTTCCAGTGGTACATTCGGCTGAACGCACCACCCTATATATATATATATATATATATATATATATATATATATATATATATAAAATACAACAAATACAAACACCATTGGACAAGTTGGATAATACTATAATCCACAAATCAGAGAATATAATTTTTTTTTTTAAATGGAAAAAACATCCACTTGTGAGTCATCCATTTAAATGGATCAAAGCCTCAAGCCTTTATCCTTGAACTCACAGAAAAGAAGACAAAAAGTATGTGTTGCCATAATCTTAGGATGCCCTAATAATTTGAGAGGGGCAGCGCGCAGACCAAATAATGTAGGCCATAAGTGCAAATAATGTGTCGTGAATAAAGTGTTAACATGTTAAAAAACTTGGGGAGGCCAGAAGCGCAAATAATGTCAGAAATAATGTGTTAAAACGTCAAAAAACTATAGAATATGGAAGGCCAAATGCGCATATAACGTGTCGGAAATAGCGTGTTAACATGTAAAAAAAAACACTGGTTAACCGTGTGTCACCTTTTGATGCGTTAGCACATGATTTTCACGTGTGACGTCATCGATGATGTTAACACGTAAAAAACTGATGTGTTAACATGTCAATAGAGGTGATAGTAAGGAAGTCTGAGGAACAATGATTATTTTCCTTATTTTCTCTATCCCATTCTTCCTGGCTTTTCTTTTTCATTGTTCCTTAATTCTGAATCAGGTTTGAGCTATGTCAAGTACAATGTCTGGCCTTGTATCTGACTGTATGTATTAAGAACTTGTTACCATTCTTATTTCTATTTTTCACCTTTAGCATATTTATCTGACAGATAATTTCCATCCACACAAATTATGTGCAGCCATCCACATGAATTTAATTTTAATTTTAATTTTTATTATTCCTGCCTCTTAATTCTGAATATTGTTTGAACTATGTTAACATGTCATGTCTTGTACCTGACTGTATGTATTTAATATTTGTTAGTACAATTAATTGGTTTATCTTCTCCTATTCAGCTTAGAACTAGTAGAATAGCTTTTTGGCTGTTGCTGTTTCCGGCCACTGTAGCCACAAGCCAAAATATGTTAGTAAGTATGTTAATATGTAAGTTATAGCTCGTCTTAAGTGCTTTTAGTTAACTTTATCACGATGATGCTGTTTATCCCATTCAATATCACAAACAATAATTTTCAAATTATGTGTTTGCTTGTAATGTTAACAGTCCTACCACTAGGCGTCGCTACGTACATTCACATTTTTCTTCCATCAATTGATGAACCTGTAATGTTTTGGTATGTAGTTACAAGGGGGATGCATATGCATTATAATACTTCTTCGGGGGAAAAATAAAATTAGATTTTTTTTTAAATAGATTGTATTGTTCCCTATTTCCTGGCACCGGTCAAACTTTGACTAATTTAAGAATCTCAGATTTTGACAAAGGAATAAATGCAGCTTCCTGTTACCGCGATCAATCATGTCAAAGAGCACCTGCATGGTTTGACCACCAAGCTGCGCAAATACTTTCCCTTTCCAGATGTGCAGTACAGCTGGATCGAAAACCCCTTCACCAGCCATAGTGATGAGACCCTCGCAGGCCTCAGCGCAGAAGAGAAGGACAATCTTGTGGATCTCTCCTGCAACAGCGCATTGAAACTGGCTTTCTCACAGAAGTACCCGACAAATTTTTGGCTTCATGTTGCCTCTGAGTATCCCGATCTGTCCAACAGAGCTGTGTGATTTCTGATACCTTTCCCGACAACGTATTTCTGTGAGACTGGCTTTTCAGCACTTGTGGCATTGAAGACGAAATATAGGAATAAACTAAATATTGAGCCAGATCTTCGCCTGAGACTGTCGTTCCTTAAGCCAGACATCAAGCATTTGGTGTCTGCTATGCAACATCTGCCTTATCATGAGTCAGTAAGGACCCCCACCAAAAACATGCACCCATCATCGTCTGACCGGCGATGGACACTTATCACCTGGTCCCCGGGCGCGTCCACGTACGCTGCCCACTGCTCCTGGCTGTGCCCCCGGAGGAAGGACAAGCCAGGATGAGTCAAAAGCAGAGGATCCATTTCACCGGCCACCATCAAAGCATGTGTGTGCAGCATGTGTTGTAGTGTGGTGTGTTTCTGTTTTCTACATTCAAAACACTGGGCCGTTCAGACAGCACTTATTCGATACGTTACTAACGTTACGCAAAAGTTCCATAGATATAAGATTATTACATTTTTAACCCACCTCTTTTTTTGTTTTACCACGACTGCACTGTGTATGAGAATGCATATGATTGTTAAAATATATGCCCTCTGAGAATGCAGTGTTTAGCTCCCGTATTACTTCTGGTTGGATGTGGGCTGCGAACACTTTTGAGATTTTCAAGTGGGCCACAAGTACGAAAAGGTTGGGAGCCGCTGGTATAGATGGACATGATCCTGAATCCTTATAAGTGGACATGGAGGTCACTTCCTTCACTCACTTTCTCAGAGATATGCACAAGCTTTGTAGTGGAAAAGACCGCATCTAACACTTAAACTGAAGAAGAGAGGTTCGAGAGAGTCGAGGTCTGAAGATATAAGACTTTATTATCACTTGCAAGAAGTGACAACAGAATCTGAGTTGGTTTGGCAAAGAACTCCCGAGCCGCTCACGGACTCCTTCTTTTAACCTCTTTCTGTTGGCTTTATTCTCAATAAGAATCCCTTCCTTACTCCTACGCTGTCAGTAGTGCGAAGAACCCAGTTGTCTGCAGTCTTTGACGTCAGTTACAATAACAAACCTCCCGACGCTAGTCCAGGCCATATTTTAGAGGGGATGTTTGCATTAACAGACCTTCCCATGTCATATGGCTCACGGCCAACAAAACACTTATTCCTGTCTGCTACTTTTGTTTAGACTGAAAACACCATGTCTTTGCTGACCCCTGTTTCACGCACACTTACTTCATTCATATAGCATATGGGCAAGATAATGAATGTTCTTTCTTATTTAATGGTAGAACATAATGAACATATTTATTTTAAATGTACGAGTAAATTAGCTTCAGTCGAGCGACTGATATGAAGGGGTGAGATTTGTCAATGGCTAGTAGAGGGGAGGATCATGTATTCAAACATTTATGGCCCATTGCCATATGGGGGGGGCAGATACTAAAAGTAAAGACAAAATTCTGATTTGTTTTCATGTACAATGTGGATGGTCTTGGAATCCCCACTTGGCACCCCACTGCCATGGCAGGGTTGGATTTTTCTTACTTTGCCGTAGAACAAAACCAAACACATTTTTGGAAAGCTCTCACCTTGTAGGTTAACATATGTTATGTTTGAAAAGTTTTAGTGGACCCTAAACTGAGATACTGACCTTTTAACTCTCACCAGAGGTCACATTTGAAGCCCTTTATCTCAGTAATCATAAGAGAAAGAAAAGAAAGAAAGAAAGAAAGAAAGAAAGAGCTACCAAAATAAGGTCAACAGTTTTGGACAGCTCTGGACATGTACTTTCAGATGGTGGTAGTGTCAATAGAGGGTGCCACTTAAAATGACCTAAAATATAATTCAGGGCTTTGCAAATTCCATATGTAAATCCTGACAATACAGGTATGTTCCCAACCAAATGAACCCCGTTTCATTTTCAGGTTTTTAATAATGCAAATTACATTCAAATTACAAATCTACAGTAAATATTACACTGTAGATATCATTTATTTTTGTTCTGTAGAAGTCAAAAGTCTGTATGATATCAACCTTGTTTTAAGAAAAACATGTTTTATTAACGATGTCATGGAGACTACACTACCCATAACCCTAAATGTAACAGCGATGTCTCTGATTGGTGGAGCTTCCTATTACTAGGGAAATGTTTACCTCACTGGCTGATGGGTACACATATATTCATATCCCATTAAAATGTATCTTTGAATAAAATTCATACTGAGGGTATTACCCTCTATCCCTGTTCTTACCCAATCTTGAATTTAATAGACCATTAAATAGAGAAAAAGCCCAACCAGTATGCCCAACCAATCTGTGTCAATTACGCACATTTTCGTATTTCTTTTCGTTTTACATCGCTATGTCCCTCAAATTCATTGACAGTGATGTCCTACGATCGCGTGGATATAAAAGAATTCCCTGTGAAAGAACAACTTCAGGACTTTTCATCTGTGGATCCAGAGTGGCCGGTGGAGATTTTACACGCCAACACTCTCAAGGAAATTGACAACAACAATGGAGTCATTGTTCCACTGGTGCGCCGATGGAGGAAGCACTGCAGTAAGCAAGGCAGCATTTGGACCAGAGTGAGGACGCAACCTTACCGTCCACCTCTGCCAAGCACCCTTCTTGCCAATGTCCAGTCCCTGGAGAACAAGATGGATGGCATTCAAGCGAGGATTACATTCCAATGGGATACGAGAAACTGTTGCGTCCTTTGGCTGACTGAGACATGACCAAACCCGCTGGTGCCGGACCATGCCATACGTCCAGCCGAGGCCTTCTCTGTGTTCTGCGCCGACAGATCAGGGGAGTTGGGGAAATCCAAGGGTGGAGGCATATGCTTCATGATCAACAGCAGCTGGTGTAACCCCAACAACATCAAGACTCTCCCGCTTCTGCTCGCCGAACCTGAAACAGCTGACCATCCCATGTTGTCCATTCTACCTGCCCCAGGAATTCAGCACGGGCATCATTGCAACCGTTTATATTCCACCGCAAGTAGACACCGACACAGCACTATGGGACCTATACGATGTGTTGTGCGGACTGCAGAACAAACATCCCCTCACGGCTGTGGTGGTGGCTGGGGACTTTAACAGGGTGAACCTTAAAAAGGTTCTGCCTAATTTTCACCAACGCATAACATGTGGCACCAGGGGATAAAGAACTTTGGACCACTGCTAGACACTGTACTGTAAGAACGGATAAAAGACCATCTTGCTTCCTGCTTTCGACAAATCCAATCACACTGCCATCTCGTTACTTTCCGTTTACGAGCCTTGCATCATGCGTGGAACGGTAGTGACGAGGGACGTAAAGCAGTGGTCAAACCAATCACAGGCCGCGCTTCAGGACGCTCTGAGTGACGTCAACTGGGATATGTTCCAATCAGTGTGAACAATGTGAGTGTGAGTCCCTCCCTAGCCAATGAACTGAACTCCTTTTATGCGCGGTTTGAGGCTGGCAACAACACCGCTAGCTCGTCGGCTAATTGGAGTTACACCGCTGGGGATGAGTGCGCACTCAGTGTCTTAGTATAAAGTCAGGAGGGCTCTGATGCGTGTGAACACCAGGAAAGCTGTGGGCCACAAGGCATATCTGAGTGAGAACTGAATACCTGTGCTAAAAGGCTTCAAGAGGTCCACCATCATCCCTGTCCTGAAGATTGCCTCTCCTGCCTGCTTGAATGACTACCGTGGCCCTCACATGCTTCGTGAGGCTGATTAAGGATTACATACGCGCCTCCTTCCCCTGCATCTTGGACCTGCTGCAGTTCGCATACCGACCAAATAGATCCACGGACAACACGGTCTCCCGGGTACTGCACACCACGCTCATGCACTTGGATGGCCGGAAGGGGGGCTATGCGAGATTGTTGACAGACGGGCTGTCAAGCTTCGGGAGCTATGACTGAGCTCTCCGCTGTGTGCCTGAATCCTGGACTTACTCACAGCCAGGTTCCAGGTGGTTAGGCACATGTCCAGCTCCCTCACGCTGAACACAGGATCGCCTAAGCAACAGTTCTCTTTGTACACACATGACTTCAACACCATTATCAAGTGCTGACGACATTGGTGTGGTGGGCCTGATAAACGACAGCGATGAGAAGGCCTACCGCGAGGAGGTGACTGACCTGTCACTCTGGTGCAGCGACAACAGCAAAACTAAGGAGCTGATTGTGGACTTTAAGAGGGGATTACAACTGAGGACGCACACACCGTTGGGGATTAATGGGACTTCTATCGACAGGGTGAACAGCTTTAAGTACCTGGGTGTCCAGATCACTGAGGACTTAACATGGCCGATACACACACACACTCTGGTGAGAAATGCAAGGCAGCGTCTTTACCACCTCAGGCTGCTGAAGAAATTCAGGGTCTTGGTGAGGATCCTCAAGTCCTTCTACTCTGGAGAGCATCCTGACAGGCAACGATTGCCTGGTTTGGGAACTGTACTGCTTTGGATAGGCGGGCCCTGCAGAGAGTGGTGTGTTCAGCCGAATGTACCACGGGAACTACCCTCCCCTCCTCTCCCCTCCCTGCAGGACTTACACGACAGGAGCTGTAGTATCAGAGCCCGCAGGATCATGAAGGATCCTCACCATGCCAACAACGGACTGTTCCAGCTGCTGCGGTTGGACAAGCGCCTCCGCAGTCACACAGCGAGGACAGAGAGATTGAGACAGTTTCTTCCTGCAAGCAATCAGGACTGTCAATGCTGAACTCACCAGGGATCCTTCACTGAGACACTTAGATAGGCCCCACTGCCTTACTGTACTCTGTTGCATGCTGTACTCAATACTGTATCACTGCACTGGGTTACTGCATATTGCACTGTATTGCAGTTCTGTTCAGTATTACTATATTGCTGTCATATTGCACTGTACTGTATATCTCCACACACGTGACAAATAACCTCTTGACTCTTGTATATACAAATAGCCTATACTATATACATAAGTCTATTCCCTTTATTTCTACTTTGTACCCCCACTCAGTATTACCATGTTGAGTCTTATTTTATTAAATATTATTCTATTTACTAACTGCATTACGTTTAGGGAATCAGTAAGTTAGGTAGTAATTGGTTAGCTATTGTGTTCAGTTTAGAACTTATTGTGCATAATAATCTCTGGGTGTGTTGCAACAACATTTCACTGCATACATGTGTGTATATATATATATATATATATATATATATATATATATATATATATATAATTTTATTTTTATTTTATTTTTTTTTTCAGTCAGAGGGAAGGATGAGGCTGGCCGGGCACTTCCTCAGACACCCGGAACTGAATGCAAGCCAACTGATCCTGTGGGAACCAACCCGGAGTACAGCTAGGAGGGGAAGAAGACGCACCACCTACATAGACACACTGTGGCGGGACAGCAGGGCCAGCAACACCGCAGAGCTTCGGACCCTGATGCTGGACAGGATGGAGTGGAGGGCGGCGATTCAGGAGTCCTGAGTTGGTGTCGCCTAATCCAGCACCCACGCCTCGCATATGTATGAATGTATGTACATGTATGTGACAAATAAACCTCTTGAATGGCACCAATACAGCCACAGAAATGTTTTGAAAAACAAATTTTGACTACAAGTAGACACAAAGACCACAAAACTTCATGACAGGCATTATCTGACACAAAGCAAATTATAACAAGAATCTTATAAAAGTATCACAATATCATATTAGAGCTTCTCTGTTGTAGAAATGTAAATATCTACAAATCATACGTTAAGGTTCAAAACATAGTTGGAAGATTCACACAAATTTTAATTCAACTCTGTTCAATGACCAAAAACATTTAGATATCCTTCCTGCTGTGCAGAGGGTTCACCATTAGAGCATAGATTAGCCATTTTTAAACTCAGAACATTAATAAAATGTTGGTTCCCATTATTTATACCTGTTCATAGTACAACTTCAATACGACACTTTAGTATTGTCAAACTTACCGCTCCGCTGCAGCTTCTCACAGTGCTTAAATTTAGTAAATTATAAGCCATAAAAAACAATAACATGTTAAATCTCCCTTTCTAAAACGGGTAGGTCACATCATAGTTTTGTTTTTTATATTTACCGAAAAACAAAATTGTCGCAAATGGTGCATTTAAACAGGTTTTTGATGGAGTTTCATGAATCTTTCTGCACTTCCGCAGATTGCCTCTTTTGGCTACAAGCTAAGGTGAAGAGCCTAGAAACAAGGGCAGTTGGACCACTTAATTTTCTCCTTCCAAAAGTGAAGGCAACCTACACTTGGGCCAAGATCAAAGGGAGGGAAAAAGCATTTCTAAATAGAATGTTATATTTCTGTCACTCAAAACATAGGGGACATGGGGAAAAAATAAAATTGATCCTATCCTTTAACCAGCAGCAAATGTCTAATTAATAGTATTAAATAAAACGGATGCCCGTAGCGCACCGTAACTCATAGTTCTGTTATGAAATCGAGTGTCTTGGCAGCAAATGAAATTCAAATACAAAGATGGCAATTGTAATTTTTTTTTTTTATTTCTTGATTAATAGACCTATTCACATCACTAAAATGAGGACTTGAATCGCTCACGGCCAAAAATGTACCGATTTTCAAAGTCATTTGCTGGAGTTGATTGCTGAATGGATTTTCAATCCCTTAACTTTTCCCAGAGCATATTAGCTGTACCCTTAGGGCAGGATTAGGCAAGAACTCCTTGTGTCCTTGCTGTGTCCTTGATCTCTTGTAATCTGCAGTGCAATCTGTCTTTTATGTCAACCATTCCTCATACACCTTCAGAAGGCGGAACCGTCACAGACGATGTTTTGACCTCTTCCAGGAAATAGCTCCATCAGCCAGTAGCGTGGATCAGCATACACTAGAGCGACAGGGGTTCTTGGTCATTATATACACTACACATAACACTCAAGATAACAACAATGCAATGTGCACCTGCAACTCAGCAGTTAAAAGAAATATGAAGGTGCAGTGTTGCGCAGTAAAGGATTGTGAGTGAGTGTGCAATGACTGGGTCCTCACCCATGTCCCCGGGTCCCAGCCAGAGGTTGAATGAGCTGCAATGTTTTCTACAGCGGTCTACGGGGAGCACACGTACGGTGGGCAGCCCTTCTCCGATGACCAGGCAGCCCAGAACTCCAACCCCCTGGAACGCAAACAACATTCAGCTTTCAACATTCCCTGAAGGTAGGAGTGTAGTGGAGACGTGATTTTTATGAATGTGATATTCTGATAGAAGTCTGTGGAGGCAGCTATTAGCACATCAAATAGAACAATTGACTTCATCGCAGATCTCTGCTCTGTGGAACTCCAGGTTGGTTCCAGGTTGCGTCCACTACCTTGAGACCTGACAGTGTGCTGTATCTAGAGGGAGGAGTGAATAGTAATATATTTCATTGAGTTCATAGATCCATATGCGGATGCAATGGAGAAAGTGTTTAAAGTATACCAATTCAGTAACTGAAGCAAGGAATCATGGCTTGCAGACACACTGGACCAGTAGAGGGAGGGGTTAAACTGTTTGTAGCTAAATTTACTTTCAAATTTGGCATCCAAGGGTTCTCTGAGATGAGCTCTATGGGATTTGTCTGAAACAGCTGTACGGGTGAGTCAATGGCTGTGGCTGGGAAGAAAGCAGATCAGTTGGGGAGCTCTTAAACCATAAGGAGGTGTAGTGGGACTATGTTGGAAAATCTAATACATTGTGCAGCCGCCTGATTATCATCATGAAGGATTAAAAGTCAAGACACCATGTATTGACTGTATGTTGAAAAGGAACTCTGGTTGGTATTGGTTTCACAGTTAAGGAGCCAAATGTTTCCCCAAATTGACTCACCCTGCTCTGAGAGTTATTTCTGTGGATGATGAGGCAGCGCTGTAATGTAGTTCCGGCACTGTCCAAGAGGGGGCACAACTCTACCTTTGGAAACAGCCAGCGCAGAACCTTCTCCCTGGTGCCAGGGCTAAACCTCCTTTATAGTCAACAGCCATGTCAGAAAAGGAAAACAAAAACAAGTCGAATTAATTGGCAATAAGAAAAAAATGGATTTCAAACACGAAATATGTACATGTACGTAACATTCCAGTAGCTCTGATTTTCAACATTCAAGATGTTTATTTATCACATACATTTACATACGAGCATACATATATGCAGTGAAATGTCATTGCAACGCACCCGGAGATTACTGTATGCACAATAAGTACTAAACTGACACAATAGCTAACTAATTAAATCTTGAAGCTAATTTCTTGAATGTTGAATCTAATTACTAACTAACTAAACTAACTGAATTAACGGATTCCGTACGTAATGCAGTTAGTAAATAGAATAAAATACGATTTTTGTTGGGCACAAGGGGTAGCAGCAATGCAAAAAATGAAATCTTAACAATATCATGATAAATTGAGAAATTGTGTGATAAAGTTCAGTTAACCTATATATGTATAAAACATTTTTTTAAAGTCTTAAACTCTCAGAATTCTCCATTCTGTGCATTTATTTCTTATTCCAGGAGTACAGTGTCTAAGGTACTTAAGGTAATCCCTAAGATTTGTTTGGTTTTAATTAATTTCACAGTAAAATCCGCCTAAAAACTATAGGCAGACAATCTTTCTCAATTCTAGTTAATTTAAAAAAAAAGTTATGTCCTCCCCTTTTTTATGTCGATTTTTTGCAATATGAGCAGAAAGTACAGTAGCACATTAGATAAACAGACCAGAGCAGGCTAAAGTTGGCAGGCCCTTGGGGTAAGCCCTGACCGCTGTTGAGCAGACCGTCTTCCTCAAGGAGGATAGACATCGAGCCTGAATGGGCAAAGTAGAGATCTTCCAGCTGCTGGCGCTGTAAGCATAAAGACTCCCCACTCTGGGAAGACCAGCAAAAGGTAGGAGCAAAGGAAGTGGGAAACATTCAACACATAGCATTTTTAACTGTTTAAAATATGATGGGCTTAAACATTGACTGCATTTAAGCACAGAGAGAAGCTGCAGCAAATCAGTACATTTCTCATACAGTAAAGGGCCTGAGTTGAAAAATGGCTCACCTTGAACATCAATAGTTTCATACACACATCCATTGCACTTCTTATGTTTTTAACTAATAACACCACAATAATTTGTCAGTATGAGGGGGTAAGACTGGAATTGGACAGCAAAATTCAAAGTAGGACTACTTATAAGTGCAAAGCATAAGTCAATTTGTGATCTGCTAACCTTTTTTTTTTTTTTTCTTGTTACCTTCAGAAGTACAATCTGTGGGCCCCTGCGTAGCACCATAGTTTCCTTGTGTGTTTCTGGGACTTCCAGTACAGAGGAAATCTCTGCACAGTCTGAACAGTTGACCAAACTGTGATGGAGAGTCCCTGCGCTCCACCATTCGTGGAACCCTGCGGGAGATGGTTTGGGATTCAGAGCTGGTAAAACTGTATTCTCACGAATGGCGCATTGGTTGTTGGTGGGTTACTTTTTGCTTTGACTTTTTTTTCCAATCAATCCATCAATCTATCCATGTTTTTGCTGCTATTCATGTCACAGCGTTCCCATGCCAGCCGAGATATAATCTCTCCAGCTGCTCCTAAGACTAGACCGGTCCGGCTACTGTGGATCTGTGAGAGGATTGTTCCATGGCCAGAACGGAATCTGCATTGTTCCTTCTGTATGAGGTTAGACTATCCGCCGGATATTACTTTCTGGCGCCCTGGCATAGGCTTTCCCAGGGAGGTTGAGACACGGTGTGATCCTTAGAGAGTTGCCGAAATCCACTTTAAATTGAACAAGGAGTGTCAGCCTTGACATGGAAAAACGTTGCCCGGTCGGACTAATCTCGATTTTTGCTGCAACATGCAGATGGTAGGGTCAGAATGTGGCGTAAACCACATAAATCCATAGAGCCACCCTGCCTTGTAGCAATTGTTCAGGCTTGTTATGGTGGTGTAATGTGTGGAGGTGTAATGTGTGGAATGTTTTCTTGACACATATTATGTCCCTTAATACCAATTGAGAATTGTTTAAATGCTATGAATTTGCTAAACTAGCATAGCTAGTTGTCGTCAGTAAACCATCTATGCGGATGAATGTTTATAAAAAAAACCTTGGATGATAAACTATCCCCACCACTTCAAGTAACCAAGGAAAAAAAGTCTGATCAAGAGAAGACATACCAAGCGAAAGTCACTGTCTGAGAGCTGAGACGAGGGTACGCTGGATGTTGAGAAAAAAACCCCAAAAAACATCGTATTCCGATTGGAATTCTGGGACTTGGTAGAGTAATGCACCCAACACAGAATGGATTGCCCCTTCTGATTGTAAATTACTCCAAATGTCATGCAAATAAAATAATTGTGTTTCAGCATGTAAACAGGAGAAATACACATTGTGCCAACAGGCTTTCAATGATTAACACATTTTGAAACCAGCCTATAACCTTAACAAGTGCGTTGACCCTAAACAAGTGTATAGATGTGCATCAATTTGGTTTGTTTTGGATCTCACAAGAAAGTCTGAGCCCCTAAGCCAGTTCCAGCCTGTGGGCAGTAAAATGCCCATCCAATTGTTGCTGCAAAAACAGTGACAAGTGGCAAATGAGGACACTGTAGCACATTAACATGACATGGAAAGTGAGTGTATCCCTTAGGTGTTGGTTTCTATATCCCATCTATTCTCTGCCATTCTCCACCTCAATGGCATTTCACTTACACACCACAGAATGTCACTCAAAAATGAATGACCAGACTCCAACCTTATCAACTTTTCACCTCAGTGGAGAACAAAAGATTTTTGAGCCTGTGAAATGTACAGTGGGGCAAAAAAGTATTTAGTCAGCCACCAATTGTGCAAGTTTTCCCACTTAAAAAGATGAGAAAGGCATGTAATTTCCATCATAGGTACACTTCCACTATGAGAGACAGAATGGGGGGACAGAATCCAGGAAATCACATTGTAGGATTTTTAATGAATTAATTGGTAAATTCCTCTGTAAAATAAGCATTTGGTCACCTACAAACAAGCAAGATTTCTGGCTTTCACAGACCTGTAACTTTTTCTTTAAGAGGCTCCTCTGTCCTCCACTCGTTACCTGTATTAATGGCACCTGTTTGAACTCGTAATCAGTACAAAAGACACCTGTCCACAACCTCAAACAGTCACACTTCAAACTCCACTATGGCCAAGACCAAAGAGCTGTCAAAGGACACCAGAAACAAAATTGTAGACCTGCACCAGGCTGGGAAGACTGAATCTGCAATAGGTAAGCAGCTTGTTGTGAAGAAATCAACTGTGGGAGCAATTATTAGAAAATGGAAGACATACAAGACCACTGATAATCTCCCTCAATCTGGGGGAGATTACGCAAGATCTCACCCCGTGGGGTCAAAATGATCACAAGAACGGTGAGCAAACATCCCAGAACCACACGAGGTGACCTAGTGAATGACCTGCAGAGAGCTGGGACCAAAGTAACAAAGGCTACCATCAGTAACACAATACGCCGCCAGGGATTCAAATCCTGCAGTGCCAGACGTGTCCCCCTGCTTAAGCCAGCACATGTCCAGGCCCGTCTGAAGTTTGCTAGAGAGCATTTGGATGATCCAGAAGAGGATTGGGAGAATGTCATATGGTCAGATGAAACCAAAATAGAACTTTTTGGTAAAAACTCAACTTGTCGTGTTTGGAGGAGAAAGAAAGCTGAGTTGCATCCAAAGAACACCATACCTACTGTGAAGCATGGGGGTGGAAACATTATGCTTTTGGGCTGTTTCTCTGCAAAGGGACCAGGACGACTGATCCGTGTAAAGGAAAGAATGAATGGGGCCATGTATCGTGAGATTTTGAGTGAAAACCTCCTTCCATCACCAAGGGCATTGAAGATGAAACATGGCTGGGTCTTTCAGCATGACAATGATCCCAAACACACCGCCCGGGCAACGAAGCAGTGGCTTCGTAAGAAGCATTTCAAGGTCCTGGAGTGGCCAGTCTCCAGATCTCAACCCCATAGAAAATCTTTGGAGGGAGTTGAAAGTCTGTGTTGCCCAGCGACAGCCCCAAAACATCACTGCTCTAGAGGAGATCTGCATGGAGGAATGGGCCAAAATACCAGCAACAGTGTGTGAAAACTTTGTGAAGACTTACAGAAAACATTTGACCTCTGTCATTGCAAACAAAGGGTATATAACAAAGTATTGAGATTACCTTTTGTTATTGACCAAATACTTATTTTCCACCATAATTTGCAAATAAATTCTTTAAAAATCAGACAATGTGATTTTCTGGATTTTTTTTCTCATTTTGTCTCTCATAGTTGAGGTATACCTATGATGAAAATAACAGGCCTCTCTCATCTTTTAAAGTGGGAGAACTTGCACAACTGGTGGCTGACTATATACTTTTTTGCCCCACTGTAGGTGTTTTGGCAATTCATAGTGGGCCTCATTCATGAACATGTGCATAGAAATGTTTTCACCTTGTGTGCAAAAGAACAGGATACGCAAAGTCAGCAGCGGCCGAGTACCGGCCACATTTGTTCCTAAACACGTGTGTATGTTGATGAATATGAACCATTCTCAATTGAGAGGCGTGTGCTTGTGAGTGCAACATTACATCGAACACGCCTTGATTTCTCCATATATGAAATTCCTGCTTCCACCATAGGGGTAAACAAAGAGGATGAGCCGACTCTACTACACGTCTGTTGCCGGAGTTTTGCGCTGCAGTGACTAAGCCAGTAGATTGTGTTTTCTCCAGAATATCACACTTAAATGGCTTAAATAAAAACAGTGGATTGATATAAAAGTTTTGTTTTCTTTTTATTAATTGAATGGAGATTGTTTGGTGCTTGTAGCGAGTAAGCCATGGTGGATTTGGACATGGTGGTCTCGCGTGGGTGTTGGTCTGCTGATAAAGTTACAGCTCCAGGTTATTTACTTATAATCAAATGAAATAAGAATAAACTAACAATAAAAGAAGCGCTTCTCTTGCCAGTGGAAACAAGGTGATCAAGTATTGATCAGTCAGTTAACAGATCATTAATCACTACCAGTAAACAGATCGCTATAGATGCGCTCTCCCCCGAAGCCGCTTATCAATATCAATATCAATAAAAATATCCAAAGCGAAACAATCCATTGACAATAGGATTGCATCAATTGTGAAATTCTGTGCGGATACCAATGTTTAAAATAACAATTGGGCTGATAGCTGATGCCCATGTTTTCTGAGTTCCCATGAACGCAGCATCACTTCCTGCTTGGAGCACTCCAGAGCTGTGGCCGGGTCTCCTAAAATCGATGTGTGTGGCAATGTGGATAGCATCATTCTCTTGGACCGATGAAAACAAAAAAATTGTAATGCTAAAATGGGTTGCCAAATACTTTGGCGGCTGTTAATATATCTGGACAGCCCGCCAAAGTAAAGACTGTGTGGGAAACACTGGATAAACATCGGCCAATGCAATCAGTGAATGTAATGTTATTTGCCGATTGGCCGATGGCAGCCAACAAGGCGAATATCGGCCGATACCAATGTACGGCCCATAAATCAGTGCTTCCCCAATTGTCAAACATGCTTGGAGATTTATTTATGACTGCTTTATAGCCGACTCGTGTCAAGTTAATCAATGCCACATATAACAGAGTTAATTTCATGATCCTAGACTTAAACAAACAAACAAAACACGCACGCACGTACCATGTCGGATAATTATTGGTAGTAAATCTTCATATTGTATATTGTGTAAAATTGAATATTTACTCGTTTTTTTTACTAATTGTGGTTCTAATATGCCATGTTCTGCAATTTAATTTTGACTCTTAATGCATGGTAAAGGCAGTACATTTTTTTCAGAGATTAAATGATGACAACCAACACACATGCATAAATAGTGCGCCGCAGACTTGTGAAGAATCTGTGCAGCGCACTATTCATGAACGAGGCCTATTTAAAAAGTTGGATGATTAAAATCCCACTTTATGTGACCAGACTCAATACATTTTGAGGGAAATAAAACCATTTGCCAAAAATTCTCAAATCATTCCCCATGCCTTGATTGAATCCCCCCTGGCTAATCCAATGAACATCGTGGTGCGTTTCCTCATTTGGTCCACAGTCAAATTTTATAATGAATGGCATAAGGAGATGTTGGTTAGAGTGTTTAGACCTTGTAGGTTGTACTTCTTTGCGATGGGCAGGGACAGCAGGCGGACGTGGCTGAGCGGTGAGGACCAGTTGTGGCAGCTCAGAGTGACTAAACACAGCTGAGACGGGCTCTGAGGGTAGGCAAAGGCTAGCACAACCAACACCAGAACACTAACCGCCACAATAAACTGCAGAGAACAAAGGAGTAGAAAATTTGATTATATCTGCTCTACTAATACAATAAAAATGTAAACATTTACCACAAATAGGGGAATAGAATAAAACATTTTAATTGGTAATAACTTAAATAAAAAATTGTGTACACAAGCTGGTTAAGGGGGTATGTAGGCAAAATATCGAAGTCAGAAGCAGAATTTTATATCCTGTAACTTTTCAGATTTTGTGTTTCTTTTTCTCTCTCTATGCAAATGGGAATATTTTCAGATAGTAGCCTGTGTGAGTGTTTGCTGGGAGTATCTATGTCATTCACAGTCTGGGCGAATTGCGTATTCACAAATAGAGGCCTATCTGACGTATCTAGGAGCAGTAGGCTGCCATATAGAGGTACATCTGATAAAATTAGAATATCATGAAAAAGTTAAAATGTGTGAGTGAGTGAGTGAGTGAGTGAGTGAGTGAGTGAGTGAGTGAATGAGTGACAAAATATTTTTTGTCACGCATTTCATGAAGTGAAACCCATATATTATATAGATTCATTACACGTAGAGTGAAATATTTCAAGCCTTTATTTCTTGAAATTTTAATGATTGTGGCTACAGATAATGAAAACCCAAAATTCAGTCTCAGAAAATTAGAATATTGTGAAAAACTACAATATTGGAATGGTGTCACACCCTAATCAGCTAATTAACTCAAAACACCTGCAAAGGTTTTCTGAGCCTTTAAATGGTCTCTCAGTCTGGGTCAGTAGGCTACACAATCATGGGGAAGACTGCTGACTTGACAGAGTCATTGACACTCTCCACAAGAAGGGTAAGCCACAAAAGGTCATTGCTAAAGAAGCTGGTTGTTCACAGAGTGCTGTATCCAAGCATATTCATAGAAAGTTGAGTGGGCGTCTTACCTGGGCGGTGGAGAAAAAGGACTGGACTGTTGCCGCGTCCAAAGTCCTCTTTTCAGATGAAAGTAAATTTTGCATGTCATTTGGAAATCAAGGTCCCAGAGTCTGGAGGAAAAGTTGAGAGGCACAGAATCCACATTGCTTGAAGTCCAGTGTGAAGTTTCCACAGTCAGTGATGATTTGGGCTGCCATGTCATCTGCTGGTGTTGGTCCCCTGTGTTTTCTGAAGTCCACAGTCAACATAGCCATCTACCAGGAAATGTTGGAGCACTTCATGCTTCCTTCTGCTGACAAGCTTTATGGAGATGCTGATTTCATTTTCCAGCAGGACTTGGCACCTGCCCATACTGCCAAAGGCACCAAAAGCTGGTTCAATGAGCATGGTGTTACTGTGCCCGATTGGCCAGCAAACTCGCCTGATCTGAACCCCATAATCTACGGGGGTATTGTCAAGAGGAAGATGAGAGACACCAGACCCAACAAGGCAGATGACCTAAAGGCTGCTATCAAAGCTACCTGGGCTTCCATTACACCTGAGCAGTGTCACAGGCTGATCGCCTCCATGCCACGCCGCATTGATGCAGTAATTCGTGCAAAAGGAGGCCCAACCAAGTAATGAGTGCATAGAAATAAACATACTTTTCAGAAGCCTGACATTTGTGTTTATAATATCCTTTTTTTATTGATCTTATGTAATTTTGTGAGACACTGCATTTTGGATTTTCATTATCTATAGCCACAATCATCAAAATTTCAAGAAAAAAAGGCTTGAAATATTTCACTCCAGATTCAAGATGTTTATTTGTCACATACAGTACATATGCATACTTTCATACATACACTACTCACAAAAAGTTAAGGATATTTGGCTTTCGGGTGAAATTTATGGAAAATGTAAAAAGTTCACGCTATAGTGATATTATTTCATGAAAGTAGAGCATTTAAGTCGAAGCATGCAATGATGATTTCCTCATCTCAAACAATGTATTGAAACAAAAGCCAACAACAGTGGTGGGTATACCACAACAAAAAATGTCAATGTCTCAATAACTTGTCATGTGCCCTTGAGCATCAATTACAGCTTGACAACGATGTCTCATGCTGTTCACAAGTCGACTTATTGTCTGCTGAGGCATGGCACCCTACTCTTCTTGAAGGGTGGCCCTCAGGTCATTGAGGTTCTGGGCTACAGAGTTACGAGCCTCTACAAAGCGACTCAGCTGATCCCATAGGTTTTCTATGGGATTCAGGTCTGGGGAAAGTGCAGGCCACTCTATTTGAGTTACCCCGGTCTCCAGCAGCCGTTCCCTAATGATGCGACCTCGATAAGCTGGAGCATTGTCAACCATGAAGATGATATTAGGCCTGTGTTGTTCATGCAGGGGCACAATTACTGGATTACCACACTGTAACACCACAACCACCTGAGGCTCGTCTGGTGACAACAGTGGCTGATGCATAGCGCTCTTCTTGACGTCTCCAACATCGTTGGCGGCCATCATTTCTGTTCAACGTGAATCGAATTTCATCAGAGAACAGCACTGAGGCCCACTGGTCCCTCATCCAGCGTAAATGCTCCCTGGCCCATGCAAGACAATGATGGCTGTGCCTGGTGGTGTGGTCAGGTACCCTTGCAGGTCATCCAGTACGCAGACCACGCTGATGTAAACAGTTTCGAATGGTCTGACGTGACACTTGGGTGCCTCTCACCTCCCTTAAATGTGCCTGGAGTTGAGTGGCATTCATCATCCGGTTCCGCAGGGCACTGTTCACAATGAAGCGGTCATCAGTGTGGGATGTGGCCAAAGGACGTCCACTTCTATGCCTTTCTGTGACTCTTCCAGTCTCTCTGTATCTCTGCTGCAACCTGCTGATGACACTCTGTGACGGTCTAAGCTCAGTGGCCACTTCCCTCTGAGAACATCCTGTTTAAAGCCTTTGAAGGTACTGTTGATTAGTTGTTAGGTGTCGTCTTGGTCTCATGATGTCAAAATGTGAACAGCATGATGAAAAGGACTGTTTAAATACCAATTCTAATTGAACCAGGAAATGTATTGGTCGATTCATGGATCAAACACCTGTTGTGAATTTTGCCGTTCAGATCCTTGTTATAGGACAGCAAGTTGGGCAAAAAGTACTGAAACATTGAACAGTTGGACATGTGCAATCAAAAGTTTAGAGAAGGTCAAATTAAGTTCACCTATAAAGGTTATTGTGCATTTTAGGTTCATCCTTAAGTGTAATGTCAGACCATTCGAAACCATTTACAGCGTGGTTAGACGACCTGCAAGGGTACCTGACCACACCACCAGGCACAGGCATCATCGTCTTGCATGGGCCAGGAAGCTGGACGAGGGACCAGTGGGCCTCAGTGCTGTTCTCTGATGACAGTCGATTCATGTTGAGCAGAAATGAAGGCCGCCAACGATGTTGGAGACGTCAAGGAGAGCGCTATGCATCAGCCACTGTTGTCACCAGACGAGCCTTTGGTGGTGGTGGTGGTGGTGTTACAGTGTGGGCAGGTGTGTCTAGTCAATACAGAATTGCCCTACACTTTGTGAATGGTACAGTGACAAGCCCATGCTACCTGAATAACATCATTAATCCAGTAATTGTGCCCCTGCATGAACAACACAGGCCTAATATCATCTTCATGGATGACAATGCTCCAGCTTATCGAGGTCGCATCATTAGGGAACGGTTGCTGGAGCCGGGGTGCCTCAAATGGAGTGGCCTGCACTTTCCCTAGACCTGAATCCCATAGAAAACCTATGGGATCAGCTGAGTCGCCATGTAGAGGCTCGTAACTCTGTACCCCAGAACCTCAATGACCTGAGGGCCGCCTTTCAAAAAGATTGGGGTGCCATGCTTCAGCAGACAATAAGTCGACTTGTCAACAGCATGAGACGTCGTTGTCAAGCTGTAATCAAGGGCACATGACAAGTTATTGAGACATTGACATTTTTTGTTATGGTATACCCACCACTGTTGTTGCCTTTTGTTTCAATAAATTGTTTGAGATGAGGAAATCGCCATTGCATGATTCTACTTAAATGCCCTACTCTCATGATATAATATCACTGTAGCATGAACTTTTTACATTTTCCATAAATTTCACCCGAAAGCCAAATATCCCTAACTTTGTGAGTAGTGTATATGGGATAGGCTATTTATGTATATACTGTGTGTAATGAATCTATATAATATGTGGGTTTCACTTTTTGAAACGAGTGACAAAAAATATTGAACTTTTTCATGATATTCAAATTTTATGAGATGTACCTGTAGAGGTGCCTGAGGAGCAGTTAGGGGGTTAAGTGTCTTGCTCAAGGACACATCAAACCGCTACCAGGAGGAGCCTGGGATCGAACCAGCAACCTTCCTCTTCCGCTCAACCTCCTGAGCAGTGTACTGCCTTTGTGAAGCTTTGTGATTTTCAGAATTTGATCATTTCAATCCTCCTGGTAGCGTGGTAAATCATTTTTATGATAGCAAGAAGTAACTTATGACATTAATCAATTTTCTCATTTTATAATGATTATATTATAAAATATTATCATTATTAAATAACATTGTTATATTGTCACAATAGAAAAGATTGATGTCAATTTAACCAAAGATAGTCGCAACACATTTTTTGATGGTTCTAAAGATTATCTTTCCAGATTATCCTGTGGTGTGTTTTTTTTACTTCCCCCAATCTGCTCAGAAGGAAGTCCGTCCTGAAATCTGTTAGTGTGGTTCGTGCTGTTTTGGCAAATCGTTGCTCTGCCTTCACTATAGGAACAAAACTGTTAAATCTATCACTATATGTTATCTGTGGGGTCTCTCACATTTTAAATATCTTTTAAGATTTGAAAAATGTTGGAATGTTGTGATCTTGTCCCTATGCCAAAATTGTGAAGTTGTTTGGCTCGACTGGGTTTCTGTGTGTATCAGTACAAAGGATATTTAACATCAGATCATCGATATTATTGTAGATCACCAAACTCTGCACTCACCTCACCTTTCTCAGTTTCAAATAATCGCTTATAAAAAAATCAAATCAAACCTTTAATGTTGCTCGCAGGATGCGGAACTGGGGAGGGTCTCTCCTTGGCTCATTTGTCTCCAGGACCTGTTTGATGAACTTTTCAATCTCCCTCTCAGACATGCCGTAGCGGTAGCCCGACTGACGAAGAATGTCAATACTTTCTGACAACTTGTCATAGATACATGGCTCACTCATCGTTGCACCCATAATGCTATCAACAGTTTTAAATGTGCCTGGTAATGTCTTTACTTATTTTTTTTCCACAGTTCCTAGCTGCACATGTTGTCACCTGCATGGATATCGAAGAGATCAGTTATAATATATAATATTACCTCCATATGTATGTGTAGCCTATAAGTATATTATACCCCAATACAATACTGTATTACAATGTGCCACATGCTAATAGTCGGGTGTCACAATTGCAATTCTAAATCTAAAATCTATCAAAATGACGGTTTCGAACTTCAAAATCACAAGCAGGTTTGTGATTCTCCCAGTATTTTTGTGGGTAATATCGTCCAACATGTTCACCATATTAGGGCTGTTTAAGATCCGCCAGTAAACAAATGCAGTGTGTGTTGGAGGGTGCAGGCCCCTCCGCGGAATGGACTGCGGCTCGCACGTTGCACCGCATCCTTCAATGCACACTGCATCCACCCACCAGCTGATCTCTCCAATATGGTGGACATGCAAACGTGCAATATGTCAGTTGTGCGTAAATGCCAAAAATAAGCGATTGAAAACATCATGTCTGCTCAATGCTGCAACTAATGGTTGGAAGATATTTTGCAACATTGGGATGCGCCGGCTTGCTTTGCCCAAGTGTATGGAACGCCCTTGAGTCAATATTAAATAAGTAAAAACATTTTTAAATAAATATGCCTATGAAATAAATAAGGTAATAAATATATTAATTAATCTTAATATAAATATATAAATGAGTAAATAAAGTTCAATAAACAAATAAAAAAATATATTTAAAAAAATACCTTTTTCAAAGGCCTATTTTTATTTATTTCAGGGGACTTTTCTTAAATAGTTCCACATTTATTTAAGGGGACTTTTATTTCGTAAAGCCACTTTTATTTTTTCATAATGGCAAATTTCGAATTCATAATTGCAAATGAATGGGGCCTGGTTATCTCACAGACCCAGAGTTTGTGGGTAGAGGGGGTGGCACCGCAACAGTGGTTGGACTAGGAGTTGCTGGTCCTCAGCTCCCAATACCTCCTTGGTTGGATCCAGGGGCCGGTAGGAAGTGAGCCGGTCACGGTGGATGGCAGAAGTGGGTCTACGACTCTCGTGTCGGGGAACGGACTTCGCACCCAGGACCCAGGTGTGGGCCTACTGTCCGGTGAGAAAGAAGGGCCTCTCCCCAAGCTGTCGAGCCTGTGGACTGCCCCTTGCACTGTGCTGGAACAGCTGTCGGATGTGGTGTACAGGGTGCGGCTGGTCAAGCTTAACCAGATGGTGGCCCTCTACCCTGCCCGGCTTGCTCCTTCCCGGCCCCTGGATCCAACCGAGGAGTTATGGGGACCTGAGGACCAGCTCCAAGCAACCGTCACTATTGCATAGGAGAGCGCCAGCAGCAGTGCAGTTTTCCCTGTCTCTGCGCCGACTCTAAATCTGTGAGATAACCACACACCATTAATTTGCATTTAAGGATTGGAAATGTGGCCTTATGAAATAAAAGTGCCGTGAAACAAATAAAAGTGGCATAATGAAATATAAGTCCCCGAAAATGTATAAAAATTGTCTTTTGAAAAATGTCCTTTTTTAAATAAAAATAAAATATTTAACTTATTTATATATTCACATTTATTGTGTCATTTATATATTTTATCTATTAATTTAATATTGACTCGAATTGTGTTCAATACAGGTGAAGGTCGAAAGTTGAGATAGTTGTCACAAACACAAATATTTTGCGGGTGTGAAATTTTTTTGGAAAAAATGGATAGCCATCATTGATGGGATCTCTCCATTTCCCCTCAAACGCAATAAAAGACAGCATTAAAAACACTTGCAATGGGGAAAAGTGTATTTTTGCATTTTACTAACTGGGAATGGGAAGTGGCATACTTTGGGCTTTTGGGGAAAGTGATGGAAAAGAATGCATGGTCATATTTTCCCTATTTAGCTGTAGTTTTGTCGATGATTTTCATGGCATGTCCAGTAAAGTTATGGACAGAATTATTGGCCTATCTTTTTGAAAAATGTCCATAAAAATACTCATTACATCTAATGGAGACTTACAAGGCATTTTAATTATGTATGTGAATATTATATATATTTTTTTTTATATATACAACTGCAAGTGTTTATTTATTTTAGTTTATTTTTTATTTGAATAGTTTATAAATTCGCCCTTGCTAACTTTCAACAAGAGTAACAACACGCTGGCCAAAGCCGCATGCTGGATATCTATTTATTTTCGTACTTTTCCAACACCAGCAAAATATATATTTTTTTGTGCGTGACAACTATCCGCACTTTTGACCCTCACCTGGGCGATGCAAGCCGACCCATCACAATATTACAATTTTTACAATATAGCTTCCAACCACTTCAGCAGCATTGAGCATCTTGTTAAGGCGCAGCGGGAACAATGTAAGCAGCGAGGAAGAAGCCAACTGGCTGACACTTTGAATGCGGAAATTAGGTTTTCTACTGCTAATCTTTGGCATTTATACACAACTGACATATTGCGCCATCGCAGCGGGTTATCACAAATATGTTTGAGAGTTCTTCAAGGTTGTTTGTGTTGATAATGCGCCGTACTTTTTTGACTATTTTGGTTAGAGTAGCACTTTGCCAATGCGGGTGCATTTTTGACGGGACCTCGCATTGCACAAGTCCCAATGAAAACGAGCGGGGAGCCGAACGGGGCTAGCGGCAGGGCTAAAACGAGCACGTCGCAATTCAGAAACGTGAAATTAACTTTAATTTAAAAGGCATTAAAACATCAAATCTCCAGAATCAAAGTAAACATTTCATGAAGTAAATGTCAACCCTCCCCTTACATTCTGGATCCGAGTCTTACCTAGGTCTCATTTTATTTGATTGTAACCTAACTTGCCAACGCTTCCCGAAAATTACTTCCTGATTACGTCTTCGTCTGTTGTCTTTGAGACGCGCATGCGCTCTCCGAACTGAACGCAAAGCACGTGATCACATACCCCCCCACCTATCCATCCTTTCTTTATTCAAGAGGTTCATTATTCGTCATATACATACTTTCATACATATATGCAGTGAAATGTCAATTTATTTATAATGTATTTATATGTATTTTTTTATCTTATTTTTTATTATGATTATTTTATTTATTTTTATTTTTTATTTTTTTTTACAAAACATACCTCGCATGTCTGTGTACCGTTCCAAAATAGGGAATGTGAAATTTGATGGTTTCTTTGGGTTTCTATGGACTCTGGTTGCCATTTTTGGAAGATCACTTCCATTCAATTGCAATATTTTCTGTGGCAATTTTTAACAATATACATATATTTTTTAAATGCCAACCGACATCTACACATTCAGCATGAGTGATCCTCCAAATATGGCTGCTTGCTCCAGCAATGTGACGTCAGCTTCACATTCCCTATGATTACATTATAAACTCGATGCATTCAAGAGTTAAACAACAAAAAGGCTAACAGAAAACATTAAACAAGATAGAAAATCTAAATAATTTAATCAAATAGGGGTTTTTTTGCTTTTATTAGGTGTTAATATTTTTCTGCACCTTTACAATTCCATCTTAATTTTTTTTTTCATATACCTCCTTAACCTTATTAGTAATCATGAATTTGTATCGATCAAGTTTGATCCCTGTTAATACTTTCAAAGATGGGAGTGCATTGGTATCATCCTGTTACTCCACTAACCAGGTTATTATCTGTTTTTAATCAGACATACCCACACTATTTATTAACACTTTATTGGAGAAAAACTGCATTTTGTCTTATACATGTGTTGTATTTTAATAAAGAAATCATGTGCGATTGTGTGAAGTACAGTGTTAAAATTGGTGTATTTTCCATTAAAATCCTTGTAGTGTAAGAGTCGCTGATCATTGCGTAACTGACTAATTACAAAAGTTGCCAGGTCTAGCTCCAACATCATCAAGACGACGATGAAAAGGCCTACCGCAAGGAGGTGGCTGACCTGTCACTCTGGTGCCAGGACAACAGCCTCCTCCTGAACGTCAGCAAAACTAAGGAGCTGATTGTGGACTTCAGGAGGGGATTACAACCGAGAACGCCCGCGCTGTTGGTGATTAATGGAGCTTCTGTCAAACAGGGTGAGTAGCTTCAAGTACCTGGGAGTCCACATCACGGAGGATTTAACATGGACTACACACACAGACCCTCTGGTGAGAAAGGAGAGGCAGCGTCTTTACCACCTCAGGCAGCTGAAGAAATTCAGGGTCTCGGTGAGGAGTCCAAGTCTTTCTACTGTTGAGCAGTGGAGAGCATCCTGACATGCAACATTACTGCCTGCTTTGGGAACTGTACTGCTCAGGACAGGGGGGCAAGGCAGAGGGTGGTGCGTTCAGCCGAACATTCCACTGGAACAACCCTCCCCTCCCTGCAGGACTTTTACAACAGGAGGTGTAATAACAGAGCCTGCCGAATCATGAAGGATCCTCACCACCCCAACAACGGACTGCTCCAGCTGCTGCGGTTGTCGTGTTCAATATTTCTGATCTGGAATGATGCGATGACCCTGGAACTTTGAGCTAAGGAGAGTTTATTGAACGGTTTGAGAATCTACAATTTAGCCCAGATTCGCGGCCTGATCTGTGAAGCTGTATTTCATGATTACTCACAATATGAATGTAATGTAAAGAAATACATTCATGTAATATATACTGTAATAAACACACATATAGTTTTGCTGTCAAGGATTAGTTCAATCTGTAATGTTATATATAGAGAGTGTGTGTGTGTGTGTGTGTGTGTGTGTGTGTGTGTGTGTGTGTGTGTGTGTGTGTGTGTGTGTGTGTGTGTGTGTGTGTGTGTGTGTGTGTGTGTGTGTGTGTGTGTGTGTGTGTGTGTGTGTGTGTGTGTGTGTATTCACTCATAATTCCCTCCTTGGACACGTCAGGTATCCACAACAAAATATGTATAATACAATGAAATAATCCTGCTTAGCATAATGTGCACAGTGCATGACTCCAGGAGTGATTGGCAGGGAAAACCCCATTTGTCTCAGCGGGAAAACCTGCCAACATCAATATTATTAAACGTGCGGACGGCATTCACTCACCACTTGGACCATTTACAATAAAAGAGCAAGCAAGCAAAGCATAATTTCTTAGGAGCCGTGTCTTCCTGGGTGTGATACTGGATCTTGCTGCTTTTTAGCTCTTAACCTCATGCGAGGTGTGCTGACTTCGCCGTTGTGATCTTTCTCTCTTGAACCCTGGTCAACTAGATGTAGTCATCATGGACGAGGACGTCGGTGTTCTGGTGCTAGGGAAGGGGGTCCATACCTACAGCAACATAGGTGTCGCTACCTTCCTCCTGTCTCAATGCCATGTACGCTTGTATTTCTAGTTTTCCCAATGCAATCATGATGCATTTTTCCACGAGAGTACAAATGCATGGTATATAACAACATCCACATACAATTAACAGAGCGGCAATGATAGAAGCGCCTGTTAAGCATGATAAAATGAAACCTTTTCATTTGGAAAACATGGAGTCGAACCAACTAGTGATGTGATCATCTATTCCTGCATTTTCTTTAAGTTCTACGCTCAGTGAGCAGAGTAGCAATTCCACCTACTGGTTCCTGTGTTTATAAGCACATTGCTCCATGCCCCACAATCAATATGGGTACCTTTAACATCGTCCAGCCACCAGTCACCCGTTAGTCTGGGGATGGAGAAACACACATATTTCTGATTGCACTGGTACTGCTCCTAGCCTGTGGAATCACACTTTATTATGGAACAGAAATCGACCTTGAATGCTAGGGTTTGGCCTTCATAGGCCTGAACAACGGGAACTGTTTCTTTCTTTCGGCCCCACTCTGCGACCTTTTGTCATATACTGGTCATACGATAATTGGGGTCCCACTTGGTAAGAATATGTACACTGTGTAGGGTCCAGGACTCCTACTAGGGCAAACAAGAAAAACTATTTCCACATGTTTAATTACAGAATGTTTGTGTCTTTCAGCTGGATCCTCGTTTCTGTGAGAGTTCTTGCGGGTGGGGTGGCAGGGGCGCAGTGGGAGAGGTGGTGCCAGAGAGCCAGTCGCACGGAAAAGGGGGCGGGTCTGCCAAGGCTCCAGCCCCCGCTTTACATCCCTGCATCCGCTCTGTCCAAGAGTTTGAATGTCCTGACTTGGTTCCTTGACAGGCTGTGAGGGATGTGGTTGGTGCAGAGATGTGGAAATGCGTTTCATCGTGAATTTAAAATTTGAGTTTGGAGTGTGTTTCCACCTGAACATGCAACAAGTTTTAGGCAGAGCGAGCGTCCGCACCGTCATGGACCTCCGAGGTGACGAGACTCTGGACCGGATAATGGACAGCACTGGAGATCTGACTCCGGTCTCACACTCTGGTCTGGTCTGGTCTGGTCTGACTCTCTGCTGCCACAAAGGTACTGCACGCGATCGCTGAAATTAGTTAAATATCAATATCCCCTTTTGTTTTTAACCCCTTTTGCCCCTCTGGAAAACACACAATCACACGCACATCACCAACCCTATTGTCACACATTAGGTCACACGGAGGTGCAAACACCCCCAAGTCCCCGACCATAACACATTCTCCTGGACCTTTCTCTAATTCTTCTCTGTATTGAACAAGATTGTATCAACATGAGTGAGTAATTAAGTCAATTACATGTTTCTTTTTTTTTTTTTTTTTTTTAACCAGTGCTGTCAGCATGTTGGGCATACAACACAGAGTATTTGTATGCCATTGCATGTAGGACAGAGTTACTCTGCACATAGAGTTCAAGTTCTCAACCCGCAATGCAACTCTTTATAAATTCTTGAATCAAGAACAGCTGTCCTGTGGATGACCTATAAGATGACAAGAGCACAGTTTTTTGTGATACAGAACCATCACCAATCCCCCTCTTTGGAGAACAGTTTACCATGTTTGGGTCTATGAACAACTGAAGACCACTCCAAGAGTGCGGAGAGTCACCACGGGTGAGACAATTAAACATAGACATTTACACGAAAAAATAAACATTGGACGACAACATGTATTAAAAAACAGTAAATCAGGTCCAGGAAAACTGGAACAACTATTTAGAATGTGGCCTCTTCCTGTCATAGTTATGTCAGTAAATGAGGGAGGAAAGGAGACAAATGCAGCCAGGAGGCGTGGTGGTGTGTGCATGGGTGTGTAAGGTGTCCACCGGTGAGTGTACAAGGCTTATCCCAATTGGTTCCGGTGTATAATGTCGGTATTATGTCGTGGCGCCCCAAAGCAGTGGAAAGGGCCCTGAAGCCACCACCCCCCCGGGCTCCACAGCTGCGTAGACACCCCACGACTGCAGCAAAGCCCTGAACACCCCTGGAACCCAAGAGAAGCCAGGGACCGAAGCAACCCTCACGCCTGGCCCCGAGGAGAATACCCCAGTCTCAGGGAGCCCGAGGAGACCCTGCACCCCAGGGGCGCACACATAATACCTACCTCCAAGTGCAGGCACAAGACGCAGCCACAAGACGCAGCCCCAGGCACAGAACCGGGGCTGCTGATGCCAGGCATGGACCGCAGGCCCAGATCCACGCACCGCGTCGACGGGCCGACATCCCGCCCGAACCTCCCGCTACAGGCGAGCCAGCGGGACCCCCTTGCCCACCCACGCCCTGCACAAGGGCGAGGCCCGCCCCACCACAGCCGACCAGATGCCCCACCCGGTCGGGAGCATCGAGCACCTATCCACTTAGCAGAGTGTGCTCAGCGTGGGGCACCAGGACACCAACGCCACAGGCCGCCAGATGTGCTGTATGGGCTCAGAGAAGCCGCGCAGTGGGCGCAAAGGCCAACAGCGGCCCCTTAAGCCACCAAGCACAAGTCGCCAGGATTCCAGCCGTCGGGGGGCCCACCCAGCCGCCCTCCGGCCAATCATGCCCCCACACCAACCCTCCAGCGACCTGCCACCCTGGAAAACCTCAGTGCTCAAAGTATGCTGTTCGAAATTGCAGTTAAAATTGCGGGGTGTGGGGGTGCCAGTCCTTCAGGCACGTCAAACCTGAATAACTCGCACCCCTGTGTCAGGGTTCGCCCGGGTCCTACCGGCATCGGCCACTAGATGCCGCCAGAACTGCCTTTTCAGGGTTGCTCTGCTTCACCTATTTCTGTTCCTGATTACCCTGCCTCATTAGGTGATTTGTTTCACCTGTGTCTCGTTTGGTCGTCCCTATTTAGACCCTGTCGTTTGTGTCCTCGGGCGCGCAGTCTTGAGTTTGTCTAACCTCATGACAACGCTCTTGTTCCAAGCTCCCGAGACTTCTTATTTGTTTTTGCCCAGTTTTTGTACTTGTTTTGAGTAAACCTCTATTTTTGCCACCTCGCCTCTGCCTTGTTCTCTGCACCTGGGTTCACTCAGCATACCCCCTAACACCTTCCTGCTCCACAGACCCTGGTCTGGAATAGGATTGGTGTGCGAGTGTATGTGTTCGAAGCTAATATGAGTGGGATTAAAATTTCGGGACGGACAAGAAGCATTCTGGGGCAGGAGTGAAAACTACACATGTTTCTATTCACGTGGACCATAACCCCGTTGTTCTATGCCAACAAATGACGGAGATGCCAACAGCGTGACTAGAATATATTTCTGGCATTGACCTTTGCTGCCATCAAGTTGCCAAAGATAAGAAGTTACACACCTCACGACACAAAATGTCGATTCACATATCGTGTGTTTTGTATTTTCTTTCCTCAAATTAAGTGCTGTGTTATTAAAATGTTTTTATTTTATTAATGGGAAAAGTATTAATATGTTAAGTCGAGTAGTTATTAACCAATGTTTATTTTTCGTTGAATTTATCACGAGTGCTATGTTAAAATATATGCAATGTCTGGATGTTTTTCTTAAAACCCTGTGATATGATTTGATTCCCAGACACAGTCAATCTATGATGTTCCAATCATTAGCTTGACAGTAATGGAAGGAGTGGTGTGAAATCTATGTCAATCCAGAAGACAGGGAACTAGCTTTCAAGAATTTGCTCCTCTTAACAACCGCATGTCGACTGTTACCATAGTAACCAATCCGACACGCTGAGGCATTCCTCCCCTGCTTTTGCAGCTGTCCCAAGCTTGGTAGCTAAGCTAACAGAACCACAGAGGGTATGAAATAAGTCAAAACCTTCTGGAAACATCGCACCAAAGCAGACTGTTTTCCAGATGCAGTAAATTGATTCTGGCACGGTGCAGCAATCGATTACTCGTCAATTTCAGGACTTTAACTTGCGCTCAGCAGCGCCATCTGCATGCAATTTATCAGTCGCCTGGTGTCACCAAACGGATTCGGCACAGGTTACGTACATTGTGCAGCGACGCAATAAACAATTCCACTGATTTACACTAAGTTTAGTTTACATAGTCTTAAACACACGCACAGAAGCACAGCAGCTTAAGGGGTTGTCTTATATATCAATTTGTTTGAAGAACTAGTAATTTCAAAGAGCCTCATGTGGAAGGCACTATTATGCGTTAACACCTACTTTAATATTTAATAATTAATAATTGTCTCGTTGAGGACACCACTCCCATTTTGTTTTAGTTTGGAGAAACTAATAGGCTTATTTTAACGACTCAATCATTAAGCCTGACTAATCAGTCTCGTAACCTAAAGTGTGCAGGTACTCTCATCAGGGATCTCTGAGGAACTACTCTAAGTGAAACATCACAAAACAACGACCTTAGATGAAACATTTAATAGCCAAAAAACTTGGCAATAAAAGGCAACATAAAGAAATGGGAAATGAAGAATGTAATAAAATTGAAATAAAACGAACAAGAACATAATTAACTGGCAGATAAACTCATCCTTGGTTTGGCAGTAATGGAGGGAGTGTGTGACTGGGGCTATAATAAGGAAACAAAAGGCTTAATATAGTTTCCAAGTTCTAATCTAAAGATTTAAAATCACCAATAATCGACATCTACTCTTATCAAATGCACACCAGAAGAATTTTCTGTTGGCTTTGCTTGCAGAGGGACGTGTCCTTTTGCAAGCATCGTCAAGCATCGGCTTTTGCATCGGCAAAAGTATCGGCTTTTGTTGTGTTGTCCGCACTTTTAAACTTCTAAATAATTCCACTTTTATAAAACATGTATATACATACTGTTAGATAAAAGCTGTTTTAAAAACAAAGATGCTGTGTGTCGATGACGCTGTTCAACATTCCCTATAAACATAAGAATTAGGCAGAGATTTCCCCATTCAGCAGGGTGTCAAGTGGCCATGTGGCAAGTAGCCATTGGCAAGTTACCATTTGCATTCTGGGAGCTGGCTGAATGGATCCAAGTGTTGGGAAACATTGAGGGTGATTATCTCAGAAACCTAGTTTGCTTCACCCTCCTCAAAAACAAGTCCTGTCATAGTTATGGCAGTTAATGAGGGAGGAGAGGAGAGGAATACAACCAGGAGGGTGGTGGGGTGCATTCAAATCAGGTGTTTGTGGTGTGTGCGTGTGTGTGTGTGTGATGGGACCGCCTGTATGTGTGTGTGTGTGTGTGTGTGTGTGTGTGTGTGTGTGTGTGTGTGTGTGTGTGTGTGTGTGTGTGTGTGTGTGTGTGTGTGTGTGTGTGTGTGTGTGTGTGTGTGTGTGTGTGTGTGTGTGTGTGTGTGTTTGTGTGTGTGTGTGTGTGAGGTGTCCAACGGTGAGTGTACAGGACTTACGCCAATTGGTTCTGGTGTAAAAGGTCGGTATTATGTTGTGGCAGTAATACAGTACTGAGTGTAACATTTGACATGTTACACTCGGTACCCATCATTCAGTCACAACAACAACCCAGTCATATAAGCAGTGACCTGCTTATATGACTCAAGTGCAGGTCAGAGATGGTATGTCCTTCACCAGTGTTAGTCAGAAGAAGAAGATTCTTTATTTATCACACGGCAGACACACCAAAACACAAGCGGCGATGGCAACCAACACACACACACATGCTTCAGGATGCTCATCATATGATATTAACATTGCCTGTATTGTAGCTTCTGTCAAATCAAATCTTGAGTGCAACTCTTCTGCCCTTGCCACATTTGTGTATGTAGCTATACCGCAAGCTATCACTCTTCCAAAGTGAAGAGTAAAGTACCAGAGCATAAAAGTATGCAGATTAATGCTCAATCTCTGTGCAATTCAGTAACCGGTCAATAAATTGTCATAACTCTTACACTGTGTGCATACATGGATAAACCCACAGATTAATTAATAACCAGGCGGATGGAAGGAGATGTGATGTAGTCCAACTGGTCCAGTGTTCATCTGTGGGGTTTAACGGCAGTTTGCATCCATGATGATTTTCTTCTTCTGTGGTGTTTGTATGGCTGGTGTTTGTATGGCTGGTGGTGTTTGTATGGCTGGTGTATGGTACAGAGTTATGTCATAATCCTGTCACAGTGCTACAAGAACTAGGGAAAGTGCTACGAGAAGTATGAGGGTCCTTGAGGGAAGGGTGTGAAATTCTAGCAAAGGTAGTTGTTTAATAAATGGAGCAGTTCTGTCCACTTAACTTTCTTTCGAGGTAGCTTTCTGATATTACTATTATTTATAATTTTTGTATTTGAAATGAGTGAAGGTCATCTCATACTTTTTAGATCCAGAATGCACCCCATTAGAGACCCTGCAAGACCTAATTGTACAAAACAGCACCATGTTGCAGACCGCAGGGTGCTTCAAACATATTAAGTCAGTAGAGGAAAGCACTCAGTTGTGAAGGAGTACATCAGGTGGTATGTATTGACAGGAACCACAGTACAAAAGAAAGGTATTTTTGTTTTTTATTGTTGCTAACAAATAAAAATTGTTCAGCGTAAAACATGGTGTCACTGTCTTATTCCCTTGCTTAGTAGCTTGCTACACAGTGCACATTTAACTTTGCAGGCAACCTGTTATTGTATTTCAGATTAAAGGATGGACTTGCCAGCTTGCAGTTTTTAACAGCACTGCAGCAGCATCCTACGGTCCTAGCCCCTGTTCTCGGCCATTTGGATAACAAGTTATCTGCTACGGACATCGAAAATCTGGTCTGACCAGAACTTAGTCCAGATGTAGGCAACAAGAGGGTCCAGAAGGACAAAACAGGAAGCCTTTGGTCGGACTACCTTCTTGATTTTGAAGGTTGTTAAATTTCCTCTTAATTGTCATATTTTATCTACACAAATTATAATGAGGGGTCCCAGTGTTGTTGTGGATTCTATTTTTAGTCAATTCATTCCAATTCTTTCTACGTTTTGACAATGACAGTGCGTTAACACTGGAGGAGGTCTTCATGTGTGCCAAAGATGTGCCATGCATGCCTCATGCTGGTTTGGAAACTCAGCCATGCCTTCAATTCCTTACCAGTTCAGGCTTTGGATGCCCTAAGCTGTGGGACCCAAACCTGTAAAGGTAGATAAGACGTAGATTACTAGATTGTCATTGAAATGCCTATGTAGTGGAAGTAACTGTTAAAATAAAATGCTTTTGATTTGCAGTTGTACTGCATTAATGGCAATGGCCAAACGTTAATGCCGGTTTTTCACATATCCATGTTTGTTTTTTTGTCCAGTTTGGTTTGAAAGATAACACAATTAAATGTCAGAAAGTATTATGGAAGTCTCATTTATGACATTGTAGAAAACAACATTGATGACTACAACATATTCTTTAGTTTGTCAGATTCTATAAAGACTGGCTGTGTGCGTATATTAAGGTACATATTTTATGTACTTTAAGCCACACTGAAGGCGGCTCCAGCTTAAACATTGTTTCCATTGAAAATAAAATAACCAAAAAATAAAACAGCAACTTTCCCAGACTGCACTCTTTTTTCTGTGCTGCGCCCCACCCTAAAAAATAAAAACTTTGGATATGGAAGCTCCACACAAGTCATCCAAATAACCGTGAAAAAGCGACAGTCGCCTAAAAGCAAGTTGTTTGCATTCCTGAACACATATTGGAATGTTGCACATAGCGATAGTAATGATAATTAACTAGCGAACGATGTTTCAATGCAGGGAAGAACTTTCCTCTTCCACATATGTAGTCCGCCCGTTTCATTGTCATTATCTGGTATGGCTCACTTCTGTAATTGTGTGGCTCACTTCCATAATGTGGTTTTGCGTTTGTATTTTCTGTAAATGCGGTTGTGTTTCCTGTTAATGCTGTTGTGTTTTTCGTTTGCACCTCCGGTTGCTCCTCCTCTGGTGTTCTCCCAACCGGTTCCGTCACCGCCCTCTGGACGACAGCGTAGCTCGTCCGCTTCTCCGGGGTTAGGGCATTTACCGCCAGCGTGTTGTGGAAATCAGCGTTTAACAAACTAAGAGAAAGATCAGGAAACTGAGGAATTAACTTTAAAAATACTTTAATCAGAACTTTAAACAAGTAATACAAAAGCCTGAGCTGTCGTCATAGCTATACGTCGTCATATCATCCCATGCATTTTTTACCTTCTTTGGACTCATGTTTATCTTTTGCCTATGTGAAATGTACACAGATGTTCTGTACATGGTTTTAGTTTATCTTTCGCCTCTGTGAAATGTAAACATACGTACTTTTGTTTTAGGTTGGTCCTGAGAGTTTAACCATATTGGTTGCACACAATGTCAAAGGCTTATACAGAATATAGGCAAGATAATGATTATACTTTCTTAATATGTATAGTGCATAATAATTGGATTTCCTTTAAAGTAAATGTATCCCATATATCCCCCTTTGAGGCTTACTAAGTCCCAAAAATCAATTTGTGTAGCATTAACATTCCCTTGACAATCTAGAATCATCAAGGGCGACTTACCCGGTTGCTAGAAAAATGGTCAGTATTCACATATGGTTATCTGAAAAACGTACTCCTATTCTTTTATCAGGACTTTCAATGTGTATGTTCTCAGGGCTTTCAACCTGTGTCTCACATGAAGCAAGAAAATATTACCAAATGTGCTATATCGGTAATATGCTAATTGGTATCTTTTACAACATATGTGATTACAAAACATGCAATATAGAAATACAAACCTTTGATATGATTATATAAAAATGTGTATCAATTTTAAATGAAAAACAATATTTTTCAATAATGGTGATAATCATAACAGTTAAGATAGTTACACACACATTAACTAATAATCATAGTTATAAGTGTAATGTAAGCAGTAGCCTGTTATTTAAGTAGAGCCTTGCAGGTTTGTTCCCTCTTTAAGTTGTGGCATATACCTGAATTAATATGTTTTATAAAATGTGATTATTCAAAACATCATATGGTCATTATAAGGAATATGAAACATAAAGATAAAAACCTCAACCATTACATTTCTTTCAACAAGCATTGACGTGGACGTTCAAGGTGATCATCATGTATTGGTGTGCTGTATGTTTGTAGGGGGTTTGGACATTATTGTAGTTGTTGTTGCTTCTGCTTTTGCCATCGTCTTCAGATTCTGTAATTTTATGAGTCCAATGTTCATTCTATTTCCCAATGGTATCTTCCACTCTTGTATAGTGTATGGACCAAAGAGGGTGTGGCTCACATGGAAAGGTTACTAGCACAATCACATGTGAGCCGCCTCTGGGCCATCAAATCATCATGCACTCTCCTCAGAGGTTAAAACCTAAACAGTTCATATTTTTCCCTATCATCATCACTACTGTTGCCTCCAATGCGTACCCATTCTAGGGTGGGACAGGAATCTAACTCCTGCGACTCAACAATTTCCGTTATTGTGAGGCAGCAATCTAGAGATACTAAAGTAAAACAACGATGCCCTCAGATAATAGTTGGGTGGTAGTACCCACATGTTCGGTGCAATGTATCTTTGATGTACATAGGAAAGCGTACATACCAGACCCTGCAGTACAAATCTATCCTCGATTCTATGTACATCAAACATTGCGCCGAACACATGGGTACGGCCACCCAACAATTATCTGAGGGCATCGTTATTTTTACTTAAGTATCTATAGATTGCTTCCTAAGTTGTTTTCACCATCTTTTTTCTTGTTCATGGTAAGGTTTCATCTCCTCTTCAGTGTTTCCAGCTATGTCTAGTACACATGCTGTATAACAGTTCTCTGCTTTTATCTGTTTTCAATCAACCAATTGTTTGCTTGTGCCTGTCTTTATAACCAGTCTTCATTTTTTTACCACAATTGATACTTCAAAAGGTTCGGACTCAAACTGTTTTAGTGTTATTGCCTTGAGAAGGTAATACTACTTTTAGTCTCATTATTATTCTTGGGAATGATTGTTTGTTTTGTGAGTGTCTTCTCTGTATTATTCCTCTCAGGAATAAGTGTCGATGTGTCATGACCAAAGAGGTCCAGGCCCCAGCCAGTAAAAAGTTTGGATCTCTGGAAGACCTTTATATCTGTTCTGGCTTCAAAAAACTTAAAAGAAAAAACACAGGAAACCGACAGAGTCTGATGCGAAAACATTTATTGGGCGTCGAGTATAGCAATAAACTTTGAGTTGGCTTTGTGAAACTGGCTGAAGAACTGAACCTCTGTGCTTCTTTTATGTCCGAAAAAAAACCTTCTCCTATTCATGTTCTGCCCCTTTCAGAAACACAAACCACTCAAAATCCTGTTACCACGGTTTTACAATTTTTTGGATAGTTGAATAACCAATTACATTCTTTGTTGGGGTGAGACAATCACAGCTCACAGTCCTGTTTCCAGGCATTTTGATTTTTTTTGGTGTGGTTCTTCCAAATAGCCAATCACAGCCTTGTTACTGGGGAACCTCCCTTTTCTTGGAAGAGGGCCTTCTCTATGATTTTTAGAACTCCTGCACCATTTTTACCATATATGGGCACATTTCCCTTTCCTACTGTCAGACATGATCTTGGCCAACTTCTTTGTTTCAGCTAAAAATAAATTTTCCTGTTTTTGTACAAGACCTTCACTTTTTGGTTGTACAGTATACATTTTAAAATGTTTTTTTGATACATATATCTTGAGTATTGGTGGGTTAGTATAACATGTAAACCATCTTTTCATGTGGGACTTAATAACCAAAATACTTTTTATGGTAACATGCATGTATGGCTTTTAGATTGTAACAATGAGTATGCTGGATATGTTGTTTACATTTTGCAGACGCTTTTATCCAAAGCGACTTACAATTATTCAAACACCGACGGACACAGCCCTCAGGAGCAATGAGGGGTTAAGTGTCTTGCTCAAGGACAATACAGCATGCTAGCAGGAGGAGCCTGGGATCGAACCAGCAACATTTAGATTACTAGACGACTAGCTCTACCTCCTGAGCTACCGTCCCCCTTGTTGTATGCAAACAAGCAAATGTGAAATAAAATAGCTGTAGTGAGTGTACAGATACTACAAGGATACACATGGTCCAAATATATAGAGTGAATTACTAAAATGTGCATAATCGACACGAGGTGCTTGCGCAGGTGGCCTCAAGGGGCAGCGCCAAAATCGCGATTCTGGGTTCTATAATTATATAATAGAATTAATTGTCCGTGTTGTATTGAATATACATTTAAATCCTCCTAAATGAAACTTCCCTTTACTTACATAGTATAATCTTGCGTTTATTTACTGAAAAAAATACATGTTTTGGAACGGAACATACAGTGGGGCAAAAAAGTATTTAGTCAGCCACCAATTGTGCAAGTTCTCCCACTTAAAAAGATGAGAGAGGCCTGTTATTTTCATCATAGGTACACCTCAACTATGAGAGACAAAAAGAGAAAATAAAATCCAGAAAATCACATTGTCTTATTTTCAAAGAATTTATTTGCAAATTATGGTGGAAAATAAGTATTTGGTCAATAACAAAAGTTCATCTCAATACTTTGTTATATACCCTTTGTTTGCAATGACAGAGGTCAAACGTTTTCTGTAAGTCTTCACAAGGTTTTCACACACTGTTGCTGGTATTTTGGCCCATTCCTCCATGCAGATCTCCTCTAGAGCAGTGATGTTTTGGGGCTGTCGCTGGGCAACACAGACTTTCAACTCCCTCCAAAGATTTTCTATGGGGTTGAGATCTGGAGACTGGCTAGGCCACTCCAGGACCTTGAAATGCTTCTTACGAAGCCACTCCTTCGTTGCCCGGGCGGTGTGTTTGGGATCATTGTCATGCTGAAAGACCCAGCCACGTTTCATCTTCAATGCCCTTGCTGATGGAAGGAGGTTTTCACTCAAAATCTCACAATACATAGCCCCATTCATTCTTTCCTTTACACAGATCAGTCGTCCTGGTCCCTTTGCAGAAAAACAGCCCCAAAGAATGATGTTTCCACCCCCATGCTTCACAGTAGGTATGGTGTTGTTTGGATGCAACTCAGCTTTCTTTCTCTTCCAAACACGACAAGTTGGGTTTTTACCAAAAAGTTATATTTTGGTTTCATCTGACCATATGACATTCTCCCAATCTTCTTCTGGATCATCCAAATGCTCTCCAGCAAACTTCAGACGGGCCTGGACATGTACTGGCTTAAGCAGGGGGACACATCTGGCACTGCAGGATTGAAGTCCCTGGCGGCGTAGTGTGTTACTGATGGTAGCCTTTGTTACTTTGGTCCCAGCTCTCTGCAGGTCATTCACTAGGTCCCCCCGTGTGGTTCTGGGATGTTTGCTCAGCCCCCAGATCGAGGGAGATTATCAGTGGTCTTGTATGTCTTCCATTTTCTAATAATTGCTCCCACAGTTGATTTCTTCACAACAAGCTGCTTACCTATTGCAGATTCAGTCTCCCCAGCCTGGTGCAGGTCTACAATTTTGTTTCTGGTGTCCTTTGACAGCTCTTTGGTCTTGGCCATAGTGGAGTTTGGAGTGTGACTGTTTGAGGTTGTGGACAGGTGTCTTTTATACTGATAACGAGTTCAAACAGGTGCCATTAATACAGGTAACGAGTGGAGGACAGAGGAGCCTCTTAAAGAAAAAGTTACAGGTCTGTGAAAGCCAGAAATCTTGCTTGTTTGTAGGTGACCAAATACTTATTTTACAGAGGAATTTACCAATTAATTCATTAAAAATCCTACAATGTGACTTCCTGGATTCTTTCCCCCCATTCTGTCTCTCATAGTCGAAGTGTACCTATGATGAAAATTACAGGCCTCTCTCACCTTTTTAAGTGGGAGAACTTGCACAATTGGTGGCTGACTAAATACTTTTTTGCCCCACTGTATGTTCTGTACAATTAATAGAATCAATATACATCTTTGATTTTAAAGAACGAATGGCTTGAAAGACTGAATGAATCCGTGTTTTGTTTTTTTGTCTATGTATTTAATTTAATAAAACGAATGAAAACATTGTGTTTTAATTTACATAAAATAAATGAAATATTGCAACAAATTTAATCGCAATACTTAATGTATTGCCAAACTCGGCACATGACACAGGAACTTTTTCATCGTTCTTAAGACTTTTTGGAGGAACCTTCCCTTTTATTGTGTCCGCACCGCAGGACTATAGAAACGATCGCATTTCTTAGAACTCCGTTTTGAGCGACTTATTTAGCTCCCGCTCCAGGACAGGGAGTGAACCTTCAGTGATGGATGCGCCAGTGATGAGACAAATAATAAAATAAAAATCATATTGTTATTGTCTATGTATTTATTTAATTTTAGAAAGTTAATTGAATTAAACAGAAAATCACCAAGTGAGCGAACCCCTGCTTTACGAATGTGGGAACAAAGTTTTAAATTATATCTTGTCGATCTAATATGAGTGAATATTTCCCAACTGGATTGATTATTTCTCGCCTCAAATTTGTTCAGAAATTATTTTAGTGGATTGATGAGGTCAAATAAGTGGAAGTTACGGAGTAAACACAACATGGAACTCGTGCTGAAACCACGTTGAATGAGTCACATCAGCGTCACCAGTAGCAGTGTCTGGTTCTCGGGGAGCTCCGCCAAGGCCTAGTGCCCCTCGGTGAGACACCTCGTGTGAAAACACATTGTGTCGTATTGTGAGGTCCCAGATGATATTCTGTATATTCCCATACCTATATATATATATACATATACTACATATACATATACACACACACACACACACACACAGGCACGCATGCACACACATATATATGTATATATATGTATATATATATATATATATATATATATGTATATATATATATATATATATATATATATATATATATATATATGTGTGTGTACTAATGTGCCATTCTCATCTGGCTTCATACTGTGCTGAAATAAAATAAACAAAACTTTCAAAAAAACATTCCTCTGTGTTCTCTGTGATGATTGAATGAGCTTGAGACAATAAATGACATAAAAACAATAACAAATAGCAGGGTTTGTGATATAGTGGGTAATTAGTGCGTGATTGGGTGGGCTAAGAAGCATCATGTTTACAGTAATAGGCTTTGGCCAGGAATTCTTCCTTGCCTCAGTTTGGTGTTGGAGGTATGGGGTGGCTTAAGTCACACCTGATGCTCGTTGGGTGGGCTAACGAGCATCCAGTTTAAAACCCCCATCCACACACTCCAGGATGGGAGCCCTGTGTCATGACATGTTCCAACTGCTGGCTAATTCCACCTAGCCTCATCTCTACAATAAACTGGTGTTTACAACCGCCTGTTGTCTGTGTCTCTGTGCTGGAGGTCCCTGAAAACGCCACTGGGGTGGCGTATGGTGGCGAATCTGCCACAGTGCTATTGTGTGATAATGTACATAATAGCAGTGCAGGGTTTAGAAGATAAGGTAATTCATATATTTGAATTACCATATTTCCTCAAATAAAAACTGGGCCTCTAATAAATGGCGGGGGTCTGGTCAACACAAACAAAGGCTTTAAGCTCTACCAACTTATTTGATGTATATGATTAGTATCTTTCGATACCTGTTGCTTTTCAGATCGACAACTAATGCACACACACACACACACACGTGTAATTGACCATCTGTGTATTATGACTATGGATTCTATGAGCTAATGTTTATCCGTATTGCTGCAATCACCCTTTATTGTTTATCACATGTTATTGGTGTTTTACCTATTGCTTCCCACGTTTTGTTTTTTATAACCATTTGTATCAAACTCTCCCAGTCTACAACTTTTACAGAATTGTACAGTCTTCTTATTCTTTCAGCTGCTCCCTTACAGAATTGTACAGTTCTTGTCTCTAATTGCTGCTGTACACATTTTGAGTGACTACGAAGCAGACCGCAGATAAAGCCTTGGGCCATCTCTTTGTTTATACTTAATGGCCGAATTTGTGTCACTCAACAGGTCTGGACGCCCTCACACCTAATCCATACATATGCAAACGCAGACTCATTGACAAAAATCTACACTACTTAATGGAGCAATCCACCCCTTTCTCTCAGAGGTGAACATTACTCTCTGTCGAGGGAGAATCAAATATCCAATTTACTATCATATGGCGAATTATTTAATAGTTGGCAAATAATCCATGAAGTAAACCATAGAGTTTAAACTATCTGTAGCAAAACAATCTTGAGTGTTCGGAGCACCCATATACTGTTTTGTCTCTTTAACGTTTGTACAAATCATTATAAAATTTGTTGATTTTGGTGGTGTTGATTTTATTCGATCAATTTTTATTGATTGATTTTCAACATTTTATTGTGCCATTGTTGCTTTTTGGATTTTGAAAAATCAATCTATCAGATGTCGTCCGGTCCGTTTGGTCCGTTTCTCCGACACATAGGCACAAATGCAGAAATTTGTGATTTCACAATTATTTTAAGTCAAATAAAAATTTGATAGTTCAAAAACCCTCATTTTTGAAATCAAAAGGCGTACCCGTGTCCTTCTATGTGCATGGGAAACTGGCCTGTAGCCTGTAGCCTTCTTTGGTTTGTTAACCATAACACTAATCAGTGGGATTACACAGCAAGAAGTTATCAATACTACTAACAGAATTAAACCAATAACAATCCCTACGCCTTTAAGAATCTTGGGCCACGATAGGTTTTGTAAAGATTTCCATATAGCAGCGGCCTGTGTGTTCTAAATGGAATGTAAAACATGTTCTTCCCTCAGTTGCTTCAATTTACTCAATGCTTCTGTGAGATTGCCTCCATCGCCCGCATGCATGGGAATGACTGTGCAACATTCGTCTCCCACAATGTCACAAACCCCCTGACCTTTGGTAGGTAAGGTTTCTATAACAAATCTGTTTTGCAGGATCATAAGGAAAACAGCATGCAGTTGTTCTCTCACTCTCTCTAAAGCCTGTATAGTGTGGTTTATAAAGAGCTGTTGATTATACCATAAACAATGAACCCATCTGTTGTTGCGAGCTAGATACTGAGCATTTATTGCCTGTCTGTACAAGGTGAATCCAGCCTGCGATTTGTCCCGACACTATACACAATATCATTGCCTATTACCTAATGGTCATTGGGTATACCATAAGGCTCTTGGTTCAACGCAACATATACCTAAGGATCTAGTAGCCATGGAGTTGTAGCACTTTTGTTGCGCCTTGTACTTGGTTGCTAGGGACTAGTATTGTTAATTGTCCTATGAAGACAACTGGGGCTGGGACACAACTTGTTCATTTCTCTCGCACAGCCAGAAGATATCTCCCAGGGGGAGAGTTCCACTAGAGAAATCAGGCAGTCGGTATTGGCTTATTGCGGTCCTTTTTTTCTTATACACGACATGGCCTCCATTTAGTGCTAGCTGCTGACATTTGATCTGTGCCTTTTCTGTGAAAGAGCACAGTTTGATATAGGCTGTGGTGAAGTTATTTGGGAACCATGTTTCATTTTTACATTGCACTAAACCGTCGGTGTCATTAAGGGCTGGGGTGATGCGTGCAACTACATCGTTTAACTTGTGTCCCCTTATTATACAAAATGGAAAGACCACATGATATGGGATTCTTATAATCGGTGGTGTAAAAATATCAGGCCCTATCAGTGTTCTGTCTAGTCTGGCTGGGCAGACATTTTGGTCGCCGCTCCATCCTGTGGTTGTTACCCCTCTTGCCATGTGCATGGCGCATTTGCAAAACACTTATCTAGGTTTGGGCAACCTCCTATTTTACTTCCTGGAATTGGCCTTACTTGAGGACGTTTTACAGCGTCCATGCAGACCATGCAGGTGCCATGACTTACTTGTTGAGCTGAAAACTCTAGCCATTTATAGAACATATTGGACCTCCACTGGAATGTTCTTTGTTCACCTAGTCCTACCTCAGGCTTTGTCCATGTGCCCCTTTTCCCCCAATGTGGTGGGCATAATCAGCCCGTGGCCCTTCTGCATTACTGCTACCACTAAAGTTCCATCGGCTGACTGTACCTTTGTTTTGTTACTGATGTTTGGAACCAACGTAAGCGTGAGTATTATTATGGCTGTCGCTAGTGTCAGAATTCGTCCCTTGGTATAATTTATTTGGCCTTTCCCCTAGGATGGTGTGTTATGCCTTCATATTGCCCTCCCTTCTCGGAACAGGTTGTTTGCCCATTCTGACTTCCTGCTGGGCAAGTGGTCTCACTACTTCCTGAGCTTCTGCTTGTTGGGCTGCTGCCTGTGGTGTCTCCGCTCTCATGCCCGTGGTTCTCAGCCTTGCAGTCAGTCTCTTGGAACGTCTCTTTCCCTGCAGGGAGGTGTTACCTTCCCCATCGTCATGGTGTTCCTGTCCCTGTGAGATGGTCACACCCACCACTTCCTGTTTCTCCTGTCCCTGCAGGGCAGTTTCACCTGCCCCTTCTATCGCCGAGGCAGTCGCTCTTCTCCTTTAAACCGCAAATCTTGAATCTTGATCTTGAATGTTCTCTTTGGGTCTTCTGTGCGGCAGCAGTGATTTAGATGGAACCAGAATTACTTACCTTCTACTTTAAGGACAGTTGTTGTTGCTAAACAAACTTTAAATGGTCCTTCGTGCCTAGGTTGGTTCTACTTTCCTTTGAACACCTTAACGTGCACCCAGTCACCTGGTTGTATTCGTTGTAGGTCCTTTGGGATGTCTGCTTTTCCATTGTCTGTGGCAGTATATGGTGGTGGGATGTGTGCTATGTGGCTGAAAATGCTTTCCTGACATTGTATGTGCACACACGCCACATAATTGCAATGTTCTGTCAACTGAGGCTGTTAAAAATGGTGGCCACCACATCGCTTTGACGCGTCTTTTAAACTCTCCTCTTGTGCAATGATCTCTATGAGAATTCCAAATGTCAAATCATAGTAATGATGTGGGTAGCACAAAATGGCCGTCGTTATTCCGCCACAAGCCTTTCTGGGACCGATTCATGATGGGTGCTAGGTCCTCAGCTACCAGTAGGGGTCGTATAGAAGTGAGTGATGCTGCACGTCTGGTTGCCTCATCAGCGGCGTTGTTACCTTTGGCTATGATGGCATCTGTTTTCTGGTGTGCTGGGCAATGTATGGTATGCATGGGATGGTGAGTGTGGTAGGGAGGTGCCTGGCCATTAGCACATGAGTGATGGTGTTCCAATAAATGCTGGCTGTGCCGTCAGCTCTGCAGAAAACCTCTCTGTTTCCATTTATTGCCATAAACATAACATAAGCCATATGCATACACTGAATCTGTGTATACATTGAGGCGCCTACCTGCCCCGAACTATCTTGCTGCTGTTAGCTACTTAATTTCGGTGAGCTGGGCGAAGCATGGCTGAGCTATTTTGGTTGTCTGGATATCCATGAAGGTTTCACCATCATCATTTAACTGTGTGACGGAAAATCCTGCGTGGTTACCGATCATATCTCTGAAGCAGTAACCATCCACAAATCATGTCAGATCTGCTGCAATTGGTTGGTTCTGGAGATCTTTATGCGCACGCAAAAACACTTCTTTATCCTGGACACAGTTGTGGGGTGTGCCATCAACAGGCAACACCATATTGGTTGCAAGACTGATGTGTATTCCAGCGGTTAATGGTCAGCTCTGGGGCAGAAAATATTACGTCATAGCCGTCCTTCTGGCCTGTGTTAACACAAATCAAAGACTTGTGAACAGCGAGTGTAACTGGTGGGACGATACAACATTACTGGGTAGCCCATGGTTAATGATGAGGCCTTTGGAATGCAAAGTCTGCTGCCGCAAGTCCCTGATAGCATGGAGACTACCCTGATTCCACGTTGTCTCATTTTGTGTGTAGTATACTAGTGGTTGTTTTCCTATCGGTGTGTATTGCATCAGCATTGCACCTGTGTAGCCTGCATGTTCTTCTGTTCTGCTCTATAGGTGAAACAGTTTAGAATAGTCTATAATAGGTTGCTGGGCGCTGGGGCAGATTGCATGTCACCTTTCAGTGCCACAAAGGTGTCCTCGGTCTCCTCAGTCCACTGTAAACATGCTTTATTGCTTGTTTGTCCTGCCGCCCTAATTAAAGCGCATAGTGGGACTGTTTTAAAAGCGAAGTCACAAATCCAGGGCCGACTTTATCCCGCCATGCCCAGGAAGGAGAGCATGTCTCCCACCATCTGTGGCGTTAACTACCAACTTTATTTATAATGAGGCGATTGGTCTCTTGTCGCCCTGTATTTGCCTCCCCAAGTAGTAAACCTCAGGGTGACTGAATTGTAACTTATCTTTGCTAACTTTGTGGCTCCTATTTCCCAGTGCTGTGAGCACTGCGACCGAGTCTTTTTCACACTGTTTAAGTTCAAGTTCAAGTTCAAGAGATTATTTCCTTGGTGGAGCTGCAAATCAGTAGATCGTCTACATATTGGAGAACTGTACTGGAAACCTGAAGGTCCTGTAAGTCTCGGGCCAATACGCTGATGAAGATTTTTGGGCTGTCTAAAAACCCTTGTGTAAGCCTCGTGTATGTGTATTGGGAGCCCTAATAGGTGAATGCAAACAAATACGGTGACTCAGGATGTACGGGCACATTAAAAAAGGCTGAGCATACATCGATCACTGTGTACCATTTGGTACCCGGCAGAATGTTAGAGAGTAGCGTGTGAGGGTCAGGGACAACAAGCGGTTCACCATCTACAACGGCGTTAACGGCCCTCAGACGGTAATGATGTACCCATGTTAAGCAAATGGTTTAATATGAGAAAGAAATGCAATGTAATGATGACGTGTGAGAATTCGGGATAGAAATTGTAGATAAAGAAAATTTGTATATTTATATACTAGGGAGGTCAGAAAAAATGGGCTAATGTATTTACAGTAAAATATATTTACATGTAATAAGATAAGATAAAGGTAAAGGTACTTTATCAATCCCCAAAGGGAAATTCCAGTTTTGCAGCAGCAATGACATACATGACAAAAACACATAATTTACAAAAACATACATTGTTTTGAACATTATATGTTTTTATACATAATTTTTTTTTTAATAAATTAGAACTTTATAAATGAAAAAAATAAATAAGAAATAAAGAAATAGAAATAAATAAAAAGAAATTGAATCAAACTTAGTGAAAGGTAAAACTTAACAGGGGCTAGTGTGTAATGTAATTATAATGTAGTAATGTGAGGCTTTATGTGGGCTGACCTGGGACAGCCATTTTAGGAGAAAATCTGAAATGCTGGAAAGTCACGTAGGATGAGTACGGGTAGAAACCCAAGCCATGGTATGGGAGTGCCTTGACAGCCGATGAACATCATGTGGAAAAAGGACCAGGGTTTGGAGATCCTGGTCATATCCGCGTGTCAGATGGCAGAAGCGGGCAAAAGGGCTAAAGAACAATGGCCGAAGTGGTGGATAAAGGTTCTGGAAGAAAACATTGTTTTCCGCCATAGCATCAGGAATGTTGTGAGTCCTCATAGCAAATTGAATGCTATGGTGAAGATAGTGGAGAACTGTTCCAAGGCAGAACCACTGTTAGTAAAGCCTACGACTAGAGCTTGGAAGCAAGAACAAGATCACCGCGACCTGATGGAGAATATACAACGGCTGGAGGGGGTGTATAGCCAGGAGGGAGATGAAGCTCCCAGCAATCTGTCATGCCCCAGCAGCCCACGCTCGGAAGTGAGCGTACCAGCAGAATGAACCGGGAGAGGCGGAGGACCTCATAACCCTCTTGGGTGTGAGCCCGAGTCTCCCCCAGACTTTTCCAGGGACTGATGGGGACCCACCACGAAGGGAGGATAAGCAGGAGGAGCTGGAAGGTCCTAATACCACCTGGGAAAGACTCCCGGATCCCTTTCCAGATCTTCCCTAAAGAAGACGCAGGTGGAAATGCTCACCAACAAGATCGTGGAAAAAAAACTCGGATGTGTTATGCCCACGGCCTCGCAGAACCACTAGAGGCCGCTGTTGACCCATCCATGGCTCCTCCCTTAGGCCAACTGCACACACTTGGTATCAATTACCTTCATCACCCACACAGTATTTATTCTCCAGCTCCCCAGTCACTCATTGCCAGACCGTCAACTAGCTAACCCAAGTTGTACTGCTACTGTCCTAGTTCCTAGTTCCTAGTTCCTAGCTCCTAGCACCTAGTTTCTAGTCCTAGCGCTTGTTCCAAGTTCCTAGTTTATGGCTCCTTGTTTCGTCTTCCCCTAACCTGCTTGTCTCCTCTTGTCGACCAAGTCTGTCCGTCCCTCTCCATCCAGCCCGGTTAACCTGCTTGTCTCCTCTTGTCAACCAAGTCTGTCCGTCCCTCTCCATCCAGCCCGGTTCCCCGTCTCTCCACCCAGATCCTGGACCCCTCCTTCCCGGCCATCATCATCTCTGCCCTGCCCTGCTCCATCCCTACCTGACAGGGTCCCCCCAGCCATCTCCACCGTGTGGTCTAATAAACATCCTTTTTCTGCCTCCCGTCTCTCTGTGTCTTGCGTTTGGGTCCCTCCTAGCTCCGGTCGTAACAGGAGGTCCCTCGGGGGTCCTGGAGGAAAAGAAATGGAGTATGAATTCGGACTTTAGGCAAGCCTCCGGCTTGGGATTATTGGAAGGAGAGGAAGGAGAGGAAGGAGAAAGTCCCGAACCCGAGCACAAAGGATTGCCCTCAGGAAACGCATACGGTCTGAACTTGGGGAGAGATCCCGTAGGTTCCCTGGAATGAAGACCAGCAGGACGGCAGTCGATAGGAGTACGAGGTGACCGAGTTGAAATGCCTCCCTTGAGGATTAGGACTGCTGCTGGGTCTTCTGCTTGACGGGAGTAAGGGCGGGCGAAGGTTCCCTGGAGGTAGTCTCTACCGATACGTGGAAAGCCCCTCGGAGATACCGACGGATGAACTGCTGATAATCGCCAGCCAAGGGCTGCGGGCTCAGAAGCGAGATTTCGGGAAGAAGAGAAGCAGGCAGGGAGTATGTGCAGGGCAGAGAGAGATGGGCACAACTCCTGTGGAAGAAACCCAAAACAAGGAAACTAGTCATCGACGGTGGAGATCTATAGGCTCACGCAATGATACACATGGAAACGCTGATGAGGAGAGAAACTCAAGATGAGGAGAGTGGTGATCAGCGTGGACAGGTTGAAATCTCGGGACTTGGCTGTGCCTCAAGTCGATGCTGGAATACTACAAGCAATCCAGGAGCAGCTGAACCACGGGAAGATTTGGAACGCCGTGGAACAGAAAATTGTGGTGTACACCCTTAAACAATGCAATGATATACTGTGCGCAACGAAGAGCGGGGGAACGGCATCTAAACCTCTGGCCTAGCTGCCATAGGAGCTGAAGGGCATGGGAGAGACTGAAGACTGAATACGAGAGACTCGCAGAGCCTGGAGCGCCCGGGGGGCGTCGGGGTTGGAAGATCAAGTTTCCACCTAGGACTATGAGTCCCCTACAGGAGCAGAAACGAGGGCATGGACAGTGAGGATGACGAGGAGGGTTCGTGGGAAGAGGAAAGCTAAGGGGAAGAAGGACATTGCATCTCAGAATCCTCGGACCTACTCAACCGGGAGTGGACCTCTCAGCAACGTCCCGTACCGTAGGAAGCCCAATATAAAACCAAGAATCGGAACAAGGAGGTGAAGTTTGCTCACCCCCTGAGGGCATCGGAAAAAACGCTAGGGACCTCACATGGCGCCCCTTAACGGTGACAGATCACCGGCAAGTCTACATTTCTGAGATGGGACAACCGGACTGTGGCGTGCCCACAAGCTGGATACATGAAGAAACCAAAGTGGGGGTGACGGTGGACATCCCCCTGGTGGAGTTCGTGAATGTACTAGCAATGCCACCATAAGCAAGGGTGATTAAGGACGCAAATACCACAAAACCGTTCAAGGAAGCCTATATTGGCATCACACAAGATGTGATACTGAGACGACTGAAGAAAGCAGCTAAAAACTATGCAGACGCACACGTCGATTCTCCTGAGGAGGTTGCGGGGGCAGACGTGATCTCTGAGAATAAGTTTGAAGGGAGAACCGTGCTGGAAAGACCGCTGAGCTAGCTCAACCGCCTCCCGACGGAGAGCATAACTATGGACGGCCGGGCCTGAGAACAGCGGACGGATACTACGTAGTGTAAGCAGACCCGATCCCACGGAGTGATGACCTCAAGGAGCTGAAGAAGATGGTGGAAGAGAGAAACCATCCCCTGCATAATAAGAACGATTCAGATGGCAAGACAAGTGAAACTAAAGGGGATCACGCAAGGCTTCCTTGGAGAAGTGGAGTTGGTGAGGTTGAGTCCCAGGCTGAAGACGGAGGAAACAATAAATGGTTGTGGCAGTTTCGCCTACCACACACCATCCAAGTGGTGTTTTCAGGGCCCTCCAGCACAGAGACACAGACGACGGATGGTTGTTAATGCCAGTTTATTGTAGAGAGAAGGCGAGGTGGAATTAGCCAGGAGCAGATTGAACATGTCATGACATTAGAACACTATGAGCAGAAGAGGTAGCAAGGCTACGGGGGGGAGCATGCATTGGTTAAAATGGGGGCACAAGGATAACATCTGGTCGAACAGCTGGTGGAATTGATGTGGTGTTGGGACAGCAGCAGGGAGATAAACAGCATTGCAAAGGAGGCGATTTTCCCCAAAATGGCAGAAGACCCATCTACAGGTTTTGGGTGTGTGTGCTAACGGAGACCAGAAAATTCACTACCAAAAACCAGTGGCTGCCACTACAGGGGAACTGTCTATGGGTCCTGGTGGCAATACGAGACCCTGAGGGAAGGAGGATCCAATGTGTACGGGACGAGGCCAAACGATGTGTTCAATGACTGGGTATGCAGGATAAGCCGTGTCCCCTGGCAGGAGCCGGGAAGGAAGAGCAAGGAGTGTTTTGAGGAAGAAATGAAGATGCCAACCGAGAACAGTACTTGCCCCAAGGTGTTTCCAAGGGAAGGATGGTCCTGGGGATTCCGAAATTACGCTTGTGAGCTGATACAGCAGCACAACATTCTCCCAAAAATGCAGGCAGAGATAGGCCGAAACAATGATGGCTGCAAGAGGAGAAGCAGGAGACACGTACCTGGCTTGGATTTTTGGTGCTGGTACAGGAGGGAGAATATCTATCGGATTCCCAGGCTAGCAGTTACAGCTGCATCGGCAGAGTCCAGAGCCAATATGTCGTAGAGAATTCTCAAGGAATGTTTAGAGGGAAAAATAAACCATTAGCCGAGCAGAAATGCCTGTGGGATCTAGAGAAGAACTGTACCAAAGGTCAGCAGAGGCTGGTGCTGAGCCCAGTTAACAAACCGGTCTTTTACGTTAGTAAAGACCATAAAGTGTATACGCCCTGGGTGTCTTATGAGCAATGGTTGAATTTTACCCTCCCATGGATATGGATCACCCTAGTGAGACACCTGCAGACAGCCTTTCAGGAAGGATGTGCCCTGACGGGGAGAGGACTAGCAGGTTGGGTGGAACAAGAAATGTTTATCCAATGTATGAGGATGCCCAAGGACCTGATGGGGGTCCCCTCGGGGGGTCCCCTCTAGGCCTGTTAATACTAGGAGCGGTGATTATCGGGAAGATAAAAGGCGGAGTTATGGCGGCGGCGATAGCTAAGGGGAAGGAAACCCACACTGGCAAGAAGAAGTGCCCCTCACAAGGGGAGGACCTTAAGCAGATATAGGATGGCCGAATAGAAGGGGCCTGCTCATTTTAGGTTCCCGGTGCCTGGACTGCACTTGGGAAGTAGATACTTATGCTTGAACTTAGCTAAGCTTTCATTTTAAAGTTTAGCTAAGCTTAGCATTTCCGTGACGCGAAGTAACGAAGCGGAGGACAAGGACTGCGCCTGAAGCCTAATTCCCTAATTTTTCAGCAAGTCTGCTTCCTGCTGTTTCCGCATTATGATCAAGTTTTACTTTTATACTTTTTAATTTTTTTAAACCGGATCCTCGGCCCTGACCTGTGGTGCAACAATTAATATGGTGCTCAGTTTCCATTGGATTCAGGGCAGGCTGTCATCGGTATGGAAGAACAGGAGGAGCTACCGAGAATCTACGATGGGGCGCTTCGAGGTCTGGAACAAGAAGCCAGAGTTGTCTGGTAATCGGCAGCGACCAGAGGATAGGTGGAAAGAGGACCTCGGAGATTTCGAGATGGGGTCCTCCATTCACTGATGATTAAGAACTGGGAATTTGACGATGGGTGGCAGCGTACGAGCATGCACCTCCAAGATGGGCATGTGGTCAACTATGGAGAGCCCGAGAAGAAGGCTATAGGCAAGATAAGGCCTAAGACCAGGGCCCAGACAAGGGAAGAAAGAGAAAAAAAGAAGAAGGCATCCACTGGGACCAGTGGAGGAGAAAGAGAGCTGCCACCACCCAAGCTGACCAAGCTGATTAGAGGACAATTCCCCTGCGGGATCTCCACTCAGAGTAAAGGAGGCGGCAGAGGAAAGTAGCGAAGGCCTTGCAGGCCTATGTGAAGAACTGCGGGAACACATGGCCAGGGTTCTGGAGTGGGAGCTTCCGGATCAGCTGATGGAATGCCCATACTTGGGGAGGTAGAAGAAGAGGATGAAGATGAGAATAAATGAATGCATGAATAAAGAAAAATGTCTTGAAATAATAATCATTAACAATAATGAAAATGATTTTAGGGCTCTACCTAAAATGTCACAATGTCACAAAAGATGTAAAAATTGTTTATGAATCACATTATATTCTATAATCTGCAAGTAACAATAGTAAATTACCGGATGGTAATGATGTACCCATGTACAGCAAATGTTTTAATATGAGAAAGAAATGTTCTGATTATGTAATTATGATGTGTGAGAATTAGGGATAGAAATTGAAGATAAAGAAAGATGGATGTATATAAATATACAGTATATATATATAGTTATATACCAGGGAGGTCCAAAACAATGAGTTAATGTATTTACAGCAAAATACTATATATTTACATGTTACATGTGGGGTTTTATGTGGGCTGACCTGGGACGGCCATTTTAGGAGAAAACCTAAAATGTCAGAAAGTCACGGGGGGGTCATGTGGAATAGGACCAAACAAGTTATCTCTGCAGATGCACAGAAAAGATAAACGTCAATAGGGCAGCTGTTTTCCATAGAAGCATGAGTCACCGATCATGTGTTCCTGAAAGAGAGGTGTTGGCAGAAGTTATAAAGGGAAGAGATGAGCAGAATACATTGGGATTATTTGCTCCGTAGAAGAAAAGACAAGATTCAAAAGTGGATTACAATGCTGGACTAAGAGGCAACTTGTAATCTGAGACTTTGTCACGCCAGCCGTTCTTTGGATGATTCAGACACCTGAGCAGTGGGCAGAAATTGCTCGCTTGTAGTGAGGCTAGTGAGCGTCTTGTAGTGGGAGGCAGGCTGTTCTGGAGGACATCACAACCACCATTGTTGCTGGTAAAGCCAGGTTGGCGGTTCCTGATCAGTTCCTTCAGCTGACTCCCAAATTGAAATTAGGCAAAATTAGAAGAGAACAGGGAAAGCATCAGGAAATGATTTTATTTATTTTTTTTTTTTTTCTTTTACCGATTTCGATCAGATTAATTCTTTGATTTTATCGACACCAATAATGACGATTTGTCCGTATCCTGTACTGATTAATAACCACTTTGCAATGCTTCAATAAATACTTTACCTGCATTAAAAGTATCAGTTTTAGTTATCATTTTAGTATAGAGGAACAAGTCACCTAAAAGTTAGGAAGAGTGCATTATAGGATCTACGTAAATGGTTAGCCTGGCCTCCAAATAGAAACATCTCCTTAGGACAAAAGTATACTTGTCGTTAAATGAACACCCAGCAACCACACCAGCTGGCACCAGTTGGGTTCGTGGCCTCTTCCTGTCATAGCTATGGCAGAAAATGAGGGAGGAAAGGAGAGAGCTTCAACCAGGAGAGTGCTGGGGTGCATTTGAAGCAGTGTCCACCAGTAAGTGTACAAGACGGTCGGTATGATGTTGTGCCCCAACCAACCCCCCCCCCCCCCCCCGAGCTCAGCAGCTGCATAGACACCTACGGCTGCAGGAGAGCCCCGAGCACCCTGCCCTGCAGGCACAGAAGACCCCTGGGCCCGAGGAGCATAACCCAGTCCCAGGAAGCACAAGGAGACCCCGCACCTCAGGGGCGCACACATACAACTCACCCCTAAGTGCAGGCACAAGACACAGCCGCAGGTACAGAACACGGGTCGTGGGCGCCCTCCTGCCCCACAGACCCTGGTCTGGTGGAGTGTTGTTCAGAGTATAATTGATGTGCTAGTGTATGTGTTCTAAGCTAATATGAATGGGATTAAAATTTTGGAACGGACGAGAAGCATGCTGGGGCAGGAGCGTGACAGGCGAGATGGCAGCCGCATCCCCGCCCACATAGCTTGCACCCCACTCATCCTGCAAGCCTTAGGCCTCTTGTGTGGTAAATGTACTTAGTATGAGTTTTGGCACTGGGAGAGATAGGCGAAGCGCGACCAGATCAATGCAGGGGCGCAACAGTCCAGTAAGCGACCACGTGGACCCCAAGCCGGCCCTGACCGTGCCCTAGCACTCCCACCTCCAGTACCTGGTGACACCCAACCTAGAGTGATCAGCCATGGGCGCAGACGGACCACCATGATCCTCTGCCATGCCGGGCAGCTCCGCGCCCCCATCAGGCCCCTGGTCAGCCCCCAGCCACTGAGAATTCGGACCATAGAACTGAGGGTGGCAGACGGCCCCACAACCCAAAGCCCGATCCCCCAGCGGCAAGCGCCCCACGCACGGAGAGCGCCAGAGAAAGGTACCCGGCAGCCCAGTGTGATGACAGTAGACCGCCCCCCACCGAAGGAGGCCACATGGTGAACCCCACACCGAGCACACCCAGCCAAGTTCAGGCCCCAAGGTGACACGACCAGACGGAACTCCCAACCAGACCTGGCACGACAGGCAACCCCCACCCCTCCTCCACCTCCCCACGGGACGCAGAAGGACACGCAAGCCCCTCCACATCGCCCATGGGGCCAAGACTCAAACTGATGATCCTTCCCCTGCTGTGTTCGTGTCTGTCTCCCTCTAGGGAAAGGAGTGGGTGCCACCGCTCGGACCCCCTAACGGCCCCGTGGGGTGCTTTCCCTGCTTTTTTCCCCTACTTTTTTCCCTGGCTGTGTTCCTGTCTGTCTCCAGCTCCCCCTGTCTGTCACTAGGGATCTCTGTCCCTCTCAAGCTCCCCCTGTCTCCACTTCCCTCATCACTCCATTTGCACTTAACCTGGTGCTCTTCACTCGGTCGGTGTTGGTTTGTCCTTGTCGCCTGTTGCCTTGTTGTCTGTTTCTGCTTACGTTTTCTGCCTTGGTTGCTGCATGCGTGTTCCACATCCCTGCCTGTTCCCCTGTGTTTACCCTGGACTCTCAACATCTGATTCCCCGCCGGCCCCTCTGCTTCTGGTCGTGAATTCTCCTGTCTTCCCCATCATGGCCCTGATCCCCTGTCTGGTGCCTGTTCCCCTGGACCCTCATTCCCTGCCGGTTTCCCTGGACCCTCAATCCCTTGTTTTGACCCCTGCCTGTTCTGCAATAAACCCCATGTCGTATCCCTACTGTGTGTCTGCAATTGGGTTCTTCCCCCTGACCATCCCACTTCTGACAGTACAAACCGACCAGCGATGAACCCAGCGGCCCCAGTTGTCAGAGCCTTTTTTTCTTTCCTCACCCGGACCAATCTCAAGGCTCTTCCCCTAGTGGTAAGCCTGCCGGTTGCCAGCAGGCTCCCCGGATTGCTCGCCTCCTGCCCTCACCCCGGATATACGATGCAGGGTTGTGATGCTGGAGCCGGCTAGGCCGGTATCTGCCTGGTCCCCTCCTGCCTCCAAGGATCGAGGATCGAGGACCTCTTCTGGAGGTCGCGCCTCATGTTTTTCTCTCGATACCCTCGGAGAGCTACCGGGAGAGGACGCGGCCCAAGGGTACCCAAGGCCGTTCGCTGCCGGCGCTCCCCAGTCCCCGCTGCTGGCCGCTCCACAGTCCCCTCTGCTGGCCGCCTCACCCGAGGACCAGCCGGTTCCTGCCACCAGTCCCAGTTTGTATGACACCTCCCGGCCTGCCAGCCCCCGCAGCCGCTGCTGCCGAGGAGCTGCCAGCCGCTGCCGCCTAGGTGCTGCCAGCCCCTGCAGCCACTGTTGCAGAGGTGCTGCCAGCCGGCGCTGCCGCCGAGGGCCTGCCAGCCACCCCTGCTGCCGAGGGCCTGCCAGCCGCCTCTGCAGCCGAGGGCCTGCCAGCCACCGCTGCTGCCGAGGGCCTGCCAGCCATCGCCTCCGCAAAGGTCCTGCCAGTCCCTGCCGCCTACGCCAAGTCCTGCCAGTCCCTGCCGCCTCTGCTGAGGCGCTGCCTGTCCCTACCGCCGCCTCCACCGAAGCGTCGCCTGTCCCTGCTGCCGTCTCCAGCAAGGCCCCGCCGAGATGGCGCCTGTCCTTGCCCTGAGGCCGGGCCGACACCCCGAGTCGTCCGGCTCCCTGACCCGGCACCACCTCACCCATCTGCCCTGAGGCCAGGCTGACCTCCCGAGTGGCGCAGTTCCCGAACCAGGCCCCCTGGTCTCCCTCCAGAAGGTCTCCTCCCACCTGCCCTGTTGGCCTTGGCAGGGTTCTAGCCGTCCGCCTGAGGGGGCCTACATTTTGTTGCCTTGTTGCCTGTTTCTGCTTACGGCTGTGCCCCTACCCTGCTCATCCCTGGTGGATCTCTTGGAAGCCGTCCTTTGATCCTTCCCCTGCTTTGTTCCTGTCTGTCTCCCTCTAGCTCCCCCTGTCTCCACTTCCCTCATCACTCCATTTGTACTTAACTTGTCGCCTGTTGCCTTGTTGCCTGTTTCTGCCTACGTTTTCTGCCTAGGTTGCTGCATGCGTGTTCCATGTCCCTGCCTGTTCCACTATGTTTACCCTGGACTTTCGACGCCTGATTCCCTGCCGGCTTCTCTGCTTCTGGTTGTGAGTTCTCCTGTCTTACCCATCAGAGTCCTGATCAGCTGTCTGGTGCCTGTTTCCCTGGACCCTAATTCCCTGACAGTTTCCCTGGACCCTCATTCCCTGACAGTTTCCTTGGACCCTCATTCTCTTGTTTTTACCCCTGCCTGTTCTGCAATAAACCCCTGTCATATTCCCTACCGTGTGTCTGCAGTTGGGTTCTTCCCCCTGACCATCCCACTTCTGACAGATAGCTTCCTGGTGATGTTGGTCCACAATGCTAGGATAGGTGGGCAGAGCCAGAAGGCATGGAAGTAGAGTCATCTCTGGTATTAAGGGAACAGTGAGAGCAAATGTCTTTCTCCACAAAACCATTTTGAACATTTTGTGTTCCGTTACGGGTCATAGAAAAGCTGTTGTTGCAAATAAGCTTCCACAGATTGACATCGGTGGGAACAGCAAGGTCTCTTTTTAATTTCATTGTAGGTAAAGATAAAGTGTCATCTGTTTTGAATTGAAGTTTGTATATTCTGGAAAAGGGATTTTTTTAAATGACCAATATGAGTGAGATATTCAATTATTGGAGGTGGTTGCAGGATGTTGTTTGTCAATTATATTTTAACTTTTAGAGACTGCTGTAGTTGAAGGAACTGAAAGAAGCCGTGGCCACTGATATTGTACCTTTGGGTTAAGATTGGTAAGGATATAAGCAAATTGTTTTCAAAAATGTGTGCCAGATGAATAATTCATTTTCTTTTCCAAGACCAAAAGATTATTGGTCTGTTTTTTACCAGAAAATCTGGGTTGTGCCAGATTGGCGTGAATTTGTTTGGAGATAGAGTGTGACCACTGAGTTTAGGAATCTCCACCAGGCTGACAGAGGTGTTGTGATTAATGGGTTTTTAAAGCAATTTTGTTTCCTTATTGATTAAGTAAGGAATGGTAGATCAGATAATGATAGCTCCTGACATTCTGTTTGTTTAATGTCTCACCAATCATGGCTCAATTGTTGCTCTGGTTGTAACCATTTAATTCTAAATTGAAGATGGTTCGCTAGATAGTAGTATCTTAAGTTTGGGGCTGCTAGGCCTCCACAGTCTTTGCTTTTCTGTAGTGCTGCTAGTTGAATTCTCGGTTTCTTGTATTTACAATATAATTTATTGATTATTGAGTCCAGAGTATTAAGCCAAAGTACTGTTGGTTGCACTGGGGTCATTGAGAAAATATCGTTTATTTTTGGAAATGTATTCATTTTTACTGCTGCTATCCTACCAATAAGTGAGATGGGTAGGTTGTTCCATCGAATGAGGTCTTCTTCAATGTAGTTGAGCAATACCCTTGTCCAATTACAAGGGTAATGTTGTTTACCCTTACAAAGTTAAGGGTAAACAAATCTGACAGATTGGTCGAGATATCAATGCCAAGAAATCTAATATTGCCGTTGTGATGGTGAAGGGAAGTTTGTGATTGCAGCATTGCATTTCCCCCCACTGAGCAGTAAGACCATGGTTTTAGTCCATTTTATTGAATAGTCTGAGATAGCTGAGAATTCAGATATAAGACACCTCCAGCAGGGATGATATTGGGTTCCGTACGTACAACAAGATACTGTCTGCATAGAAACGGATTTTGTGAACAACTCCTTTAGTCTTTGTTTGAGTTTATTTTGGCATTCTTGTCCTTTCTTTTTCTTGTGAGGATGAAATAATACTACCTCTTAGAACTGCCGTTTCCCAGAGTAAGGATGGTGATATTTCTGGGGAGTCATTCAGTTCAATGAAGGAGTCCATTATCTGCAAAAAAAATGATTAAATTCTTTAACTGTCAAAAGTGAAGCATTAAACCGCCACCTGCCGGGAGGATTCCGGCTGGTTTCATTTATGAGGTTGAAACTAATTGGCCCGCGATCGAAAACTACAATAGGGTGGATTTAAGGATTAGTGACTTTTGGACATTACAGAGTTACTTGTCAAGAAAAGGTCGATTCTAGAGAAAGTTATGGTGGGGTGGTGAATAATATGTGTATTCTCTAGAATGTGGGTTATTTGATCGCCAACAATCACCAAGAGCAAGATCACTCATATATTGTTCTATACTGTCCGATGAATGGAGGGATTTGTGATTATATCTGGTTTGAGAACGGTCTAAACTTGGATCCAGTACTATGTTGCAGTCTAGAAGAAGAACCTTTAATTGTCACACAACACCACAACACATGCATACATCCACACACATGCTTTTTGGATGGTGGCCGGTGAAATGTGGCCTCCGCATTTCATCCATCCTGGCTTGTCCTTCCTCTGGGGGGCAGCCAGGAGCAGTGGGCAGCATTCGACGACGCATTCGAGTTTGAGGTCCTCGGATGCAGTGAGGTGAGTTTCTTGCAGAAGCAGAAGCTGGGGTTCCTCCTGGTGAGGTGATTTCGGAATTTGCCAAGTTTAGCAGGTGATCCCAAGCCTCTAACATTCCAACTAACAAACTTAATGGTTGTCATTGAAGTAAGTTAGGGGGTGATGGCACAGTGCATCCAAGACAATAGCTATACTACCGTGCCCATGCTTACACATTGATAAGTCTGGGTTTTCCTCCTTTACATTCCTTTTTACTGTACTAATATTGCAGGAACTTTGTAGGGATACATATCTACACAAACAAATGACAAACGTCCAGGTGCCCCGCGCTGAGCACACTCTGTAAGGTGGATGGGCACTCGGCGCTCGCGGCCAGGTGGGTCGTCTGATCGGCTGCGGTGAGGCGGGCCTCGCCCTTGCGTGGGGAACGGTTGGGCATGGGGATCCTGCTGGCTCGCCTGCGGGGCGGGCAGTTCAGGCGGGGTGTCTGTCTGTAGGCACGGGGGCCTCGATCTGGGCCTGCGGTTCGTGCCTGGTGCCTGCGGCCCGGGTTGTGTGCCAGGCTCTGCGGCCTCTGCGGCTTCTCTGGAGGCCCAGGGCTTTCCTGCAGCCACAGGGTGTCACGGCTGTAGAGCTTGGGGAGGGCTTCAGGGCCCTAGCCGCTGCTTGGAGACGTCACGACATAATACCGACCTTATACACCAGAACCAACTGGGATAATCATGTACACTCACCGGTGGACATCCTACACACACACGCACACACTACCACATCTGCTTTGAATGCACCCCAGAACCCTCCTGGTTGCGTTCCTCTCCTATCGTCCCTCATTTACTGCCATAACTATCACAGGAAGAGGCCACGTTCCCGATTGTTGTTCCAGTTTTCCTGGACCTGATTAATTGTTTTTCAATACACGTTGTCGTCCAATGTTAATGTTTTCGTGTAAATGTTGTTTGGATCTATGTTTAATTGTCTCACCTGTGGTGAATCTCACCCTCTTGGAGTAGTGGTCAGTTGCTTGTAGACCCAAACATGATAAATACTTCTCCAAAGAGGGGGGCCGTGGTGGTTCTGTATAACTAAAAACTGTGCTCTTGTCATCCTATAGGTCATTCACAGGACAGAGTTAATGCAGCAGTTCTTGATTATTTAAGAATTAATAATGAGTTGCATTGCAGGATGAGAACTTGAACTCCACGTGCAGGCTAACTCTGTCCAAGATGCAATGGCATACAAATATTCTGTGTTGTAAGCCCTGCATGCTGACAGTAGATTAAAAATAAAAAATAAAAATAAAGTTCTAATAAACGTCACTTTTTGAAGTGAATTCCTTGGTTTTTCCTCATCTTTCTCTTAATTTGTTAACTGTTGTCTTTCCATGACACACACAGCTTATTTTATGGTTATAATAACAATATTTACAAGCAATATTTTTTAATTCCCTGCCCATCTCTTTCACTTGGGACAGTGACACAGTGGTGGCACAGGATGAAGAGCGGTATCCACAGTAGTAATGCTGGCTTAAGTTCCTCTTGAACCTTATAAACACAATGACTCCAGGCCCATACAGTCCGCTCTTTCACTTGGGACGCCGCAGCATATGGCTGCGATGAAAACGGACAGAGAGCGGTATCCACAGTGGTATGTCGACTTGCGTGTGTTAGTTGTCGTTCTGAAAAGCAACAAGGATCGATATTTCCACAGAGTAGTAGTAATGAGTAATAATAACGTTTAAGGTGCGCACACGGCATACCATAAGACAAAAAAAAAACCCTGCTTCAATTCTTGGAGTTAGGTTTACCTCTCACACAATGAGTTGAAGACAAAGTGATGAAGATACATGATTGTATTCATGAATTTACAAATGTTACAGTAAACCAACGGAAATGTACATTATGCTTAACTGGCATACTGTATACATGCTGTGTAACAGGCATCAGTAGTCCATCCTTGGATTTTCCCCTAACACTGGTCTCAAGGGTTAGGGGTTAGGGTCTGAGGTAGGGCGAAGGCCTTTATTTGTTTGTATTGACCACACCCCGGGAATTTATTAGAAGCCTAGGTTTTCTTTGAGTATCTGTTAATCTGTTAATATCGCTTTATATATATCGCTTTATATAAACAGTATATACAGCTTTATAAACATATATAGGAGTAGGAATATATATCACCTGGGACCTCACAATACAAACAATTGTGGGGACTCCCTGAGGGGAACTAGGACCTGGGGGAGGTCCTCGAGAACAACGGGGTTTCACGACCAGTTCCATGTTGTATTGTAGTTTCTGAGCAAATTTGAGGCGAGAATAATCAATCCATTTGAATCTGAATCTTCACTCATATTAGATCTACAAGATATACAGTAATTTCAAAGTTTGCTCCCACTTTTGTAAAGAACGGGCTCGCTCGCTCGGTGATTTTCTATTTAATTCAGTTAACGTCGTAAAATGAAAAACATTAACATTAACAATATAAATTAAATTTTATTTCATTATTTTTCATGTTTTTTTATTTCAGCTGAGTGTACATGGGCTGGTCCCCACCCAGAGCCATGCCACTCAACTGGGTGAATCAGTCCAAGGTAGAGGGGTCTTACGTCTGGACCCATCACCAGTACTTCCATCACTGAAGGTTCAGTGGATCTCCCAATACTGGAGAAGGAGCTGAATAAGTTTCTCGAAACGGAGTTCTAAGAACGAGCGTTCCTACAGTAGTTCTTGCAGAAACAATAAAAGGAATGGTTCCTCAAAAAAATCCTTAGAAAAACTTCCTGGGGTGCAAAAACGCACGATATGGGGAGTTTTGCGATACATTAAGCATTGCGATTATATTTGTTGCGATATCTTATTTTATGTAAAATAAAACACCTGTTACACATGGTTACACACAGTGTTTTCATTAGTTTCATTTAATTAAATTCATTTCATACATCTACAAAAAAAACAACACTGATTCATTCAAGATTCAAGATTCAAGACGTTTATTCGTCACATACATATACAAACTTTCATACATATATGCAGTGAAATGTCAATGCAACGCACCTGTTGATTACACACAATATGTCCTAGACTGAACACAGTAGCTACCTAAGAATTTCTACTTGACCAACTAACTGATTCCTAAAACGTAATGGAGTAAGTCAAATTGTATAGAATAAAATCAAAATATATAGAATAAAATAAAATAAAATAGAATAGTGAAGGGAATAGGCTTATGTATATGGGATACTTACGTATATGGGATAGGCTAATTATGTATATACAGATATGTGCATTAAAGTGGCATGTGAATAAAGTGAGGTAGTGTTTGTGAGATATACAGCACAGTATACAACAGTACGGCGCAGCAATACGGTAACACCGAACAACCCAGAACAGTGACACAGTATGCGGTACAATATGCTACATACAGTACAGTAAGGTAGTGGAGCCTATGTGTGTGGCTCATTGAGGACCCCTGGTGAGGTCAGCATTAACAGTTCTTATGGCTTGTGGGAAAAAACTCAGTCTCAGTCTCTCTGTTCTTGCTGTGACTGCGGAGGCGCTTTCCTGATCGCAGCAGCTGGACCAGTCCGTTGTTTGGGTAGTGAGAATCCTTCATGATCCTGCGGGCTCTATTACTACACCTCCTGGTGTATAAGTCCTGCAGGGAAGGGGTGTAGTTCCAGTTGTCCGTTCAGATGAAAGTCAGTGGTACATTCTTTCAAACCATTCATTCTTTAAAAATCAGAGATGTATATATTGATGCTTTTAGATGTACTGAAAATATGTTCCACTGAACCACTGCTCCCCAGAGTCAACAGATAAAGCATTTGATGGGAATTTTATTAATTACTTTGCTTTGTTATGTAACCATGACCATATAAACTTGTGTGTGTAACAATATATCTAAATCTATGTAATCACATATCAGCACACAGTGTTAATTCCCACAGACAGTATGCAGTGTGAACTATCTAAAGTGATAAACTGTACAAAGGGGGAACAATATGGACTCCTTCGGCCGTCACAGACTTTACCTTATCTTGAGCACCTACGAATCTGTGACGCCAAACTGATCAAATTCTCTCAAAGGCAGAGTTGTTCTTAAGCACATCTCTGCTCCAACCCTTGTACAACCGGCCCTTGTACAAGACAATAAATTCACTTTAAGACCAAGAACTTTTTCCTCTTCATTGTTTATTAGAAAACAAGGCATTCAGCAAAATATTTTTTCAACAGCATTGCAACTGCTTTTCCACATATGCAGCCTAGGGACGTTCCCAGGTGCTGGCGCAAAATTACATCATTGAGGGGGATATCATTACAGGCAAGATCCGAGCATGGTGCCACCAGGGTCCCTACATGGGTCAGCCACGCCCCAATCACAAATCTGCCTGGGCCCTGTCATGTTCCAGCTGCCCTCTCCAAGTGGCTTCTACTGTAGGTGAGTTTATTTTAGTTTGATGTACTACCGGGTTCCCTAAGTATTCTAACTTCTGGCTGGAAGTACTGCAACTTTTTCTGTGACACCTTGTGTCTCTTTAGGGAAAATTTGTTTAGAACAGCCATGGAATTTTCATGACATTGCTCCAGCTTGAGCGTGGAAGAACATATCAGAAGATCATCCTCATACTGTATCAGTGCGCAGTGGGTCACACCAATTCCTCTAGATCAGGCCTGGCCAACCCGCGGCTCGCGAGCCTCATGCGGCTCTTTGGCTGGTTTCATGCGGCTCTTAAGGGGCTTTCACATGACAAGCGTCAAAAACGCAGAAAAAAAAAAAAAGCGCAGCCATTCCTTCCCTATTATGATTATAAAATCGCTATGATGTATCACTCGTTTTCCACCGCGGATCACTTCCTCATTTACTCAAAGCGGACAGCAGCAGGAGTCATGTCCCATTAACGCCTGTTTTATTAGTCCTAATGCCGCGTTTACACCAAAAGCGCCGGGGCGGCGCGCCTCCATATAAAGTCAACGTATAGACGCATTCCAGGCGACTGGAACGCGTCTAACTTAGGACATTAGGACTAATAAAACACCAAATAAGATTCGAAAAGCTTTGGAAGTTTATTTGACATGGTTAGTAGTCAACATATAAGATGGATCGGCCAGTGAATTGCGTTCCGTATTCGACATCCCCGATGAAGGCTGGAGGGGTGTGTGTGTGTGTGTGTGTGTGTGTGTGTGTGTGTGTGTGTGTGTGTGTGTCGCCACTCGCGAGCTGCAGCCAGTGTTGCCAGATTGGCCCAATCTGGCAACACTGGCTGCAGCTCGCAGATTTCTACGGTCGCGAGCGGACCACGAGATCATTTCAGTAGTAAACAATGTGTCAAGTTCGCTCTCATAATGGCAGGGAGAAAAAGCACAGCAAAACGAAAATATGAAGATGAACACAGGACGTTTTTGACAGAGTGGGAGAGTTTATATTTTTTTGTTGAACGTAATGGCAAGCCATTCTGCCTTATATGTCAGGCGTCATTAGCGCATTTCAAAACTTCAAATCTTCAGCGCCACTTCAGCTCACTCCATGCTAACATCGACCAGGAACTTCCAAAAGGGACTGAACTTCGCAAGCACATGTTGGTCACTTTGAAAAGTCAGGCAGAAAAGCAGATACAGTTTTTCCAAAAATTTACGAAGCACTCAGAGACCGTAACGCTTGCATCATATCAACTGGCTTGAACATTGCACAGGCTAAAAAGCCATACAATGAAGGGGACATCCAACTGTCCCGCCACACTGTTGAACGCAGAATATCGGACATTAACACGGCTATTGAATCACAGTTGCACTCTGACCTTCAAGCATGTGAGTATTTTAGTGTCGCATTAGATGAGAGTTGTGACATACAAGACAAGCCTCAGTTGGCAATATTTGTACGGTCTGTGTCAAACGATTGTGTGATCAAAGAAGAACTCCTTGATATTGTGCCATTAAAAGACAGACCCGTGGCATAGATGTGAAAGAAACAATGATGGCTGCATTAACGAAAGCAAATCTGCCCATACAGAAACTAACTGCAATAGCCACGGATAGAGTGCCAACCATGATCGGATCTGTGAACGGGCTTGTGGGGCTGTGCAAAGCGGACCAAACATTTCCCGAGTTTTGGAATTTCCACTGCATCATCCACAGGGAGCAACTCGTGTCTAAATCATTGAATTTAGACAACGTCATGAAGCCTGTGATGGAAATCGTCAACTACATCCGCACACATGCGCTTAACCACAGGCAATTCAGGAATCTTATCGCTGAGCTGGACCAAGGGCTTCCAGGTGACCTGCCGCTGCACTGCACTGTGAGGTGGCTGTCAAAAGGCAAGGTATTCTCTCGCTTCTTTGAGCTTTTGGATCCCGTGAAACTGTTCCTGGAAGAGAAGGACAAGGACTATCCCGAGCTCTCGGACCTCGAGTGGATTATGGATCTGGCCTTTTTGGTCGACTTGCTGTGTCACTTGGCTCTTTGCAGTAACACAGTAAAAAAGTGGCTCTTAGTCTCTGACTGGTTGGCCACTCCTGCTCTAGATCGTTTTTCAGAACTTGGTTTAACACATGTGGGGAGTGTTTGAACCCCTGTGGCATTCTCATGTGTATGTGTGTTGTTTACCTTTATACGTGATATGTCTGCTTTCTTCTGCAAGTGGCACACTTGGAAGAATGCTCCACATAAGTCAATAACAGTGAAATATTTATCATCAGGAGGGACATCGGTCAACAGTGTATATGGGTTTGGAACCTCAGCCTGCATCTCTTCCACTATATCATTTACCAGGTCGTGGATGTGATCAGATTGACTGGGATTTGATCAGATTGACTGTGTGTGTGTGTCTGTCTGTCTTTGCCTGCTCTGGTGTCATGCTATCATCACAGTGCTCTGATGTCGCAACACAGACTGGGGGGGGCTTCATTTACAACACTCACTGGTCTTAGATCATGTGCTAACCGCCATTTTTGTTTATCTGCTTTTACAAAGTAAAGGAGTGTTAGAATAACTTTTTGTTTTTGATCGATACCCCACGGCTATTAGGCCTTCTATGGTAGGGGCAATTCCCACCTCAGCCTCGGGTTTCATATCGTACTATTTTCACCATGGTAGTTTAACATTTTGTTTAATCTGGATTCTTACTGGGTTAACAGAATGCACCAATCCCCTTGTGTCAAATTTCGACCATACCTGTTCTGGTGTTCTGGCTGCCATCTCTGTCTCCATCTCTATCTGCTTATCGTTGTGGGGCTTTCCTGTTGTCATTTGTTTCTGTTGTTTCTGGACCACTTCCTGTAAAAGCCCTGTCATGTGTGTATAACACAGGTTTTTTAGATACTTTCTGCAACACGACTGAAGAATCAGTGAATAATCTTTTCCATCCCATTTTCGTTGTTTTTCTCGGAGCATCATTTCCCCTAGTTGTTTTGCTTCAAATCGCTGAATTCTCAATAGAGTAACGTGGGGTGCTTGGTTAGTGTCTCTAAACAAATTTTTTATCACCGACGATTGATCTGCATCTTGTGCTATCATAGCTGCTCCTTGTGGCCCAATTCCCATATACTGTGATTGTATCACTACTTTTTTCCCTGCATTTTTCTTTTGCCATTCTTTTTCTAGTTCCGTTGACTCTTGCCTGAGGGATTTGAGCTCTGATGTAACTACCCCCATTTTCTTTAAGTTTCTCCAATGTTCACCATCATTGGTATGCCTCTATCATTTATTAGAACCTGCAGAACAGGTTCCTCATCAGTCTGTTTTGTAATTGCTACTAGCTGACCCTCCCCCTGTGGATTTTCTGGCCACCCCTAGTATCCAGGGTCCTGCCGACCTCTGATAGATGTTTCCCTGTCTTTGCTGTCCCTGCCTTTGTTGTCCCTGTTGCATCGGTGGGTAGGGCTTAATCAAACACTCTTCTGGGGTAACATTTGTGTTTGCATCCCCAACATTCCACAGGCCTTTTGTGCTGTCTAGGGGGTCCCTGCTGCTGAGCATATCAAGACGATACTTGTGGCCCCTATTTTGAATCTGTCTGTACCCATAATTTGGATTCCCACTGTTCTGTGTGTATACATTGACAACAGATCGGGCGGGTGACCTTTGGCTCTGAGGTTGTTGTGTTGGAGAGAATGCCTGAGGTGGGGCCAGTCGTCATTTCCTCCAACTGGAGCTGTGACAACTTTCTCTGCACCTCTCTGCTTTGTTCTTGCATTCTTTGTTAATTTTGACGGTATCTGTCCACCGCATGAACCAGGTGATCACTGAACTCTATATGGGTCTTTGATGAGGTCAGTCCCACCACATCTTCTAGCTTGTTTTTGATTGGGCTAGGTAGTGTCTCTATTATGGAGATTTTGAACATGACAGAGACCAATGGATCTTCCTCAGGATCTTTCTCTATTTCCATGCACTGTCTTATGAGTTGTTTCTGCAGATAGGATGCAGGATTCTCTGTGTCGCCAATTGTGTGGCCTTTCAAGGTCCTGTGATCCACACGGGTTGGGTATGCGCTTCTGAGTGCACCCGAGGTGGTTGGTCTGTAGGTGTCAAACGACCCATTTTTATGCTCCATCGTTTTTGTTAGGGAGTCTAGATACTAACCCCTTTAAGTCCTGCAATCCCTATGGGACATACTGAGCTTGTTGTCCCATTACAAGGATAGGGTAAAGTCCTGCATAACTCTTTGGTGCCCCTCTCTCTCTTTTAGATCTCCTTATTTCAAGTGCTTCTATCAGTTCATATGCTCGGGGGCTTTGGCATAATGTGCCTCACTCTTCTCTGGGCCAGGTCCTCTCCCTTTCTCTCTGCTCTCTGTCCCTCTCTCTCTCTTGACTACATTCCTCTCTTTCCCTTCTCCCACTTTCTCCTACCGTTTTTCATTCCTTACAACTTACCTCTTCTTCTAACCTTCTTTCAGTTTTTCCAGGCAATTCCCTCTGCTCAAATGGTCATTATCGCTTTCCTCATCACCATCCACCTCATCACTATCACTGTCATCACTCCACTCCTGATATCAGGGGGTATAACCTTGGGTTAGAGTGTGGCAGCTGAGCCTTCAGAGGTGGGGATTCTATTATTTATCCCCACTAACCATTTCCCTATTTACCCATTGTTCTCCTTCCTTTTTGAACAAGGCTAGAGCTATAATTTCTCTTTCTTTTTTTCTATTCTTTTCTTCCCTTTTTTATTAAGCTTGTGATTTTCCATCATTACTTCCATCCCCTCACATACTGCTGTATCAACCGTTCCTTCTTTTGGCCATTTTGTGCCTACCTTAATTGTTATTTTCCCCCATTTTTCTAAGATCCCTTTTATTTCATCTTTATTTAATGGAAACCTAGGAATTAACTTTAAAAATACTTTTATTAGAACTTTAAACAAGTAATACAAAGGCTGAGCTCTTCTGCAGAAAAGCTACTATTCTTGGCTCAGATATTATATCTTTTACTCTGTGGATCCATCCTCGATAAGTTGTCATATCATCCCATGCATTATTTACCTTGTTTCGGCACATGTTTATGTTTTGCCTCTGTGAAATGTACACATACGTTCTTCTGTTTTAGGTTGGTCCTGAGAGTTTAACTATATTGGTGACACAAAACATTTATCCGATAAGAGGAGGGGAACGAGCCGCCACCCCTGCTCACGGCCATCTATTAAAAACTGGCTAGGCACGCCTCTGGATCGTCCTCCCCCATCATCTTCTGTCATAAGCACTTGTAATAAGCACATTATCATTTCAATCACATCAGCACTGGAGCCCCACCATCTCTCTTTTTTTTTTTTTTTTTTTTTTTTTTCACCTGTGCTGTCAGCATGCTGGGCATACAACAAGGAGTATGCCATTGCATCTAGGACAGAGTTAGTCTGCAAGTGGAGTTCAAGTTCTCAACCTGCATTGCAACTCTTTATTAATTCTTAAATCATGAAGAACTGCAGCAATCATTTTTTTTGGTGATAAAATACTGTGAGATACTTTGCCTGTCACAATAATATAGATTCTCACAAGTGCTGCAGTACCACAAAACTCCTTCTGGCTGTTCTCTGTCTTTAGATTAGGGCCCCTCAAAGACAGCAGTTATGTATGTGTGCCAAAGAGACTCAAAATTGTAGTCGTTAAATGTTCACTACTCAATCTTTTCATTGTCGTCCATGATTGCAAAAGGCACATAACTTGGCCGCAGCTTAAGGAGCAACAACGTGGCATAGTGTCAGCAAGACCTGGAATATGGGCTTCCACCGCCTCCATCTTATATACAGTACCTAGGATTCTGAGGGATAAGTGTTAGTATCGCTAAGGAAGGAGGATATGGTACAAACAAAGGGGCTGAGGAGTAAAAGATGCAGGTGTCCTCTCTGGAGAGACCCAAGACAGAGCTGCAGGAAGGAGAAGGAGGTAGTTTCATTGGAAGATGGAGAAAAGGAGAAAAAGAAGAAAGCATGCGCTGGGACCAGCCGAGGAGAACGAGATCGGCGACCACCGAAGTTCACACGAGAACCGGACGCAGTGAAGGGAAACACACCAGACATTTCCCCAGCGGGATCGCCGCTCCAAGTAAAGGAGGTGGAGGAGGGAAGTAGCGAAGGCCTTGTAGGCCTATGTGAAGAACTGCGGGAGAAGATGGCCAGGGTTCTGGAGTGGGAACTATCGTATCAGCTGATGGACTTTTCCATACTTGGGGAGATAGAAGAAGAGAATAAATATGAGAATATATGAAATGCATTAACAAAGAAAGATGTCTTGAAATAATTAAAATCTTTAACAATAATGACATGATTTAAGTACTTTCAATGATGTGACAAATGACATAACAAATTGTTTATAAATTACTTCATTTTAGTCTATAATCTAAAAGTAGTATTGAAAGATAATTACCGGACGGTAATGATGTACCCATGTTAAGCAAATGGTTTAATTTGACAAAGAAATGTGATAAATGTAATGATGATGTGTGAGAATTAAGGAAAGAAAAGAGATTCAAGAGGTTTATTCATCATATACATATACATACTTTCATACATATATGCAGTGAAATGTCAATGCAACGCACCCGGTGATTAAACACAATATGTTCTAGACTGAACACAATAGCTACCTAAAAAATTATACTTGACAACATAACTGATTCCAAAAATGTAATGCAGTAAGTAAGTAATAATAATATAGAATAATATAGAATAAAATAAAATAAATAACTCAAGGTAATGCAAAGTGGGGGGTACAAAATAGAAATAAAGGGAATGGACTTATGTATATGGGATAGGCTATTGTGTATATACAGATATGTGCATTAAAGTGGCATGTGAATAAAGTGAGGTAGTGTGTGTAGAGACATACAGTACAGTATACAACAGTACGGCGCAGCAATACAGGAACACCGAACAGAACAGCAATACAGCACAGTATGCAGTAACCCAGAACAGTGATACAGCATGCAGTACAGTATGCTACAAACAGTACAGTAAAGTAGTGGAGCCTGTGTGTGTGACTCAGTGAGGACCCCTGGTGAGGTCAGCATTGACCGTCCTTGTGGCTTGCGGGAAGAAACTCAGTCTCAGTCTCTCTGTCCTAGCTGTGTGACTGCGGAGGCGCTTGCCTCCAGCAGTCACACAGTCACAATGGACTGTTCCAGCAGCAGCTGGAACAGTCCATTGTTGGGGTGGTGACGATCCTTCATGATCCTGCGGGCTCTGCTACTACACCTCCTGGTGCATAAGTCCTGCAGGGTGGGAGGGTAGTTCCAGTGGTACGTTCAGCTGAACGCACCACCCTCTGCAGGGCCCGCCTGTCCTGTACAGTACAGTTCCTAAACCAGGCCGTGATGTTGCCTGTCAGGATGCTCTCCACTGCTCCAGAGTAGAAGTACTTGGGGATCCTCACCGAGACCTGGAATTTCCTCAGCTGCCTGAGGTGGTAAAGATGCTGCCTCGCCTTTCTCACAAGAGTGTCTGTTTGTAAAGTCGATGTTAAATCCTCTGTGATGTGGACTCCCAGGTACTTGAAGCTGCTCACCCTGTAAATAGAAGTCCCATTAATCACCAACGGCGCGTGCGTCCTCGGTTGTAATCCTTGCCGAACAGTTCCCTATCAGCTGCTTAGTTTTGCTGACGTTCAGGTGGAGGCTGTTGTCCTGGCACCAGAGTGACAGGTCCGTCACCTCCTCGCAGTATGCCTTCATATCGCTGTCGGCGATCAGGCCCACCACAACGGTGTCGTCAGCAAACTTGATGATGGACAGTATGGGGCTGAGGACGCAGCCCTGGGGGGATCCTGTGTTCAGGGTGAGGGAGCTGGACATGTGCCTCCCCACCCTAACCAGCTGGGGCCGTGCTGTGAGGAAGTCCAGGATCCAGGCACACAGTGGAGTATTGAGTCCGAGCTTCTCCAGCTTGACAGCCAGTCTGGTGGGGACTATGGTATTGAAAGCTGAACTATAATCGATGAACAGCAATCTCACATAGGCCCCCTTCTGGCCATCTAGGTGTGTGAGTGTGGTGTGCAGTACCTGGGAAACCGCGTCATCCATGGATCTGTTCTGCTGGTACGCGAACTGCAGCGGGTCCAAGGTGCGGGGGAGGAAGGCACAGATATAATCCTTAATTAGCCTCTCGAAACACTTCATGCCCACAGGGTGAGGGCCACCGGATGGTAGTCATTCAGGCAGGCTGGAGAGGCGATCTTCAGGACAGGAATGACGGTGGACCTCTTGAAGTAGGATTGGACCACTGATTCAGCCAGGGAGATGTTGACTAATGTAGTGAGCACCAGGGCTAGCTGGTTAGCACAGGTCTTCAGTTCTTGTCCAGATATGCCATCTGGGCCTGTCCACAGTCTCTCCGTACGTCCGTTTAGCATCCTTCACCGCCCTCCGCAGACTGTATGACACCACATTGTAGTTGTCCATTTTTCCAGATACAAGATCTTCATTGTAAGCGGCCGTGCGAGCATTTAGAGCGCAGCGGATGGATTTATATTACCCACAGTTTCTGGTTTGGAAATATCCGAACATTCACCATGGGAACCATGCTGTCCGCTAACATAGTTACGAAGCTGACAGCTATTTCCGTAAACTCGCTGACGTCACTGGAACTTGATTGGAACATGTCCCAGTCGACATCAGTCAGAGCGGCCTGAAGCACAGCCTCTGCTTGGTCTGTCCACCGCTCACTTCCCTCATCACCACCAATTCTCGCGCGATCAGAGGCTTGTAAACGGAAACCAGCGAAATCATGGTGTGATCAGATTTTCCTAAAGCATGAGGCAAGACCGTTTTGTATTCATTCTTGTATGGCGTGTAACAATGGTCCAAATTTTTTTTTTTTTTTTTTTTTTTTTTAACCTGTGCTGTCAGCATGCTGGGCATACAAAACAAAGTATTTGTATGCCATTGCATTCAGGACAAAGTGAGTGCAAGTTCTCAACCTGCAATGCAACTCTTTATTAATTCTTAAATCATCAAGAACTGCCGCAATAACTCTGTCCTGTGGATGACCTGTAAAATGACAAGACCACAGTTTTTGGTTATGGAGAGCCACCACCAACCCCCTTCTTTGGAGAAGTGTTTATCATGTTTGGGTCTATAAACAACTGATCACTACTCCAAGAGGGGGAGAACCACCACGGGTGAGACAAAAAAATATAGAAACAAACAACATTTACACAAAAACATGAACATTGGATGACAACATTTGAAAAACAATGAATTAGGTCCAGGAAAACTGGAACTACAACTGGTCACGTGGCCTCTTCCTGTCATAATTATGGCAGCAAATGAGGGAGGAAAGGAGAGGAATGCAACCAGGAGGGTGCTGGGGTGCACTTGAAGCAGGTGTGATGGTGTCTTTGTGTGTGTGTGTGTGTGTGTGTGTGTGTGTGTGTGTGTGTGTGTGTGTATGTGTAAGATGTCCACCGGTGAGTGTACATGACTTATCCCCATTGGCATTGGTGTAGAAGGTCGGTAATATGTCACGGCGCCTCCAAGCAGCAGAAGGGCCGAAGCTCCCCCGAACTCCGCAGCCCTGTGGACATCCTACGGCTGCAGGAAAGTTCCTTGCCCTGCGGCCACAGAAATCCCTGGGCCCCCAGAGAAGCCAGAGAGGCGTGGAGCAACCCCCACGTCCAGCCCCGAGGAGCATGACCCAGTCCCAGGGAGCACGAGGAGACCCCGCACCCCAGGGGCGCACACATACAACCAACCCCCGGGTTCAGGCACAAGACGCAGCCGCCGGCACAGAACCCAGGCCAAAGGCGCCCACCCCACAGGCGGGCCGGCAGGACCCCCATGCCCACTCACACCCCGCACAAGGGGGAGGCCCACCCCACTGCAGCCAACGGGATGCCCCACATATATATGACGCATATTGCTGGATGAGTGTCTGCCTTTGACAAAACCTGTTTGGTCTGGGTTAATTATAAATGGAATCACTTTTTCAATTCTGTTGGTTAGTGTTTTACTTATAATCTTAAGGTCGCAATTAATAAGGCTTATGGATCTGCAACTGGAGGTGAGGGTTGGGTCCTTATTGGGTTTGAGCAAAACCGAAATGAGAGCAGTATTCATGTGCGGAGGAATGGTGGAGGTTGACTTGACCTCTGTAACCATTCTGATGAATATTGGGGAGATAAGTGGCCAGAAGTGTTTATAAAATTCCACTGGGTCGCCATCTGATCCAGGTGATTTATTGTTGGGCATGGAGAAGAGTGCTTTCCTGAGTTCTTCAAGAGTAAGTGGTTGATCTAACGTGGTAGCCTGCTCCGTCTAAAGTTTAGGAAGGTCAATATCATCAAGGAATGAGAATGTTTGATATATTCGATTCATTTTCCGAGTGATTTAGGTTAATATAAAAGTCTCTAAATATGTTATTGATGTGTTGCGGAGAGTATGTTATCCTACTCTGTGAATCTTTGATGGCAGTAATAAGTCACTTTTCTCTATCATGTTACAATTGATTGGCAAGAAATTTACCTGATTTGTCATTGGACTCAAAATAATTTGCTGTTGTTCGTTGCATAAGGAATTGCCTCTTTTGATGGATGATAGTATCAAGTTGAGATGTAATTTTTAAAACAATGGTCCAAAGTTCTATCTGCCCTGGTGGCCCACGTGATGTGTTGGTAGAAATTAGGCAGAACTTTTTTAAGGTTTCGCCCTGTTAAAGTCCCCAGTCACCACCACAGCTACGTCGAGATGTTTGTTTTGAAATCCGCACAACACATCATACAGGTCCAATTGTGCTGTGTCGGTGTCCACTTGCGCTGGAATATAAATGGCTGTAATGATGACCGTGCTGAATTCCTGGGGGAGATAAAATGGACAGCATGAGATGGTCAGCTGTTCCAGGTTCGGCGAGCAGGAGCGAGAGAGGGTCCTGATGTTGTTGAGGAGGCACCAGCAGCTGTTTATCATGAGGCATACACCTCCACCCTTGAATTTCCCGAGTCCTCCGATCTGTCGGCGTGGAACACGGAGAAAAATTCGGCTGGAAGAATGGCTTCATCCGGCACCAGTGGGTTCAGCCATGTCTCCGTCAGGCAGAGGATGCAACAGTTTCTCGTATCCCATTGGAATGTAATCCTCGTCTAAAGTTCATCCATATTGTTCTCCAGAGACTGAAAGTTGGCAAAAAGGATGCTTAGCAGAGGTGGACTATAAGGTTGTGTCCTCATTCTGACCCGAATGCCGCCTTATTTAACACGGTGCTTTCTCCGTGGGCCTGCCCATGAAACAGCGCTTCTATTTTTGTTGTTGCTGTTGTTGAGAGTGTTGGCGCGTAAAATCTCGCGCCGCCACTCTAGATCCACGGATAAAAAGTCCCAAAGTTGTTCTTTCATGGAGGTTTTTATATCCATGAGTATATCGCGGCTGTCAGAGATAACTGCCGATGCTTTTTTGGTGGACATTGTGATAAAAAACTGAAAAAAAATACTAAATTGTGCCTTCGCAGGTGACCGCAAATGACGGTGCCACTACTGTGTGACAGCTAAACAAAATATGTACAGTATACATACAGGGGATGTTGGGAAAAAAAATGTGAATGTATTAACAGTAAAATATAATTTTACATGTAATCTGGGGCTTTCTGTGTGCTGACCTGGAACAGCCATTTTAGGAGAAAACCAAAAATGTCAGCAAAATCACAGGGGGATGAGTCATGTGGAAAATTACCAAAAACATTATATTCACCAACAAACAGAAAAGATAACATCAACAAGGAAGACGACTTACGTATTTTTCTCGGGACCCCAGAGATCCCCGGAGAAAGGGCATGGCTCATAGGGTCCCCGAGGCCGCCCACGTTCACTGCTGTCCGGAGCTCCCCAGTCTCTGCCGTCTGGCCCTCCCCAGTCTCTGCCTTCCGGCTCTCCCCAGTTGCCAGCCGCCTCCCCCGAAGTCGAGCCGGTTCCTGCCTTCGAGCCGCCGGCCGCCTCCCCCGAAGTCGAGCTGGTTCCTGCCTCCGAGCCGTCGGCCGCCTCCCCCGAGGTTCGGCCCGTTCCTGCCTCCAAGCCGCCGGCCGCCTCCCCTGAGGTGTGGCCCATCCCTGCCTTCGTCAAGGTCTGGCCCGTCCCTGCTTCCACTGAGGTCGGGCCCATCCCTGCCTCCGAGTCGTCAGCCGCCTCCGCCGAGGTCCGGTCCGTGCTTGCCCTGAAGCTGGGTCGACCCCCCGAGCAGCCTGGCTCCCAGGCCCGGCCCCCTGGTTTTCCTCCGGAACTGTCTCCCTCATCTGCCCTGAAGCCAGGTCGACACCCCGAATGGCCCGGCTCCCGGACCTGGCCCCCTGGTCGCCCTCCGGAGCCGCCTCACTCATCTACCTGGAGGCCGGGTCGACTCCCCGAGCAGTCCGCCTCCCGGACCCAGCCCCCTGGTCGCCCTCCGGAAGGCCTCCCCCTACCTGCCCTGTTAGCCGGGGCAGGGTTCCAGCTGGAGCTCCTCTCTGGCTCCCTCTGTCTGTGTCTGGTGTCAATTCATGTCCCTGTCACTGCACACCTGTTCCCAGTCAGTAATCACACCACCTGTCTCCACCTTCCTCGTCACTCCTCTTGTATTTAACTTGGTCCAATTCACTCTGTCGGTGTCGGTTCGTGCTTGTTTCTCTGTCTGCGTTGTGGCATGTGTTGCCGCATGCCTTGTCAACTGTTCCACGTCCCTGCCTGTTTTCCTGTGTGTCTGCCCTGGACTTCTCCCCCGGCTCCTCTGCTCCTGGTCCCTGAGTCGGGATTCCCTGCCTGGTCGTGAGTCCGTGCCCGTTCTGATCCCCCTTCTGTTCCCTGTTCCCGATTCCCTGTGGCTTTGAATAAACCCCTGTACATACTCCCAAAACCGTGTCTTGCATTTGAGTTGCTCCTCTGGACCACCACCTATCGGTAATACCTAGCAGGCTAGAGATCTAACCTGTAAGATGGAGGACTAGTCTGGAGCACTGTACTATGCAATTGCTGGGAGACAAAAATGATCGCCAATGGGAGGGTAGGTGTGCTGAATCCCCACTGTCAAAACAAAGAACTGCATATCTTAGTCTGTTCATTAAGTGATATATACAAGCAAAGCTTGCAACATGGAGAAAGGGGTGGGATTAAAGTTGCAAGTTCAGTTATCTTTATGTAATGAACGTCTTTTGGGGGGAATTGTTTTGTCAATGTTATCCAGATTCAGATGAGAAGATGAATATAATTTTTACCCCTGTGTCCAGTAACAGGCTGCATGCTAACTGTGTTAGCTCATTGCAAAGCCGCTGAGGAAAACAACTAGCCAAGCTCCATTGACATGACGGAAATACACCTTACGGCATCTCTAAAACAGATACAAATAAAAAGGTAAAAACAAGATCTAGGCTTTTTAAAATTCTGCCATAATCAGAATATTGTGCAGCGGGGGTGCATTTAAAAAAGAGCTGGTGGTCTAGTGATCTAAAGGTTGCTGGTTCGATCCCAGGCTCTTCCTGCTAGCATGCTGTAGTGTCCTTGAGCAAGACACTTAACCCCTAATTGCTGAACAATTGTAAGTCGCTTTGGATAAAAGAGTCTGCGAAATGTAATGTAATAACCCAGCTTTTGAGATGCTAGGATGTGTATTTACCTAATTTCATGGGAATGAGTCTTATCCTAATGGAAACCCACATGGACATGGGTTGAACATACAACACCACACACACAAAAGCCCCAGTCAGGTGTAAACTGTGAGAGAAAAATTCAGATGAGAATTCTTTGAATGATGTTTCGCATGTTTTATATAGGACAATAGCTTTTTTGTATGTTAAGTAGCTTTAACACATTGCCTAGGGGTTTAATGAGTCTCTCAGAGCTCATATAAAGAGGCTGTTCTCCAGATAATGCCACACTGTATTGTAAAGACCATATCACATTCCATCTTCACTCAACCTTGTATGGAGATAAGGGTTGCCCAAGGGGGCTTGACAGAGCATTGTGGTTTGTTTAGGCACAGTAAGATTGTATTTGTGACCTGAGTTTGACTGTTAAACCATTGTATGAGAGAAACACCAAGGGATATGATTGAGGGGCATAGTCCTGTAAATGACAAGCTGACCAATGGTACACAACTGTCACAACTGTTTTAGTCGTTATCTTTGTTTTTCTAGCTCGTAAAAGGACCATTTTGTAAACACTCAATGCTTTCCTAGCACCGATAGTGTTCAATGTTAAAACAGCTCTCAGCTGTTACTGAGGGCAACAGCCAATCACATGGCTAGTCTCAGAGTGGGACACAACCTCTCATCAGTATAAAGCCCTCTGCCCTCAGCAGAAGCAGGGGCAGACTGATCAGACCACTGTTTTAAAGTACTCTGTATCTTTCTCTTTATTCTGCAGAATAAATATCTTGAAAACTGTCTGTTTTCCTGTAGCGGGCACCGATCACACAGTGAGAATTTTCCAACAAAACCCAGAATCTTCTGACTGTGAGGCAACAATGTAAGCAACCAAGCCGCCATGCCATCCAAAAATAGATGCCATGATGTAAGCATGCCATATTTGATGTGAGAAATAGAATACTGTGTGGGTGACGAAGGTATTTGATCCCAGGTGTGTGAAATTGGCTAAAGGGATGGGTCAAGAGCGGCCTCTAGTGGTGCTGGGAGGCCGTAGGACTAACAGCAATGCTGTTAATATCAACAAAATTGTTGTTAAAATCTGCACAATTGTACTACAGAGCAGCATAAGCTCATAGTAGTCCATTAAATAACAACTATTGTTCAGTGCGTTCTTTAAAACGGAAATTTTGATTTCTATGTTCGGGGCTTGTAGGTATTTCATTCATTTCTGATCCATATGTGGATCGATTTGGATGAAAGTTGAACCACAAAATGTTTGCGACGTTCTAAACTTCTGCTCATCTTCTGTTTCATAGTTTTAGCCCGAACAATCATGAGAAAAATTGACGAACAATAACAACAGGGGATACAGTCCTGGACCCATATATATATATATATAAATGAAATAGTTGATTATCGAAAAAAATAATACAAACAAAAATAAAGAAATATATACTTTTAAAAAAAATGTTTTTTATTGCATCATTTACAATGCAAGGTAAGCATAATTTTAGCCAAATAGCCTTTTTGTATTTGAGTTCAGAATTCAGCGACGGGGAAAGAAAAGGCGCGCGGAAGGGGGCGAGCGGGGGGGGCAGGGAGCTAAAGAAAATCCATCGGGGAAAGAAGGAATCCGTAGAGAGGAGGTTATGGTACAGCACCCACCAAAGACCATAGATTGGATTAAAACAAAAGGCGTTTGGATAAAACCCTAATCAGTTTCTCCATTACAATTGTTTCCTTGAGCGACGTGGAGACGCTCAGCTCTTTGCGGTGATCCCTCATCACGATGGGCTGTCGGTTGTCGGGGCCGCGGATCGGCGGCGAAACGAGGGTGAGCCCATATTTCATGTCTTCCGGCGTATGAATTACACCCAGCTGTCAGGACCGAGGGCCAGTGTTTGAATATAAACAAGAACCCAGCTGTAACGTGTGTGGAAGACTGGAGCGCCCATGGGTCTCTGCCTCTGTCCGTCGCGGAGAGGCAAGGGGGACACACGAGATGTGTTTATGCGTACTCGAGGATTAAATGGAAGCCAGCAAATTATTTAGACTCTCTACAAAATAAAATCCAAACGTCTGCGGTTTTGCGTGTTAACACGCATTGTATTTTTGTGCACACATACGGTTTTAGTCGGTTAGCGGAATATCATGACGTAATAAATACGTTTAAATAAAATGCGTTTGACGATAACGGGGCAGATTTCGGGAGTCGCGCTTTAATGAAAGAGGAATTACTTTTCTTGTGGATTTACTTAGCTGGGGCTTTCATTTTAACCCAACAACAAACACACACGCACACACACACTCCCCCCCCTCTCTCTTTACCCCCCCCCCCCATCTCTCTCTCTTTACCCCCCCCCCCCCCTCTCTGAGAGAAGACATATACTCAGCATTCTTCTACCATCCGCTTTATGCTTTAGCTCCCATTGTTCAATTGAGTTTTTTTTCTCCCCTCTGGATTGTGTTTCATTACCTTTTGACTTTTTTAACATCCATCCATCCATCCATCTGTGTTGCCTACATCTCATACACATGCAGACACATCCACACATCTGTAGCCTCCCACTGACTGCGCAGGTGCCATTTTGTGTTTCTCAGCACACACTTATACTGCATAGGGACTTCGTATGGCTGGACATGGCAAAAAAATAGCCTCGTTATTTCTGGCCAAGACGGTCCACGACAATCGGTAGGACACACCACCCTACAGTACGCAGTCCTAGCGGTCCCCTTACACTTAATATGCATTAAATAAAAGTTGCTGAATTGTTCCTCATGTCAGGCCATCTTCTATATCACGTCTTTCCAGTGGTTGGCGCAGGTGAGCGCAGTGGCATTTGGTTTGGCAATGTCATCTCCGGTGCCTTGTGGAGCTTGGCTAGATCTCATGATGTGTTCCATGTTTGGGATTCGCCACACATGCATTGGCAGTTGTTATTTTCCATTTCTTCATGGACACCTCCGGCGTCCTTCGCTGACCTGCAGGCGGTTCAGTCTTTTCCAAACAGGCCAAACTTCTGTTCAGGTTCAGTGTTTTCCAGACTTGGCCATCATGTCTCTCTCCATCCATTGGGTTGCCTGGCTGTTCCACTGGTTCTGCCATTCAGTAATCGCTTGCATCAGTTGGCGATGTCTCCAGTAATTTCAGTGGTGTCCAGGAAACTGCTCCTAGAGCTTAGCTGTTTTTGGGCAGCAGAGTGCTCATGGAGTGAGTGCTGGTTGTCATTGGCCTCCTTTGTGACTTGTGGCTTTTGTGATAATTGCTCTGCGGATGTCAGGGCGTGCAATGCCATAGGCATAAAGGGCATAAAGGCAGTGTACGGGGGTTGTTTTGATGCACCCAGTCACTATCCTGCCAGTCTCGTTGAGGATAGGGTCTAGTTTACATGCACGACATGATCTGCTCCATGCTTGGCAGGTATGTTCAGGGGTGGAGAAGCACAAGGCTAGTGCCGATTTACGCAGTGTGCTTGGGTCAGCCCCCCAATTTGAGTTTGTTTGTTGTCGTAGAAGGCTGTTCCTGGTGGAGAACTTGGCTTTTGTCTTTTGGGTGTGTACCTTGTAACTGAGGGTACGATATGAAGTTACTCCCAGATAGACCGAGTGCTGGTGGTTTTCGAGGTTTATACCGTCCCAGGTTACGTCGAGCTCCAGTTTAACCTCTCTGTTTTTGAGGTGGAAGCTGCAGATTTGGGTTTTCCCAGGGTTTGGGCACAGGTGATTTTCCAGATAGTATGCTGACATATCTGAGAGGCCTTGTTCCAAGGTTGACTAAATTTCTGGAGTTTATGCTGGTGTGTTGCCATGGCAAGGTCATCTGCGTAGATAAAACTGCTGCATCCTTCCGGTAGGTGCTGGTCGCTGGTGTAGACATTGAAGAGGAAAGGGGCCAAGACGCTGCCCTGCGGCAGCCCGTTGTTCAGGTAGAACCATCTACTTTTCCTATTGTTGAATTGACGTAGAACATCCTGTTGATCAGAAGACATCTTATAACATTACATAGTTTGGCATCAGCTGTCATGTCGAAGAGTTTTTTTGATCAGCAGCCTGTGTTGATCGGTAACATAAGCTACTGACAGATCAACAAAGGCAACGCCTGTTATCAGCTTCTTCTGATAGCTGTCTTGAATGTATTGGGTGAGGTTTAGTTGGCCTGTGCAGATCTGAATCCAGCTTGATCTTTGATTAGCTTAGCGTCTATCTGAGGGAATAGTCGGCTAAGGAGTAGTCCCTCGAACAGTTTGGAGGTGATACATAGTAGGGAGATGGGCCAGTAGCTTTTTGGGAGGCTGGGATCTTTTCCAGCTTTTAGTAGAGGAATGATAATAGCTTTCCTCCAGACAGTTGGAATGCGCTGGGTCTGGAGTCATGTGTTATGTATGTTCATAAGCCATTATTTTGTGACTGGGTGTAGGTGTGTAATCATTTTGGTCAGTATGTCATCGGGACCCGCAGCTTTTCCCAGCCTTATGGTGCCAAGTCCTGCTTCAAACTCAAGGTGAAGGGCTTGGTTAGTATGAACATGTTCTGCTGATTGCCCGGAATGATTGTAGAATGATTTTTTCCTTTAGCCCAACGCCTTTCTGCCTGTCTCCCATTGGCCACCATTTGTCACCCGACCTGGTTTGGTGTTATGTCAGATAAGGTAGGTGGTGTGATCTTATCACCATTTTGTTTCCTAACGGTGGACCAGGCTTTTTTGCTGTTCTGGGTCATGTTGATGTTCTCTATAAGATCCTGCCAGGCTTTCCGCCTCTCCTTCCCCAGAGATTCCATAAGTGCATTACCAGGCTCGCTAGTGTTGTCTGAAAATGGATGATTTTCAAACTCAGTTTTGTGGTACTTAAGCAGCTACAATGATTCCTCTGTAAGGCCAACAATGTACTCTTTTCGACATGCATGAGGGATGTGAGCGCGAGCAGTCATCTTTACAGCCTGTACAAACATGGTGTAGTTGTCAGGTATGGGTTCAATGTCTAATAGTGCTTTTTCCATCCTTTCGTTATACTCAGCCCATTTGGCCTTCTTGAGGTTGATATGGGACGAAGAGGGACTTCCGACATTGTTATGGCAGGCTTAATCGTGTCTGAGATTGGTCGATTTTGTGACTTGGGGAGTGAGTTCAGCACCGCTTTCTCACATAAGTGCGCTAGTCTCTGGCTGACGAAACATAGGTTAGGGTTGTAGCCTCTGTTCCAGCGGATGCTGTTGAAGGACTTAGGGAGTTCAACGTTGTGACTCAACGCCAGCTGCATGCATGTGTTTTCCATCCAGTTTTGGAAGAGTTTACCATCGCTGTTGGTAGAATCATAGCCCCACATTGTGTGATGGGAATTAAAATCCCCAATCATAAGAGCATGCTTCTTCCTGTACTTAGGTGGTAGGTCAGGCCATAGAAAGGGGCTGGCAGGTGGTTTATACTATGAGGTAATGGAAATCACTTGCAGGCAGATAGAAACAGTCTCTATGTTGGTGTGTGAGCTGTTAGTGTGGATGTCCCTGATGTCCAACATGGGCTTCACAAATATGGCTGGTCCATACTTCGGATGACGTACCTCAGCTACCAGTTTCATACCTGGTAGTATTGGTCTGTTGCTCGTCGGAGGTGGGTCTCCTGCATACAGACAGTGTTTCAAGATTCAAGAGGTTTATTCGTCACATACATATACATACTTTCATACATATATGCAGTGAAATGTCAATGCAACGCACCCGGTGATTACACACAAGATCTCCTAGACTGAACACAGTAGCAACCTAAGAATTTCTACTTGACCAACTAACTGATTCCTAAAACGTAATGCAGTAAGTCGAATGCTATAGAATGAAATAAAAATATATAGAAAAAAATAAGAACTCAAGGGTAATGCAGGATGGGGGTACAGAATAGATAAAGGGAATAGGCTTATGTATATGGGATAGGCTAATTATGTATATACAGATATGTGCATTAAAGTGGCATGTGAATAAAGTGAGGTAGTGTTTATGAGATATAAAGCACAGTATACAACAGTACGGTGCAGCAATATGGTAACACCGAACAACCCAGAACAGTGACACAGTATGCGGTACAGTATACTACATACAGTACACTAAGGTAGTGGAGCCTATGTGTGTGGCTCATTGAGGACCTGTGGCGAGGTCAGCATTGACAGTTCTTATGGCTTGCGGGAAAAAACTCTGTCTCAGTCTCTCTGTTCTTGCTGTGTGACTGCGGAGGAGCTTGCCTGACCTCAGCAGGTGGAACAGTCCATTGTTGGGGTGGTGACGATCCCTCATGATCCTGCGGGCTGTGCTACTTCACCTCCTGGTGTATAAGTCCTGCAGGGAGGGGAGTGTAGTTCCAGTGGTACGTTCAGCTGAACGAATTACCCTCTGCAGGACCTGCCTGTCTTGAACAGTACAGTTCCCAAACCAGGCAGTGATGTTGCCTGTCAGGATGCTCTCCACTGCTCCACAGTAGAAGGACTTGAGGATCCTCACCGAGACCCGGAATTTCCTCAGCTGCCTGAGGTGGTAAAGACGCTGCCTCGCATTTCTCACCAGAGTGTCTGTTTGTAAAGTCCATGTTAGATCCTCTGTGATGTGGACTCCCGTCATTGATCAGGCCCACGACAACGGTGTCGTCAGCAAACTTGATGATGGTGTTGGAGCTGGACCTGGCCACACAGTCGTGTGTGTGTGTGTGTGTGTGTGTGTGTGTACAGGGAGTAGAGTAGGGGGCTGAGGACGCAGCCCGGGGGGGATCTTGTGTTCAGAGTGAGGGAGCTGGACATGTGCTTCCCCACCCCAACCACCTGGGGCCGGGCTGAGAGGAAGTGCAGGATCCAGGCACACAGCGGAGTATTCAGTCAAAGCTCCTTCAGCTTGACAGCAAGTCTGGAGGGGACTATGGTATTGAAAGCTGAACTATAATTGATGAACAGCAATCTCACTCAGGCCCTCTTCCGGCCATCCAGATGTGTGAGGGTGGTGTGCGGTACCTGGGAGACCGCGTCATCCGTGGATCTGTTCTGCTGGTACGGGAACTGCAACAGGTCCAAGGGGAGGAAGGCGCAGACATAATCCTTAATCAGCCTCTCAAAACACTTCATGACCATCGAGGAGAGGGCCACAGGATGGTAATCATTCAGGCAGGCTGGAGAGGCGATCTTCGGGACAGGAATGACGGTGGACCTCTTGAAGCAATACGGGACCACTGATTCAGCCAGGGAGATGTTGAATATTGTAGTGAACTCCGGGGCTAGCTGGTTAGCACAGGTCTTCAGTACTTGTCCAGTTATGCCATCTGGGCCCGCAGCTTTCCTGGTGTTCACCCACATCAGCGCCCTCCTGACGTCATGCTCGGACACTGAGAGTGCGCGCTCATCCCCAGCGGTGTAACTCCAATTAGCCGGCGAGCTAGCTGTGCTGTTTCCAGACTCAGACTGAGCATAAAAGGAGTTCAGTTCGTTGGCGAGAGAGGCGTCGACACTTGTGGCTGGGGAGGAGCTGCTCTTGTAGTTTGTTATAGTGTGCAGCCCCTGCCACAAGCGTCTAGTGTGCCGTTGTTCCATCTTTAGCTCCACAGTCTCTCTGAACGTCCGTTTAGCGTCCTTCACCGCCCTCCTCAGATTGTATGACGCCGCTTTGTAATTGTCCATATTTCCGGATACAAGACCGTCGTTGTAAGCGGCCGTGCGAGCATTCAGAGTGCAGCGGATGGATTTATCGACCCACGGCTTCTTGATTGGAAATATCTGAACTTTCACCATGGGAATGCTGCTGTCCGCTAACGTAGCCATGAAGCTCACCGCTACGTCCGTAAACTCGCTGACGTCACTTTAACTTGATTGGAACATGTCCCAGTCGACGTCAGTCAGAGCGCCCTGAAGCGCAGCGTCTGATTGGTCCGTCCACCGCTTCACTTCCCTCATCACCACCAATTCTCGCGCGATCAGAGGCGTTTAAACGGTAACTAGCAAAATCGTGGCGTGATCTGATTTCCCGAAAGCAGGGAGTGAGACGGTCTTTTATCCTTTCTTGTAAGGTGTATAACAATGGTCCAAAGTTCTATCTCCCCTGGTGGCACATGTGATGTGTTGGTAGAAATTATTATAGAATTTTTTAACGTTAGCCCTGTTAAAGTCCCCAGTCACCACCATGGCCGCGTCAGTATGTTTGTTTTGAAATCCGCACCACACATCATACAGGTCCAACAGTGCTGTGTCGGTGTCCGCTCGCGGTGGAATATAAACGGTTGTAATGATGACCGTGCTGAATTCCTGGGGGAGATAAAATGGACGACATAAGATTGTCAGCTGTTCCAGGTTCGGCGAGCAGGAGTGGGAGAGAGACTTGGTGTTGTTGCGGTTACACCAGCGGTTATTTACCATGAGGCAGAAGCCTCCAACGTTGGATTTCCCCAACTCCCCCCATCTGTCGCTGCGGAACACAGAGAAGAACTCGGCTGGACGAATGGCTTCATCCGGCACCAGTTTGTTCAGCCAAGTCTCCATCAGGCAGAGGACGCAACAGTTTCTCGTGTCCTGTTGGAATTTAATCCTCACTTGAAGTTCATCCATCTTCTTCTCCAGAGACTGAACGTTGGCAAGAAGGATGCTTGGCAGAGGTAGACGGTAAGGTTGCGTCCTCATTCTGACCCGAATGCTGCCTCGTTTACCACGGTGCTTTCTCTGTGGGCCTGCTCGTAGAACAGCTGCTCCATTTTTGTTGTTGTTGTTGTTGATAGTGTTCACGCATAAAATTTCAGTCGGCCACTCTGGTTCCACGGATAAAAAGTCCCAAAGTTGTTCTTTTAGGGAAGGTTTTATATAGTTTAAATTGTTTTTATATCCATTTTTGGCGGACATTATGATGAAAAAACTGAAAAAAATGCTAAAATGTGCAAAGTCGATCGGAGCGCCGGCGCAGGTGACCGCAAGCGGCGGCACCACTATCGCTTCCATTGCAGTGGCTAGCTCGCACATCGGCCTACGTTCTAGTGTATCCCTCCACATTGATTGAGGTCACTACTAACGCCAGCATTGTGGCTCATGTGGTGAAAAACCTGACTGTCGTTGACGGTCGGTGGCTGCAGAATGGGCCTCTTCAGTCAGTCACTGTGGTACAGTTTCTGTCGTCAGCATTGCCCGGGGTGCGCCATATGGAGGCTTCTGCTTGCATCCCAGTTACTCAATGTACAGTAGCTTTAACATGATTAAGATAAGATAAACCTTTATTAATCCCACAATGAGACATCTGCACAGTTACAGCAGCAATAAGTGACAACAGAAAATAGAGAACATCAATAAAGAGTCGTAGTAACTAAAAGTAAGAAAGAATCAAGTTGAGCACTTTGAACAATATAAAATATATAGAAAATATATACCTAAGTAGAAACAGCATAAATAGGAATCAGCGAAATGAAGCGTATTGGACTTTATCCAACAAATCTGGCATTGTAATTTTTTTTTTTTTACTGATAAAAAAATTGCACTTTGGATTTTTCACAGCAGTGTGTGTGTGTTTGTGTGTGTGTGTCTGTGGTCTACTGGGTGCGCTGTTGGTTATACAGTCTGACAGCCGCAGGAAGGAAGGACCTGCGCTAGCGCTCCTTCCCACACTTTGGGTGAAGCAGCCTATCGCTGAGGAGCTCTCCAGTGCCATCAGTCTCATGCACGGGGTGGGATTTGTTCTCTATCATGGATGACCGCTTAGCCATCATCCTCCTTTCTCCCACCACCTGCACCGGGTCCAGGGGGCTCCTCAGGACAGAGCTGGCCTTCTTGATCAGTTTATCAAACCTCTTCCTGTCAGCTGTCGTGACACTGCAGTTGCCCCAGCTTTGCCCCAGCAGACCACTCCATAAAAGATGGCTGATGCCCCCACGGTGTTGAAAAAGGTCCTCAGGAGAGCCCCCTGCACTCCAAAGGACCTAAGTCTTCTGAGCAGATAGAGTCTGCTCTGACCCTTCTTGTAAAGTGCATGTGTGTGATTAGTCCAGTCCATTTTATTGTTCTGGTGAACACCCAGGTACGATTCCCCTATCTCAATATCCATTCCCTGGATGTTCACCGGAGTCGGGGTGGAGTGTCTGCGCCTGTCGAAATCCAACACCAGCTCCTTGGTTTTCCCCGCGTTGCTCTGGAGGCGGTTCCGCTGGCACCAGTCCACAAATTCTAGGATGAGTTCTCTGTACTCCCTGTCGTCTTCATCAGTTATGAGGCCGACGATTGCAGTCATCAGAGAACTTTTGCAGGTGACAGCAGGTTGAGTTGTACATGAAATCTGTAGTGTAGAGGGTGAAGAGGAAAGGTGCCAAGACCATTCCTTGCGGGGCCCCTGTACTGCAGATGACCGTGTCAGACGCACAGTTCTGAGACCTCACGTACTGTGGCCGGACAGTGAGTTAGTCCAGGATCCAGGAAGACAGGTGATGGTCCACTCCTGTGTGCTCCAGCTTGTCCCTCAGAAGCACAGGCTGAATGGTGTGCCTCAAACACTTGCGAAATCAAAGAACATGATCCTCACAGTGCTTCCAGGGTCTCCAGGTGAGAGAGAGCTCTATGTAGATGACAGCGTCATCCACCCCGATGTAGATGACAGCATCATCCACCCCGATGCCAGGCTGGTAGGCAAACTGGGGCGGGTCCATTGATGATCTCACCAGGGGGCGGAGATGCACAAGGACCAGCCTCTCCAGGGTCTTCATAAGGCGAGAAGTCAGTGCCACTGGCCTGTAGCTGCTGAGGTCCTTGGGGTGCAGGGTTTTCGGCACCGGTACCATGCAGGATGTTTTCCACAGCTGTGGCACTCTCACCAGCTTCAGGCTCATGTTGAACATGAGCATGCTCCACTATCCCACAGAGCTGGTCTGCACATGTCTTCAGTAGCCTCGAGCTGATGCAGTCCAGACCTGCAGTCTTTCTCTCCTTCCATCTTCCTGAGCTTGTTGCTCACGTGGATCATAGTGAGGGACAGATTGGAGCAGGTGGGCTGAGTGGAGGGTGTGAATGGGGGGGTTGTGTCTCTGGTATGAGAAGCAGTGGGGGGTGGCTGTTAGCTGAGTATTGATGGAATTGGGGTGGGGCAGAACACCTGGGGTGCGGACGACGGAGGTTGCAGCAGCAGTGAATAGGCTGGGGGAGGGGTAGGTGACTGATCAAATCTATTGAAAAACAAGTCCAGATCATTCAGCCACCTCTGATCCCCCACAGCCTGGGAGTCTGGTTCATTGTGGCCCGAGATGGTTTTGAGGCCCCTCCAGACTCCTCTGGTGTTCTTCTGCTGCAACTGGTCCTCCATTTTCCTTCTGTAATTGTCCTTCCCCTCTCTGATCTTCCTCCTCAGCTGCTTCTGTACCACCTTCAGCTCCTCCTTGTCTGCTGATTTAAAGGCCCTTTTCTTGTCCTTAAGGAGAGACTTTATATCCGGAGTTATCCAGGGTTTGTTGTTGGGAAAACACTGTACAGTCCTGGTGGGTACAGCGGTTTCCACACAGAAGTTTTTGTAATCCGTGATACAGTCAGTGAGACCGTTGATGGCCTCCCCATGAGGAGCACAGAGTTCTTCCCACAGAGTCAAAGCAGTCCTGCAGAGCCTCTTCAGTCTCTTTAGACCACCTTTATGGTCTAGACTTATCAGCTGTTTTTGACACTGTCAATCATAGCATACTCCTGTCCATACTCTCAAGTATGGGCATAACGGGCAGTGCACTTTCCTGGTTCGAATCTTACCTTACTGGGCGCTCGTTCAGTGTGACATGGCGAGGCCAGCTGTCTGTGCCTCACAACCTCACCACAGGGGTGCCCCAAGGCTCGGTGCTAGGACCCCTCCTCTTTGCCATATACACCACCTCACTGGGCCCGATCATCCGCTCACATGGCTTTTCATATCACTGCTATGCGGATGATACTCAACTCTATCTGTCCTTCCCGCCTGACGACCCTACTGTCTCGACGCGGATCTTGGATTGTCTCGCTGACATATCCACATGGATGAAGGATTATCATCTTCAACTAAATCTGGCGAAACGGAACTGCTGGTCTTCCCGGCCAAACAAGGTATTTATCACAACATTGATATTAAAATCGACTCTCTATCTCTTGTTCCTACCAAGGCTGCAAAGAAGCTTGGTGTCATTATTGATGACCAACTGACATTCTCGGACCATGTGGCTGCCGTCTCCCGGTCCTGCCGCTTCGCACTACTCAACATCCGAAAAGTCAGGCCGTACCTGACCCAATATGCCACTCAACTGCTGGTACAAACCTTGGTGATGTCCCGTCTCGACTACTGCAACGCCCTCTTAACAGGCTTGCCGGCCTGTGCGGTGAAGTCACTAGAGATGATACAGAATGCGGCGGCGCGACTGGTGTTCAACCAGCCAAAGAGGGCACATGTCACTCCGCTGCTCATCGAGCTCCACTGGTTACCTGTAGCCGCCCGCATCAAGTTCAAGTCTCTTATGCTGGCCTACAGAGTGATTGCTGGGAATGCTCCCGCCTACTTAAATGCTCTTGTAAGAGCACATGTTGCCCCCCGGATGCTGTGCTCGTCAAATGAGCGTCGCCTGGCTCTGCCGGCCATACAGCCACGGCAATCCAGGCTATTCTCATTTGTAGTTCCACGTTGGTGGAACGAGCTGCCAAAAATGACCAGAGCGGGGACCTCCCTCTCTGTCTTTAAGAAGCACTTGAAGACCCAGCTCTTCAGTGAGTACCTCCTGTCCTAACCTACAATTACTTAGCACCACCTTGCAGTATTTATTGTTACACTAATGTTGTTGTTACACTAATCTCTGTCGCAATGTAGCTTGAATGTTATTCTCCCTTGTAAGTCGCTTTGGATAAAAGCGTCTGCTAAATGACTAAATGTAATGTAATGTAATGTTTATACTGTGCGGGTCACAGCTTGTACTCAGGCTTGATGCTGCACTCAAGATATTCCCTCTGGTGCCGGGTCAGTGCCGTTAACTCGTCCATCTTGTTGGGGAGAGATCTTACATTCTCCATGATGACAGACGGGCCTGTAGCCTCTCCTTTGGGAACGACACAGAGCTCTAGCACGGCTCCCCCGCCTCCTCCTTCTCTTCAGCTCACGGGGGACGTCCGGTCTCTCCTGGGGCAGCACCGCTGCGTTGTGGAGGGCCAACAGCTGATACCCATTGTAAACAATAGGACTGCGCACGGGATCTCCAGACACGATAGTCAACAGAGTTAAAAGAAGGAGGACCAGAGCAAAATGAGCATAGTGAAAAACAGTGTTTTTGAAATAATTACACACAAGAAAGTACTAAAAATATAGCGGGAAAGACTTAAAAAGTTTAAAGAAGCTCATAAGTGAGTAGGATCTGCTGGAACAGGCTGCCACTCGCGCAGCACCATCTTGATATATGATTATATATTCATTCAGGTCCAGAATTTTTGGAATTACCTGACAAAGATGTGCAAAAAGCTGTACTACAATTTAACCAATACCATACTCTTAATGGCCAAGTAGTTTGTTCAATTAATGCATGGAGCTGGGTTCCATCTTATTTCATTTGATACTAACTATTCAGCTCATATTTCAAATATTGATGAGGAATATTGCATAAGGTTTATGTAGTTAATAGATCACATTTTTGTTTTACATTAATGTTCAGAGAGGAGCAGTGTTTTTCAAAATTTTTTAGTAGTGTACCCCCCTCTAAGATCCCCTTGAAAAAAAACCCAACATAAACAATGTACTGTATGTGTGCCGTATGTGTACAGCCAGCGGAGCTGTACATGGTCCTATGAGGCTCGATGCCATCTGTGGTTTAATGCCAATTTGTGACGCACCACAGACTTTAGGTACATTTAGTGGCGTTTGACTTTTTTTTCCGCATAATTTGTAAGTGAAGAATCAGAGCTTCAAAACAAGGTGTCACTCGCGCAAATCAAGCAAATATTTTTAAAGCTGTGACTTGTTAATGACAAGGGTGTGGCAAACTGTGATTCTGAGATAGTCACCTTTAAAGTCTTCCCCCACACTTGGCTTTATTCAGCAAGCTCCCAGAATGCAAATGGTTGGAGGACCAACACAGCGGCAAGGCCTGCTGATTGGGGACTTGACACCCTGCTGCTGAATTTCTGCATTGTACTTGTGTTTTGAGGGAATGTTGAACAACGTCGACACACAACAGGCTTTTATTTAACAATAAGAATATACATGTCTTATAAAAGTGGAATTATTTAGGAGTTTAAAAGTGCAGACAACACAATAAAATGTAGAGTCTATCAATAATATGGAATCAGCCTTGGTGTGTCATTTAATATATTAATGTGCGTATGCCAAATATCTTCAAAGTTGTTGGAGTTATTATGTGGGCAACCCAACCCTATCCCAGCTACACTCTGAGAGCCTGTTTGGGGCCGGTTTTTATTTTATTTTTTCGCCCCTGGCTGCATTTGCAGGTAAACATGAGAATCTTGTGCATTACTACTTGTTCATAATCTGCTGGTTTATCGTCGTTGTCCTCTGGTGGTTCTTGAAATATTCAGTTTCATCATTACATTCAGGTTAAAATCGGGTGTTTGCAATGTTCTCCAGGTCTGGGATAATGCTGGTATCAGTTTCAGAATTGATGTCGTTCTCTTTGTCACTGATGGAGTGACTATCATCACGGAAAATTAAGTCCAGTACGTGCTGCTTACACTGGTTTGGATCTATAGCACTGGAGCATGCTGTGGGGTGTGCATGCTGTGAGGGTGAGGTGAGCATGCTGTGATCTTGGAGAAGACGGAAGCGGAAATAAGTTGTGAGCGGAGACCCAACATCGCGATGCCCTGGTACACTAACTAACGCGGTAGCTCTTCCTTAGACAAAATAATACAGCAAATTTCAAATAAAAAATATATATACAATATATATATATATATATATATATATATATATATATAAAAAAGGGAACACCGTGCGAAACCAAAATTGAGGACCTCGAGGATTATATCGATTCTTTTTATAAAGCCTATGTGATGGAAGAAGACCAGGACCGCAATAATCCTGCGAAGAGGAACTTGACTCAGCAACAGACACTGATGATCTCATACCGGGTGCCGTAGAGGTTAGTGTCTTGGATGAGATTAACAAGAAGCTGGACGTGCTCGGTCCACTTCTCCGAGACATTACTGAGATCAAAACCAGTCTTGATTTCCTGTACCGCACGGTCGGCGAGATGCAAAAAGAAAACGCGGATCTGAAAACCTCCGCGAAGAGTCTCAAAGCGGAGATGGAAGCTGTAAAAAAAGAAAAGAAAATAATGAAAGAGACCATCCTGGATATTCAATCCAGAAGTATGCGGGACAACCTCATCTTTTCTGGGATCCCAGAGAACAACACAGAGTCCCCAGAAAATATGGTGAAAGACACTCTCCGCACCGCCCTGAAACTCCCGACGGGCACCGCCCTGAAACTCCCGACGGACACAGTGAAGCAGATCACCTTTCACCGAGTTCATCGACTGGGACACCGCATGGGGAACCGTCCCCGCTCCATCATTGCTAAGTTTGAACACTTCAAGCACAAGCAGCAAGGAGCTGGTTAAAAGCAAAGGATGGGAACTGAAAGGAACCATGCTGGGTATGAAAGATCAATTCCCCCGGGAGATCAACGACTGAAAAAAGGTGCTGTATCCTGTCCTGAAGGAGAACCGGCAGAAGGATAAATGTGTATCGATGATTGTTGACAAATTATATATAGACGGTCAGTTATACCGAGACTCCTCCACCACACCCTGATTATTCTGATCATAATGTATGTATTCTTGTAATTCCAGTTATTATATAATGCAAGATGTAGGAATAGGCATGCTATCTATGTCAGGATTTAAAATATTGCTCACTCTCATCCCACCTTCCTAATTCCCCCTCCATACTTCTCTCATCATCTCACCCCCCCTAATCCCTCTCTCCTTACTTCACCCATCACTCTCACTCTATACTGTCTTCCACTTTATGTATGTGTAATCCGGCAATGTTCTGTGTTTTTCTTTGATTACTCGTCAGTTGTTTGTTTAGTTTTGTATCCCTACAAACTTCCTACAATACTATGGCAATGAAAAGGAATATAAAGGAGGACACCCCAGATATATCTATGGGAAAGCATGGGAACGGTAGTATAGCTATTGCCTTGCATGCACTGTGCCATCACCCCCTAACTAGCTTCAATGACACCCATTTAGTTTGTTAGTTGGAATATGAGAGGCTTGGGCTCACCTGCTAAATGTAGCAAAATCCTAACACACCTCACTAAGATATACCCCAGCTTCTGTCTACTGCAAGAAACCCACCTCACTGTATCTGAGCACCTCAAACTCAAAGCTAATTGGGTTAATCAGATGTTTTCTGCATCATACAACTTAAAAAAAAGAGGTGTATCTATATTGATCAATAAAAGTATCCCATATCAAAATAAAACCACAATATCAGACCCAGAAGGGCATTTCATAATGATTAATGGGATTTTAGGTAACATCAAAATAACCATAGCTAATATTTATGGCCCCAATGAGGATGACCCAAATTTCTTTCACAATTTCACCTCCCGGCAGGTGGCGGTTTAACACCTCACCTTTGACAGATAAAGAATTTAATCATTTCTTTTCAAGAGAATGGACTTCCTTCATTGAACTGAATGACTCCTCAGAAATATCACCATCCTTACTTTGGGAAACAGCTAAGGCAGTTCTAAGAGGAAGTATTATTTCATTCTCCACTCACAAGAAAAAGAAAGGACAAGAATGCCAAAATAAACTCGAACAGCGACTAAAGGAGTTGCATTCCCAACAAGCCCACTCATCTTCTGAGCAAATCCGAAATGAGATCATGACAATTACATCTGAACTTGAAACTATCATCCATCAAAAGACACAATTCCTTATGACACGGACAAGAGCAAATTATTTTGAATTCAATGACAAATCAGGTAAATTTCTTGCCAATCAATTGAAACGTGATAGAGAAAAATCACTTATTACAGTCATCAAAGATTCACAGGGTAGAATAACATACTCTCCGCAAGACATCAATAACATATTTAGAGACTTTTATAAGAACCTATATCACTCGGATAATGAATCGAATATATCAAACATTCACTCATTCCTTGATGATATCAACCTTCCAAAACTTTCGACAGAACAGGCTACCACCATAGATCAACCACTTACTCTTGAAGAACTCAGGAAAGCGCTCTTCTCTATGCCCAACAATAAATCACCTGGATCAGATGGCTACCCAGTGGAATTTTATAAACACTTCTGGCCACTTATCTCCCCATTATTCATCAAAATGGTTACAGAGGTCAAGTCAACCTCAACCATGCCTCAGCACATGAACACTGCTCTTATCTTGGTTTTGCTGAAACCCAAAAAGGACCCAACCCTCACCTCCAGTTACAGACCCATAACCCCGATTAATTGCGACCTTAATATTATAAGTAAAACACTAACCAACAGAATTGGAAAAAGTAATCCCATTTATAATTCACCCAGATCAAACAGGCCTTGTCAAAGGCAGACACTCATTCAGCAATATGCGTCATTTATTCAGTCTGATGAGCATATCTAAAAGGAACAACTTAAATGCTATCATTGCCTCTTTGGATGCCGAAAAAGCATTTTATAGAGTGAATTGGACATACAGTATCTCTTTTCAATCTTCAACAAATTTGACTTTGGAGAGTCCCTCATTCAATGGATTCACAATCCTCTACAACTCTCCATCTGCTTCTGTCATCACCAATGGTTACACCTCAACGCGGCACAAGACAAGGATGTCCGCTCTCCCCTTTACTATTCGCCATCTTTATTGAACCCCTCGCGGCGGCTATCTGTCAAAACAGTAATATTGGAGGCATACAAACAGGAAACTCTGTTCACCAAATCAGTTTGTATGCAGAGGATATCCTGCTGTACATACGGAACCCAATATCATCCCTACCGGAGGCGTTTAATCTTATATCTAAATTCTCAGCTATCTCAGACTATTTAATAAATTGGTCTAAAACCACAGTCTTACCACTCATTGGGGGGACTGTAATGCTGCAACCCAGAAACTTCAACAAATGTTATTGGAAATACAAGAAACCAAGAATTAAACTAGCAACACTACAGAAAAATAAAGACTGTGGAGGCCTAGCAGCCCCAAACTTTAGATACTACTGTCTAGCAAACCATCTTCAATTTATAATTAAATGGTTACAACCAGAGCAACAATCGGCCCATGGAAGGCGAGACATTGAACAATCTGAATGTCAGGAGTTATCATTATCCGATCTCCCATTCCTTACTGAATCTATAAAGAAACATAATTGCTTTAAAAACCCACTTATCGCAACAACTCTGTCAGCCTGGTGGAAATTTCTCAAACTCAATGGTCACACTCTATCTCCAAACAAATTCACGCCAATCTGGCACAACCCAGATTTCCAGGTTAAAACAGATCAATAATCTTTAGGTCTTGGAAAAGACAAGGAATTACTCATCTGGAACACATTTTTGAAAACAATTTGCTTATCTCCTCCCCAACCTTAACCCAAAGGTATAATATCGGTGGCCACGGCTTCCTTCAATTCCTTCAATTACAGCAGTCTCTGAAAGTTAAAATCAAATTGACGAACAACATCCTACAACCACCTGAAATGATTGAACATCTCACTCATATCGGTCACTTGAAAAATCCCTTTTCCAGAATATACAAACTTTTACTAAAAATAGATGACACCTTATCTTTACCTACAATGAAATGGGAAAGAGACCTTGCTGTTCCCACCGATATCAACCTGTGGAAGCTTATTTGCAACAACACCTTTTCTATGACCCGCAACTCCAAAATGCAACTCATCCAATATAAGATTTTGCACAGAGCCCATATCACGGAATACAAAATGTTCAAAATGGGTTTTGTGGATGAAGACATTTGCTCTCAATGTTCCCTTGATACCAGAGATGACTACTTTCATGCCTTCTGGCTCTGCCCACCTATCCTAGCATTCTGGACCAACATCACCAAGAAGCTATCAACCCTTCTGCGTCGCAGAATTGCATTCTCCACATCTATATGTCTTCTCGGTGACCTCTCCTCAGTTGACCGACCACTCAAACACCAACAACTCATTTTGATCGCCTTAACAATGGCCAAGAAAACTATATTACTCAATTGGAAAAATAGAGATTATATCACCACATCCCAACGGTTGCAGTTATTAATAGATTACATCTCAATGGAAAAACTATTGGCAATATCCCAAAACCATGTTGATTCATTTAATGAGATATGGGCTACTTTTATCACTGACATAACTCCATCATTTAATACTTGAGTCTTCCTAAGTCGGTGCAATGTCGTTGCACTTTGGGGCATGTGGGGGCCCTCCTGGTCTGCCTGCTGCTTTGGGTGGCTGCTCGGGCGGCTCTGGGGATATCCGTGGCGCGTGGACCAGTGTTCTTGGGGGATCCCGGGGCCCCACGGGGGAGTTGGGTGGTCTGGGGGGTGGCGCCCTTTGCCTGAGTTGAGCTGGCCTGTCTCCGGGGGGGGGGGGGGGGTTTGCTCCGGGGAAGTACCTGCAGCTGGCGTCCGTGTGTGGGTTCCTGGCGTGGTTGTGGGTTCTGGGGCTCGGGCTGGGGGCGGGGGGTGTGGGTCGCTGGTTCGGGTCTCGGGCCCCATGGTTGGCAGGTCGGCGCGTCACAGGGGTCCCCTACCTCGCGGTTGGGGTGGCTGGGCCTGCGTGTCCCTCTGCGTCCCGTGGGGGTGGCCCGTCGTGCTGGGGCTGGTTGGGCGTTCCGTCTGGGCCTGTCAACCTGAGTCCTGAACCTGGCTGGCTGTGCTAGGCGCGGGGCTCACCATGTGGCCTCCTTCGTGGGTGGCGGTCTCCTGTCATCCCAACGGGCGGCCGAGGTACCTGCCCTCTGACGCTCTCGGTGCGCGGGGTGCTCGTCGCTGGGGGGTCAGGCTGTGGGTGGGGGTGCCTGTAGGTAGGTCTCTGTTCTGTAGGCCGCATGCTCGGCGGCTGGGGGCTGATCAGGGGCCTGATGTGGGCGCGGAGCTGCCCGACATGGCGGAGGCACATGGCGGACGCACTGCACCCTGGGCTGATCGCTGTGGGTTGGCTGCCACCATTTACGGGAGGTGGGCGCACTGGGCCGCGTTTGGGCCTGGGGGCGCCCCTGGATCGATCCGGTCGCGACTCGCCTATCTCTCCCAGTGCCAAAACTCATACTCAGCACATACACCACACAATAGACAGAGGGCTTGCAGGATGGCGGGGTACAGGCTATGTGGGTGGGGATGCGGCGGGCAGCTACCATCTTGCCTGTCACACTCCTGCCCAAGCATGCTTCTCGTCCGTCCCAAAATTATAATCCCATTAGCTTCAAACACACATGCATTGGCACACCAATCCTACTCCAAACAACACTCCATCGAACCAGGGTCTGCGAGACAGGAGGGGTGCGAGTGATTTGGCTTCGACTTGCCTGAAGAACTCTCAACCCCAGCCCCGCAATTTTAACTGCAGTTACCAACAGCACACATTGAGCACTGGGGTTTTCCGGGGTGGCTGGTCGCTAGCTGGTCGTGTGGGGGCGTGGTTGCCCCTCCACCCAGCTTGGCTGGAGTCCTGACCTCTTGCGCCTGGTGGCTTGGGATGTGCTGCGCCTTCTGGGACCCCTGGGGGGACTGCTTGTCATTGGGGGTGTGGGTTGTGGTGTGGAGGGCGGCTGTTGGCCTTTTGCTTCTGCGGCGGGGCTTCTCTGCGGCGGGCTTCCCGGGTGCTGGGGGAGGGCCTGTATACCTGGCGGCCTGCCGGCATCGCCAGGGTGGGGGTGTAACATCAAGGTGCCCCGTGCTAGGCACTTGCTGCTACGTGTATGGTCACCTGCCGCTCACGCTGGGTGGGGCGCCTGGTCGGCTGTGGTGGGGCGGGTGTGGGTGGCTTGCCGGCCCGCCCATGCGCCCGGGTTCTGTACCGGCGGCTGCGTCTTGTGCCTGTGCCCGGGGGTTGGTTGTTTGTGTGCGCCCCAGGGGTGCAGGGCCTCCTCGTGCTCCCTGGGACTTTGTCATGCTCCTCAGGCTGGGCGCGGGAGTTGCTCCACGGCCCTCTGCCTTCTCTGGGGGCCCGGGGGTCTTCCGTGGCCGCACCCGGGGATCTCCTGCAGCGGGGGGTTGTCCGCGGGGCTGTGGAGTTCGGGGGGCGTCGGGGCCCCTTGCGCTGCTTAGAGGCGCCGCAACATAATACCGACCTTCTACACCAGTACCAATGGGGATAAGTCATGTACACTCACTGGTGGACATCTTACACACACACGCACACATGCACACCTGCTTGGAGTGCACCCCAGCAACCGGGGGTGCTTTCCTCTCCTTTCCTCCCTTATTTACTGCCATAACTTTGACAGGAAGAGGCCACGGGACAAGTTGTAGTTCCAGTTTTCCTGGACCTAATTCAGTTTTTCAATACATGTTGACATCCAATGTTCATGTTTTTGTGTAAATGTTGTTTGTTTCTATGTTTATTTGTCTCACCGTGGTGATTCTCCCCCTCTTGGAGTAGTGATCAGTTGTTTATAGATCCAAACATGATGAATTGTTCTCCAAAGAGGGGGGTTGGTGGTGGCTCTCCATAACCAAAGCTGTGCTCTTGTCATTCTACAGGGCATCCACAGGACAGAGTTATTGCAGCAGTTCTTGATGATTTTAGAATTAATAAAGAGTTGCATTGCAGGTTGAGAACTTGAACTCCTCTTGCAGACTAACTCTGTCCTGGATGCAAATGGCATGCAAATACTCTGTGTTGTATGCCCAGCATGCTGACAGCACAGGTTAAAAAAAAAAAGAAATAAAGGATCTATAGCACTGGTCAGATTAAGGTCCGCGATATGATTTAGATCTTCCACCACTCTCTTTTTGTAATCCATTACAACACCGAGACGAAAGTTCTCACAGACAAGTGAAACCGGATCTTCGGCTTGTTTACAGCAGTGACGTCAGCATTTCTTCTCTATGGTACATTTTGGTACATGCCCCCTCCACAATGATGTCTCTGTGTGTGTGTGTGTGTGTGTGTGTGTGTGTAAAAGTAGTACGATTTAAATGTTAATCTCCATCAAAAGGGTTTCACATTGTGACTTCACTTCACATGGAATATGGAGGAATGATCTTCACCTGGCCAGCCGCTTTAAAGGAAATGATCGATTGGTGTTGTTCAGCGCTGTTCAGCATTTTGGTACGTGAACTGTGTTTCCCCATGTAATCTAACGGGAATATATAACTCCATGGTTTAACATTTTTCTACTATTTATAAATCAAACTTGGTTTTGAAAATTTGTTGAGAGATAAAAAAAAAAGAACACAAAGGAACGCCAATCTGGAAAGATCAAATATTCCTTCTAGAAAAGTTTTTTTAACGTATTTGGCTGCTCCTGTTGATTTTAGAAATGTGCCAGATAGCGGGTTTTGCTGTGGTGGGTCACATTTTGACAACTTCGCTATCCCCTTCACTTTTAGTTGGGTTTTTTTTTCTCTATAATTTGAGTTCAATAGGAATTATGAACCAGGTTTTGTCAACTTGCGTAACCTTGCCTTTATTGAACAATAAACTATTCAAAGTGCCGTCTGATGGGTGACTGTCCCCAGGAGGCGGCCATCCAGGGCAGTGGCAGAGACCGGAGAAGGCAGGAGAACTCGACCAACACCCAGCTGCCGTGCTAGGTTATCGTCGATGATGTTAACATTGGAACCAAGTCAATAAGTATGGCGAGGTAATGTGAGCCTTGGGGCAGCAGCAGCCGAGCCTGGCACAGGGGGCGTAGGTTGGAGGGCGATATGGAGGTGTGGCTCAGCAGGACCTCCTCCCTCACTGGCGAGCCCAGCCCTTTTACCGGACAACCGGAAATGGAGTGTCCAGCTAGACAGCAGTAGAGGCAAAGGTTCCACACCCGGCGTCTCTCCTTCTCCTCCGGGGTGAGGCTGGCCTTGCCAACCTGCATGGAAGAGGCCTCACTCGTGGGTTGACGGGCCGGAAGAGCTGGCGGCCCGGAGGAACCTGAAGACGGGTTGCTGGGCGGCGCTCCACTTGCCTCCGACGCCTCTCTCGCTGCCGGGCCTGGATGCGTCGGTCGATACGGGAAGCAAGCTCAATGATGCCATCGAGAGAGGTGGGCAGGTCGTGGGAAACTAGCTCATCCTTCACGTATTCTGCTAATCCCATCAGGAACGCGTCAATCTGGGCTCTGGGTTCCACTCGCTCAGTCGAGCCTGGGAGTGGAAGTCGATCGTGTAATCGACCACGGAGCGGGACCCTTGACTGAGACCCAGGAGACCACCAGCAGCATCGGGACCTCGTGATGTCACCCCGAACACCTTGCGGAGCTCAGCAGCGAAGGCGTGGAAGGAGGAACAGGCTGGTGCGCGTCGTTCCCACTCAGCCGTTCCCCACAGCCGAGCGCGGCCCTTCACGTGATTTACGGCAAACACCACCCTGGCATCCTCGGAGGCGAAGGTGTGGGGCTGCAGAGCGAAGAGGATGGAACGGTTTGTGATGAACAGACTACAGCCGTCTGCGTCTCCGGCATAGCATTCTGGAACCCCCACCCGGGGCTCCAGGGAGTACCCAGGCTGGGCCGGTGCTGGTGGAGGTGGGTCCGGGGAAGCATGCGGCGGGATGAACTGACGGAGAGCGATGGCGAGCTGCTGGACCTGGGCAGCTAGCGTGGCGAGCCCTTGCTCCTGGCCAGCCGCTGCTAGCCGAACGTCCGCTGAGGTGGAGGCTAGGACAGCCTCCTGGTGTTGGAGCTGTGACTCCACCCTTCCCAGGCATGCTAGCGACTCGGGGTTGTGTGCTGGGTCCATTGTTGGCCAGATTGTACTGTAACAGGTGTGGTTAGGACCCAATTGCAGCACAAAGACAGACAGGGATATTTGGTAATGTCGTATTTGTAGAGCAGACAGAAGACAGGCAGGGGGCAGGAGGGATACATCGTCGGGGACAGGCAGGTTCGATAACGAGGAGTGCAGACAGAAGACAAGCATTGTGGACCAACATCACCAAGAAGCTATCAACCGTTCTGGGTCACAGCATTCCAGTCTCCCTGTCTGTCTCCTTGGTGACCTCTCATCAGTTGATCCACCACTCACGGTCAGGACTGGGGTGGGGCCCGCGTGTTTGCTGCCCGGTGTTGTGGTTAATTAGTAACCCCACATGAAAATAACCTATTACATGTTATACTAAACCACTGATGCGATAAAACAGAAATTAAGTTGATCAAAAAACTGGGTTCCTATTCCTTAAATAATAATAGCACCAGACTCTGAAACAAGGTTCCCATACCTTTTAACAAATGAAGAAAAACAATTAACTGGTCCCCTTCCAGAGGACATGGTTCCCAGGAGCAGCACGGTTGACCGGCCTCCTTCCCCCAGGGCGATGACAGACTACCCTCTTCTCCCTTCTGGAGAGTGGGGCCTTGGGCTGCTGCGCAGGCTGGTGAAGGTGTTGCCAGACTTGGCTGTTGCAGGGGCTGCTTGGAAGGGTGGCCTGGCCTCTGGGCTGCTGGATGGTCCCGGCGGTAGCTGCTGGGCAGAGGAGCTAGCTGCAGATGGTGACCCATGGTTGCTGCTGCTGCTTCTCTCCCGGTCCTCCGCCAGACACCCTGGGTGCTGCTGCTGCTGCCAGTCGGGAGAGGGTTGGTGCTGGGGCTACCCGTTGACCAGCTGGTGGCTCCAGGGCATCTTCAGACTCTCTCTGTGTCCCTTCGCCGTGCCTGGAGAATCCCTGTACAGGTGCCACTGTGGCAGTGTTGCCAACCACACACCACCCAAGTGGCGTTTTCAGGGCACTCCGGCACAGAGTCACAGAAGACATTACATTTCAGACATTACATTTCACTGCATATATGTATGGAAGAATGTATATGTATGTGACGAATAAACCTCTTGAAAGACGGTGGGTTGTAAACACCAGTTTATTTTAGAGAGTTGGCCAGTTGGAAATAGCCAGGAGCAGATAAACATACAGTGGGGCAAAAAAGTATTTAGTCAGCCACCAATTGTGCAAGTTCTCCCACTTAAAAAGATGAGAGAGGCCTGTTATTTTCATCATAGGTATACCTCAACTATGAGAGACAAAATGAGAAAAAATAATCCAGAAAATCACATTGTCTGATTTTTAAAGAATTTATTTGCAAATTATGGTGGAAAATAAGTATTTGGTCAATAACAAAAGTTCATCTCAATACTTTGTTATATACCCTTTGTTTGCAATGACAGAGGTCAAAGTCTTCACAAGGTTTTCACACACTGTTGCTGGTATTTTGGCCCATTCCTCCATGCAGATCTCCTCTAGAGCAGTGATGTTTTGGGGCTGTCGCTGGGCAACACGGACTTTCAACTCCCTCCAAAGATTTTCTATGGGGTTGAGATCTGGAGACTGGCTAGGCCACTCCAGGACCTTGAAATGCTTCTTACGAAGCCACTCCTTCGTTGCCCGGGCGGTGTGTTTGGGATCATTGTCATGCTGAAAGACCCAGCCACATTTCATCTTCAATGCCCTTGCTGATGGAAGGAGGTTTTCACTCAAAATCTCACGATACATGGCCCCATTCATTCTTTCCTTTACACGGATCAGTCGTCCTGGTCCCTTTGCAGAAAAACAGCCCCAAAGCATGATGTTTCCACCCCCATGCTTCACAGTAGGTATGGTGTCCTTTGGATGCCATTCAGTTTTCTTTCTCCTCCAAACACGACCAGTTGAGTTTTTACCAAAAAGTTCTATTTTGGTTTCATCTGACCATATGACATTCTCCCAATCCTCTTCTGGATCATCCAAATGCTCTCTAGCAAACTTCAGATGGGCCTGGACATGTACTGGCTTAAGCAGGGGGACACGTCTGGCACTGCAGGATTTGAGTCCCTGGCGGCGTAGTGTGTTACTGATGGTAGCCTTTGTTACTTTGGTCCCAGCTCTCTGCAGGTCATTCACTAGGTCCCCCCGTGTGGTTCTGGGATGTTTGCTCACCGTTCTTGTGATCATTTTGACCCCACGCGGTGAGATCTTGCTTGGAGCCCCAGATCGAGGGAGATTATCAGTGGTCTTGTATGTCTTCCATTTTCTAATAATTGCTCCCACAGTTCTTCACAACAAGCTGCTGAACTATTGCAGATTCAGTCTTCCCAGCCTGGTGCAGGTCTACAATTTTGTTTCTGGCGTCCTTTGACAGCTCTTTGGTCTTGGCTTTAGTGGAGTTTGGAGTGTGACTGTTTGAGGTTGTGGACAGGTGTCTTTTATACTGATAACGAGTTCAAACAGGTGTCATTAATACAGGTAACGAGTTGAGGACAGAGGAGCCTCTTAAAGAAAAAGTTACAGGTCTGTGAAAGCCAGAAATCTTGCTTGTTTGTAGGTGACCAAATACTTATTTTACCGAGGAATTTACCAATTAATTCATTAAAAATCCTACAATGTGATTTCCTGGATTCTTTCCCCCCATTCTATCTCTCATAGTCGAAGTGTACCTATGATGAAAATTACAGGCCTCTCTCATCTTCTTAAGTGGGAGAACTTGTACAATTGGTGGCTGACTAAATACTTTTTTGCCCCACTGTATGTCTGGCAGGGCTCCTAACCTGAGTGTGTGTGTGGGGATGGCGGTTCTACATGCTGTTCGTTAGACCAACCAACGAGCAACAGGTATGCAGCCACCCTGATTCCAGTCACCTTGATCCAGGTCAGGTGTGGCTGCTCACCACACCATCCCCACACCCCACAGAGGGATACATGATCCCCCAAGGACAGGAAACAAACAAGACCCCAACAGGGGGAAAATAGGCCCAGCTCAAACTGCCATGCCTTTCACCAATGGAAACGCCACAACCCCCACCTGACAGCACACAAGAATCAACCAGACTCCACGGAAAAAAAATAGACTCGAGGAAATAGTCCAAAGTGGAGAAAAACATTGAAGTCATGATAACAGAACTCCAAGAACTTTGTCTTGCAGGAAAGAGGCGGGTGTTCAACTACAAACGCTGTGATTCGCTATCTGGAAAGTTACACCAGAAAGCATGTTGACAAGACTATGAGCTGCGATTCTGCCTCTTTCATGATGCTGAAAGAGGCAGAACATGTAAATGAGCAAGCTGCTCCTCGAGTGTAACGCAAAGAACAAAGAATGATAAAATCAATCAGTTTTGCAAAACCAGCTCTGAGTTTGCTGCTGTATTTGTCTTTCTGATACACAATAAACTTGATCGTATCAGATTTTGTTTTGTTCCTTTGGTTTTTTTTCAAAGTTTTGAAGCCAGAATTAGATAGAAACTTTGTTCAGGGATCCAGGCTTTTTTTACAGGCCCAGCCGGGACCTCTTTGTTCACGACACTGGCCCGCTGAACCCCTGTGTTGATCTCTCCCCATGTCAAAACCAATTCTCCTCATACATACACCTCACAATAGGCCTAGGGTTCTGTGAGACGGGTGGGGTGGAAGCCATGTGGGTAGGGATGTGGCCGGCGGCTGTAATTTTGCCTGTCACACTTCTGCCTCAACGTGCTTCGCATCCGTCCTGAAATTTTAATACTGCTCATATTAGTTTAGAACACATACACTTGCACCTAAATCTTACTCCGAACAACACTCCACCAGACCAGTGTCTGCGGGGCAGGAGGGGTGTGAGTGATTCGAAGGAGGGGTGCGAGTGAAAAAAATCAGAATGTCATCAAGATAAACAAAGACAACCAGGTTTAGCATGTCCCATGGGACATCATTGATTAAAGCCTGAAAAACCGCCGGGGCATTGGACAGTCCGAAGGGCATGACCAGGTACTGGAAGTATCCGAGCTGGGTGTTAAAGGCGGTCTTCCACTCGTCTCCGTCGCAAATGCGGACCAAGGGATACTTATTTTCTACTGTGATGTCGTTAAGGCCTCTGAAGTCTATGCATGGATGAAGGATCTGAGTGAGTCCCGAATGTAGGTCTCCATGGCTTCCCGCTCAGGCCGGTAGAGGTTGTATAGTCGGCTGCAGGGCAGAGGGGCAGTAGGTCAATAGCATAGTCGTAGGGGCGGTAAGGCTGTAGGGACAGTGCTCCTTGTTTACTGAAAACCTGGCCCAGGTCCTATATTGCTCTGGAGCGGGGACAGATCTGGGTTCTCGGGGGAAGCTGGAGGAGTGTCAGACAAGGGAGCCGAGGTGGAATCGAGGAAATGGCCATGGCAGTGGGTGCTCCATGCAGAAATACTACCGGTGGTCCAGTCAATCAGGGGGTTGTGGACCCGGAGCCACAACCAGGATAACCCAGAACCAGGGAGTTTTGTGGGGACTTGATGAGGTAAAATGGTTTCCCGGTGGTTCCTGGACAGCAGAAGCTCGAGGGGTTTCTTTCCGGTTCAGGTGGGGATGGAGCAGGAACTGGTGGGGCCGGAGGAAATGGCTTACCAGGGGGCTACTCATGGCCACCGAGATGTTCCAGAGGTGATCCGCGATGTCCCGGAGGGCTTGGTCGTGCTGCCCTAGCATAACAACCTGGCTCCGAAACGCTCAGTGGAGTGCCTTTGTGTCGATCCAGATCCAGGCTGGACAAAGCAGGACGGAAAGACTTGAATGAGGAGAGGAGACAGGCAGTTTAAGACAAGGATGAAAAGCTTGGATTATACAGACTAGGAAGAAGCCAGGAGAGATACAAACTCAGGTAAGTTAGTTGACCATCTGGCGATGAGTGACTGGGGAGCCGGAGAATAAATAGAGCAGTTGATGATGATGGCTCTCAGGTGTGTGTGTGGAGTTTGCCAGAGGGAGGAGCAGCAGATGAGGCAATAGCGGCCTCTAGTGGTGCTGGGAGGCCGTGGGCTTGACAAGCACACACACCACCAGCACCTGATTTGAACACAGCCCCAACACCCTCCTGGTTACATCCCACTCCTTTCCTCCCTCATTTACTGCCATAACTATGACATGAAGAGGCCACGTGCCGAATTGCTGTTCCAGTTTTCCTTAACTAAATGTACCCTGTTATTTCAATAGATGTCGTCTGTTGTTTATATGTTTATGTTTTTCCATGTACATGTTGTTTGGTTCTACATTTATTCTTCTCACCTGTGGTGATTCTCCCCCTCTTGGAGTCATAATTAGTTGTTTATAGACCAAACATGGTTTGATTATCGTCCAAAGAGGAGGATTGGTGGCGGTTCTCTAAAAAAATAAAAAATAAGAATAATTGCTGTTGCGATTTGAGGCTGCACACACCAAAGGATTATGGAAAGACTAGCCCTGATAAAATCAAACATTTTTGATTGAATTGTGACCTTGCCGATTGGGATCATATTGAGATACATTTGAGTGTTTGACTCAACTACCCTGGACTACCCTAAACTTCCCCAGGAACAGAGCTTGAGGACGGGGAGGAGTTTATGACTGTAGTGAAGAAGGGCAGGATGTCTAGAGAGATGGTTTGAGAAGATCGAAGGGGATAGTGTTGGCAGGTGGTGGTGGCAGGGGCAAGTGGTGTGTCAGTGGGATTGGATGGGTGTCAGTACATCTTCAGAGAGAGGATGGGAGTGGGGTGGCATGTTGGGTTTGATATCAGCAGTGGTCTTGTTACAGTCAGTATGAGTGACAGAGTAACAAATAACTGCCATGTTCTTGCAAAGTAGCTAAAAATTCAAGAGATGAGAGGGAAGAGTGTGGGTGGGTTGAGGAAGGAGGGCGAAGTCAGCTATTTTGAATTTTGTGCGTAATTTTTTTTACAAACACATGTATGAGGCCTTTAGGATACACAAAAACTCACAAAACTTTGCACCCATGTTCTTTTTTATATTTATTTTTATTTTATTTTATTTTATTTATTTTTTTAACCTGTGCTGTCAGCATGCCGGGCATACAACAAAGAGTATTTGTATGCCATTGCATCGAGGACAGAGTTAGTCTGCAAGTGGAGTTCAAGTTCTCAACCTGCAAAGCAACTCTTTATTTATTCTTAAATCATAAAGAACTGCTGCAATCACTGTCCAGTGGCTTACCTGTAGAATGACAAGAGCACAGTTTTTGGTTATACAGAACCACCACAACCCCCCTCTTTGGAGAACTATTTATCATGTTAAGGTCTATAAGCAACTGATCACTACTCCAAGAGGGGGAGATTCACCATTGAAAAACAGTTAATTTAGATCCAGGGAAACTGAAACTACAACTGGTCACGTGGCCTCTTCCTGTCATAGTTATGACAGTAAATGAGGGAGGAAAGGAAAGGAATACAACCAAGAGGGAGCTGGGGTGCACTCAAAGCAGGTGTGTGTGTGTGTGGGTGTGTGGGTGGGTGGGTGGTCAGGTGGGTGGGTGTGTGTGTGATGGGACCACCTGTATGTGTGTGTAAGAAGACCACCGGGGAGTGTACATGCTTACTGGTACTGGTGTAGAAGGTCGGTGTTATGTTGTGGCGCCTCCAAGCAGCGGAAAGGGCCCCAAAGCCCCCCGAACTCCGCAGCCTTATAGACACCCTATGGCTGCAGGAAAGCCCCGAGCACCCTGCCCTGCAGCCACGGAAGGCCCCCTAGGCCCCCCCTGTAGCCAGAGGGCCGTGGAGCAACCCCCAAGCCCAGCCCTTAGGAGCATTACCCAGTCCCAGGGAGCACAAGGAGACCCCGCACCCCAGGGGCACACACATACAACCAACCCCCAGGTCCAGGCACAAGACGCAGCCGCGGGCACCAGGCATGCACCGCAGGCCCGGATCCCGGCCCCATGCCAACAGACCGACGCCCCGCCCGAACTGCCTGCCGGCGGGACTCCCATGCCCACACTTGTCCCACAGAGTGTGCTCAGCGAGGGGCACCTGGATGTCAGCTCCCCCCCGCCGATGCCAGCAGGCCACCAGATATACAGGCCCCCCCAGCACCCGGGGCGCCCGCCGCAGATAAGCTGGGCAGCAGGAGCAAAAGGCCGACAGCCGCCCCCCACACCCAAACCCAAACCCACACCCACAACAGCAAGCAGTTCCCCCAGGGCCGCCGGAAGGCACCCGCCGGCAGTCTCCGCAGGGGTCCCATCCAGCTGGCCCTCAGCAAACCATGCCCCCACACCGACCTGCCAGCGACCGGCCACCCCTGAAAGCCCTAGTGCTCAATATGAGCTGTTGGCAATTGCAGTTAAAATTGTGGGGTTGGGGGTGCGAGTCCTTCAAGCAAGTCGAACCCAAATCACTCACACCCCTCCTGGACCGCAGACCCTGGTCTGGCGAAGTGTTGTTTCGGAGTAGGATTGGTTTGCAAATGTATGTGTTCTAAGCTAATATGAGTGGGATTAAAATTTCAGGATTGACGAGAAGCACGCTGGGGCAGGAGCATGACAGGTAGCTGCCCGCTGAATCCCCACCCACAGCAACCATGTGGCTCCCCTCCCCCCGGACCCGACTGTGCTCTAGCACGCCCGACTCCCGTACCTGGTGGCAGCCAACTCCGCGCCCCCATCAGGCCCCTGGCCAGCCCCCAGACGCCGAGCATGCGGAACACAAAACAGAGGGTGGCAAACAGCACCCCCACCCACAGCCCGACCCCCCAGCGACGAGCGCCCTGCGCACCGAGAGCGCCAGAGGACAGGTACCCCGGCAGACCGCTGTGACGACAGGAGATTGCCGCCCACTGAAGGAGGCCACATGGTGAGCCCCGCGCCGAGCACAGCAAGCCAGGTTCGGGACCCCGTTTGACAGGACTAGACGGAACACCTAACCAGCCCTGGCATGACGGCCACCCCCCCAGCGCAAGGGACGCAGAAGGACACACAAGTCCAGCCACCCCGCCCACGGGGCGGGCGACCCCAGCGACGTGCCGACCCACTAACCATGGGGCCGAGACCCTAACCTGCGACCTGCACCCCCCCCGCCCCAAACCCAAACCCCAAAACCCGCAACCATGCCCCAAACCAACACACGAACGCCAGCTGCAGTAGTTATTCCTGGTATTAAGGGAACAGTGAGAGATAATGTTTCCCACCACAGCAAAAGCCACCATCTCGCATATTTCTCAAATCGCCAGGTGCAGCCAAATAAGTTGAAAAAACCTTTCTTGAAGGAAAATTTGATTTTTCGAGATTCGTGTTCCTTTGTGTTTTTTTTATCTCAACGTATTTTAAAAACCGAGTTTGATTTATAAGTAGTAGAAAAATGTTAAACCGTAGAGTTAAATATTTCCGTTAGATTACAAGGGGAAAGGCAGTTCACTTACCAAGACGCAGAACAGCACTGAACAACACCGATCGATCATTTACTTTAATGCGACCGTCCAGGTGAAGATCATTCATCCATATTCTATGTGATATGAAGTCACAATGTGAAACACTTTAGATAGAATTCAACCTTTAAATCATACTACTTTCACACACACAGAGCCACTGTTTTGAAACGGCGAAGAAGAAAAACCCTTCGTCACTTCCGTAAACAGGCGGTTCAAGCACAGCATGGAGGTGTTTGGTCTCATTTGTCTGTGAAAACGTTCTTCTCCGTATCGTTATGGATTATGCAAAGCCGGTGGCAGAAGCTCTGAGTATTTCATTCCTTAATTCGTACCTTAATCTGACCAGTGCGATACATCCAAGTCAGTGTTAGCAGCGCGTACTGGACTTCATTTTCCGCGATGATAGTCTGTTCTCCGAAGGCTACGCGGAGAACGACAGCGATGCTGAATCTGATATTACTCCAGACTTGGAGAACATTTCAAACAGCGGATTTCAAACTTAATGTGACTATGAAAATGAATATTTTCAAGAACCACCTGAGGAGACCGACAATTATGTTGTTGTTACAACGGAAGAAGTCGATGACCTGATGAAGTCCGTTGAGGTTGGTGACAGATTTTCAGATTTCAGATTTTCTGAGACTCTATTAATAGACTCTACATTTTGTTGTGTTGTCCGTTCTTTTAAACTCCAAAATAATTCCACTTTTATAAAACATGTATATTATACTGTTAAATAAAAGCTGTACATTTTTTTTATAAACAAAATCAGCCTTGAGGCTTTGTTTGTCCACCAACCCCATTTGCATTCTGGGAGCTGTCTGAATGAACCTGGTGTGGGTAAAACTTTGGAGGTGATTATCTCCGAATCACAGTTTGCCACACCCTTGTCATTAACAAGTTATAGCTTAAAAATATATATGCTTGATTTGCACAAGTGACACCTTGTTTGGAAGCTCTGATTTGCCACTTTCAAATGATAAAGATAAAAACTCGAAAGCTTCCAAATGACCCTAAAGTACGCAGGGGGTCACAAATGTCTTCATCCACAAAACCCATTTTGAACATTTTGTCTTCCGTGATATGAGCTCTTTGCAGAATCTTATATTGGATGAGTTGCATTTTGGAGTTGCATTATAAACGTTGTTGTTGAATAAAGATACAGATTGTGCTCCCTCAAGGGCAATGACGAGTCAGATGGAAGGAGATGTTTGTCATTGTCTGAGGGTGACCTGTCTGTCTATGTGGGTCTCCGACTGGCTGGTTTTGTATCACCGTGTTCCACCGTCACACGGTCATCACAATGCTATTATGTCACAATCCTGGGGCCGTAACACTCCCCACCTGGCATCTTAAAGATATCAAAATACCAGGAGCCTAGACTTTAGGAAGTTGGGGCCTTGCTTTGCAGTCCCCCACCTTGGACTGGCTGGGCAGAAGTAGCACGACCCTGTCTTGAAAACAGCCTTGCTGCACCGTCCTTGCTGATCTTCACCTCGATCTTCCTTACATTCCTGTCGTCCCTGGGAAAGGTCTTGACGAAGCCAAGCGGCCAGTTGTTCCTGTTGGCTTGGTTGTCCCGCAATAGGACAACGTCCCCTTCCTGCATGTTTGGCCTTTCTCTTCTCCATATGTGGCGTCCCTGCAGGTCAACAATATATTCCAGTTTCCAACATTCCCAGAAGGTATTAGCTGGACTTTGGACTTGACTCCACTGACGTCTGAAGAGGTTAGGCTGTAGGTTGGCTGCAGATATTCAGATATGCAGATATAATCCCATTCAAATTTGTATGTTTTATTATTTATAATATTCACTTTGCACACCATTATCAGGAATATTTCTCTAACGTGCATTCACTGTGCATAAACTGGATGAACTTATATTGACCTTTATTGTCATCACATGTGAATTGATTCGTCAAAACAGTTATAATGAATAATTAATTTATGAAAAATATACACAATCAAATGGCAATTTCTGAATTCAAATTTTGACATGGGTTAGCTTTGCACTACCATGTTTGAGAAGCGTGGTGTCCAATATATGGTGTGTGACTCCGATCATCCACTTCATGCTGCCACCCATATGCAAAGAGTGTGGGGGATTGAACTACCACGTGCATCCATGCTCTGTCAGGTAGTTCTCAACTTGCTTGTTGGTAGGGCCCACAGGGGCCCACAAAGTTGGTCTGACCTGAACTGCTTCACAGGGCCTCTGATCGCGAAGAAGCATCCGAAGGCGTTAATGAAACTGGAGTATACAATGGAGTATTCAATGTATACTGCACTTGAGCTCGTGGATGTGAAAATGACTGCCCGCTGCTTGCTAGTTGCCTGGCCTCCTTGGGTTCTTCAGCAGTAACAAACCAAGAGTCAAACACATCTAGCCCTATGTATGTGAAGGGGGGGTCTGTGCTGAGGCGATTGGCAGGTAGATCTGCCGCCTTCTGTGCTCCCATTTTGCCACGTAGTTTTTGGCAGATCAAGCAGCCGTGGATTGTGCTGCTTATGGAATGTTTTCTCCCAATGATCCAAAATCCAGCTGCTCTTACCGCTCCTTCAGTGACGTGCCGGCCCTGGTGCTTAACCTGTTCGTGGAAGTGTCTGATTGGCAAAATGGTGATGTGGTGCCTGCCGGGAACCAGTACTGAGTTGGTCGACCAGGGGAGGAAGAGTAATATATAACTGTAAATGGAATGCAGTATATTAAAATAAAGGAATATTAGATGTTTGCATTGTATTTCACTGTTTATGACTTAATTTATAATTATAGTATATTTATATATTTCTAATTTATAATATATATATATATATATATATATATATATATATATATATATATAATCCCTCCCACTGCAGAATGAATTAATGCAGTCCGCATCACCCCATGTGCTCCTCCAAATTTATGTATTTAAGTTTTCCACATATTTACGTCTCCCAAGAATGTAGAATCATGTAGTGTGAACATCTCCATCTGGGATTTATTTGGACACTGCCACCGCTACATATATATGGAATGTAGATATGTAGAATGCAGAATGTCGGGTGCATATAAACTGATTTTGTGAACAGAGTTCCCTATTATCCCAATGATAATATTGTTTTGGTGGATGGCCACAGTGAGTGGTTCAGTAAGGAAGGCAAATAGCAAAGGGGAGATTCGAGATCCTTGTCTTATGCCAAATTGTAGTGTGAAACGTGACGGTGGTGGTGGTGGTGGTGTGTGGCTCATCCAGCAATATGCGCTGCTTTTTTTGTCTTCGGCGTACACGACACAATGAAGCAATAATGGATATCAACGTATATCAAAAGATTCCTTTGAGGTACATTGATATCCATTATTGCTTCATTGGATGCCAAAAAAACATTCCACAGAGTTTATTGGACTAATATTTACTTCATTTTTAAGAAATTTGTATTTGGAGAATCTCAATTGGCAACAAGGTATGGAAGCCTATTAATGCTAGGGACAAAATAAATCTAGAAAACAAAAAGAACGAGCATCTCATAATTATGAGTCAATGTCAATGTCAAAATCTGATTCTTATTGGTCACATCAATCAGACGTGTCAGCGTCACGAAAGCAGTCCTAACGTGGATTACTGAGTCAAATTAACAAACTAATACATGTTCCCCCACAACAAATTAAACCTCGTAAAGAAAATGTTATCATTCCAGCAGGAAATCATATATCAGTCTCAGGAAAAGACTTCAAGTTCAAGTTCAAGAGATTATTTGTCACATACATACACATACATACACAACAATAAATGTTAAACTCACAAACTAATCCAACTACGTTAATAAACAGAATCCAAATGCAAATAAAATTAAACGTAAAAGGTTGAAAACGAAGGAGACACAAAGTTGAGAAATTTCCCAATTTAAGGTTTAAAGTCTCGAGAATGCAAGCGCGTCGTAGACAGAGTGAGAATGAACCCGGAAGAAATTGACGAATTGTCAAATGACGCGCCGCTGTCGTGTTGCTGATGATGCCGCTTTTGGTGTGGCCCAGCAGTTAGTCCCCCCACAGCGCTCATTGCCCATCCGCTGTTTCATGTCATGATAACAGACCAGAAGAATCAGTCAAGTTGGTGGTAGGTGGTAGGTACCAAAAGTACCGATACTACGTCTCATTTTGAGGATCGATTCTAGAGTCAATAGGATCGATACGGAAAAAGGATCAGTTTCTCTCTCCAAAATATGGAAAATTGCTTTTTTTTTAATTCTACGTATATATTTCCTCACTTGGGGCGGCTTGGTGCCCGTCACTGGTCACGTTGTGAACAGGTGATCCTTTCCGCACGACGCCCATTCCAATGCCGTGCAGTGATGTGTAGGTTCTATGAGCCGGCTTCTGTGAACAATGGGAGCCACCTCCCGTCTGAGAACCGATTTCTTTTTTCCTCTTTATGTTTTTGTAATGAATACCAACAAAATAATAGGGTGAACTACAATGTATTTGTTAAATACGATCCAGAAACGTCTCACTTTGGTAATAGCATTAAAAGCCAAGCATGGTGAGACTTTTGTATGTTGCCTTACACCTAGGATAGTTCTTCTATAACCATCAATATGACGAAAAATGTAAAAATGTTGTTTTCCATTAATTAAGGTATTTCAGAAATTATAAGGTTTAGTATAATTCCACTGAATAATTTTAATAATATTTGTGCACACATACCAATCAAAGGTCAGAACATTTGGCTAAATTTGGCTGAATTATAAAAAAAACAAAGTTAGATGTGGCGCCCACCCCTAATTGGTGGAGTGGGTGGATTCAAAGGTCTGGACCTAGGCAACATTTATACCATAGCATCATACAATTTAAAAAAAAGAAAGAGGCTTCTCTTAGAAATTCTATTTCACATGTTACATTTTTAAATGTTCTGTAACTCATTTTGGTTTAAGTTTGAAGTGCTCAGATGCAGTGAGGTGAGTTTTGTGTTGTAAACAGAAGCTGGTGGTCATCCCGGTGAGGTCATTTAGGGTTTTGCTATGCTTTGCTGGTGAGCCTATGCCCCCTTCTTTGCGATCACATGCAGTCCATCCCTGAAATGTTCCAGAACATTTCCTGCATGGGGTCATGTGTGAATGGAAATGGCATGTCTTGTGAATGGAAGCAGCAATATTGCCGGAACAAGCACGTAAAGTAGGAGCTGAAATATAGTATCAGCAAAGCAGAAATAGTGTTGTTTTACAAAGATTTATTTCATTCAAATATTTTAGCAATTATTTGTTTTTGGAAGAAAGAAAACATTCTGAAAAAATGAAGAGGCGCTCAGCTGCAAAGAGAAACTGAAAAATGTCCAGTCTCTATGGAGACAGGTCTTTTTATTCTTAAATTGTATTATTTTTCTTTAACAATGCCACTCAAATCCTAGAGGTGTCTTTTAGAGTTAGGGGTGCGGTGCTGGGACATTGGGCACAAGCGCTTCGCTTACTAACTGGCTGCAGGGGAGTGCTGAGCAAGAGAGGGAACGAGTTGACAGGGAGAGGTAGAATGGGTGGAGAATGTTCCTTCTCCAGAAGCAGAGTAAAGGACAGGTTGAAAATGATCACACTGATTTAATAACATTGAGTTAGGATTATTGCGTCCGGAGATGGGGGGGGGGGATGGGGAGCGAAGCACTGGTCTCTGAGAGCCAGGAAAACGACAGATTGTCCAAACAATCGCATCCCATCTATTCTGGCATTATGTGAGAAGGCTCAAGACGGAAATGTTCCGGAAAGTAGCTGTATGTGTGAATAGTGAAAATCACAAGTGCCGTAAAGTTATCCCAGTTATTTACTGGGAACTATGTGTGAACAGGCTTAATAAACTTGCCATTGATGCCATTGTGATTAATAAAAGGGTGATGGGAGGATGTGAATGTAGGTGTCATCACCAGAAAGAGAAAACTGTCATCTTTGTAAGATAGATGTAGTTTCCCCATCGCAACAGCAAGACAATGATCTTGGAAGATCATACTCTGATTCCTATTTATGGTGTTTTTTCTACATATTTATATTGTTTATAGTGCTTACCCCTATTCCATCCGTCCATCCATTTTCCTCCGCTTATCCGGGGCGGGATCACTGTGGCAGCAGGCTGAGCAAGGAGCTCCAGGCCCCCTTCTCCCCGGCAACATTTTCCAGTTCCTCCTGGGGGACCCTGAGGTGTTACCAGGCCAGCTGGGATATGTAATCCCTCCAGTGTGTTCTGGGTCTACCCAGTGATCTCCTACCAGTTGGACGTACCCAGAAAACCTCCAAAGGAAGACCCCCAGGAGGTGCCCGAACCACCTCAACTGGCTCCTTTCGACACGAAGGAGCAACGGCTCTACTACGAGCTCCCTCTGGATGTCCAAGCTCCTCACCCTCTCTCTAAGGCTGAGCCCAGCCACCCTACGGAGGAAACTCATTTTGTACACCACAACGGTCCGGTACAACGCCTGCATCACTGCTGACGCCGCACTGATCCGACAGTCCATCTCACCCTCCATTTTCCCCTCACTGGTGAACAAGATCCCGAGATACTTGAACTCCTTCACTTGGGGCAGAAACCCTCTCCCAACCCGGAGGGAGCAATCCACCATTTTCCGGCAGAGAACCATGGCCTCAGACTTGGAGGTGCTGACTCCCATCCCTACCGCTTCACACTCGGCTGAAAACCGCCCCAGTGCATGCTGAAGGTTACGATCTGATTAAGCCAACAAAACCACATCATCTACAACAAGCAGAGATGCAATTCTAAGGTTCCCAAACTGGACACTCTCCTCACCTCGGCTGCGCCTTGAGATCCAGGCCATGAATATCACAAACAGAATCGGGGACAAGGGGCAACCTTGGCGTAGTCCAACACCCACTGAGAACATCTTTAACTTTGTGCCGAGAATACAAACACAGCTCTCACTTTGGTTGTACAAGGCCCGGATGGCTCGTACCAATGGCCCCGGCACCCCATACTCCCTCAGTACCCCCCACAGGATCCCCTGAGGAACACGGTCGAAAGCCTTCTCCAGGTCCACAAAACACATGTAGACTGCAAGGGTAAAGAGCTGCTCCACTGTTCCACGTCCAGGACGGAATGGGAATTCCCTCCTGAATCTGAGGTTCGACAATTGGCTGGAGCCTCCTTTCCAGCACCCTGGAGTAAACTTTCCCGGGGAGGCTGAGTAGTGTGATAGCCCTATAATTGGAGCACACCCTCCGGTCCCCCTTTTTAAAAATAGGAACCACCACCCCGGTCTGCCACTCCACAGGTACTGCACCCGACATCCACGCGACACTGAAGAGGCGTGTCAACCAAGACAGCCCAACAATGTCCAGAGCCTTCAGCATCTCAGGGCAAATCTCATCCACCCCTGGCGCCTTGCCCCCGAAGAGCTTTTTAACTCCCTCAGAGACCTCTGCCAGGCATATGGACGAGACTTCCCCCGAGTCTTCAGACTCTGCCTCTTCCCCTGAGGACATATTACACTCGGATTAAGATCAGGCAGGCCGTTCCTCCCAATCACCCCCTTCCAGGTTTTTCCATCGTTGCCCACATGAGCGTTAAAGTCTCCCAGTAGAACTATAGAGTCCCAAGGTGGAGCCCCTTTCAGGACTCCACGTAGAGGCTCCAAGAAGGCCGAATATTGGTGTTCGGTGCACCAATGCATAAGCACACACAACAGTCAGAGCTTTCCCCTGAGCAACTTGTAGTCGCATAGAGGCGACCCTCTCGTTCACTGGGGAGAACTCCAACACAGCGGCACTCAGCCGGGGGCTCATGAGTATCCCCACACCCGCCCGGCGCCTCTCACCCTGGGCAACTCTGGAAAAGTAGAGAGTCCAGCCCCTCTCCAGGAGTTTGGTTCCAGAGCCAGTGCTGTGCGTAGAGGTGAGGGGTCGGGTGCAGTGCCAGCCAGGCGGCGGACAAAGGCGGGCCCCCCGGGCCTGCTGATCCTCGGCATCGCAGACTAGTTCAGAGACTTACCCCTATATCCTCTCTATTTCCTGCTGTCCCTTTTTTTGCTGTTGTAACAATGTCAATTTCCCTGTTGTGGGACTAATAAAGGTTTATCTAATCTTATTTTAGATCAAACTAATCTAACAGTTGGAGCTGGCTAAAAGAGCAGACACAGCCATCTCTGGTGTTTATCCTGGGCCCTTCCCCTGCTGTGAACAGCAAGGGACCCCAGCCAAAATGACTGGATCAAGGAACTGCCAGCCATTTGGCCCAGGAGATTTACATGACCATCTCATGTAAATCTCTTTCCCTCAAAAGGAGATCGGACTGAAAATGTATTGTAATCAATGTGGTCAACGATACCACTCCCGACTATAGGCAATGTATAATTATGAAGTTATATTTAAGCTGTAGGAAAGGAGGATGGCCAAAGAGAAGGTTTATGGATGTGGTGAGGGAGGCTCACCAGGTTCCCCTTTGTCTGGGGATCCAGACAAAGGGGAACCTGGTGAGCCCAGAACTCTGGTAAAAGATGGCGATTTGATGTGTGGCACGGCCATAATCTCTTGATTTTTTTATCTAGCTTTGAATACGTAGTTGTGTCGTAAAGTGCATTTGCATCCTTTGCAGTAAATCTCTCCCTTTTCCCATAGCCACCATAATTCCATTTCCCAAATGTGTGTTTCTGTCTTAATGTGATTTTTTTCACCACAACCTTTTTCTTATATAATTAGACTCCATTATTAAAAATAAACATTCATTGTAAGATTAAGAAGTAGAGGTGTATTTATCTGATATATAGAACCTACCCCTGAGAGATTCGGACCTCCGCCCGTGCGGCCATAAACAAAATTTATTTTCCGCATTTTTCTACAAACTTGGTGGTGCCCAACTTTAACTAAAATATAAACATTAATTCTAGGTCCATATGACGCTACAATTCCATTTGCTGAACTGTGATGCCCTCTAGCGGCTTTTATTCAAGATATAACGTGTGTGATGTCATCTTCCTGCATTTCAAAGATTAATTTAAATGTGTGTTTTACCTTCTTGCATTCCAAAGATTAATTTACGTGTGCAATTTTTTCTTTAGAGAGAAAAGATTTATTTGACAAACACAAATGTAATGCTGACATTATATGGTTGAATGAGATGGATTGCAAGATTCAGGTTATAGATAGTGCTTTGAATGCACCACGGGAAAAGTAGGCCGTCTCTCCCCGTGCAACGGACCGCTGGGAAACCCTCGCGACAACTCTTAGACTAATGACCCCGAAGGAGCTCACTTCCGGTTCTGCCATTTGAAGGAAGTATAAACATCAAGACGCCATGTGCCTCACCAGTTCTCTTTCCCCCAGGGACTCCTCAAGGGACCACACTGCCTTCTTTTCCTTTGTCTTTTTTGAAACCCTGTTTAACGCGCCACAACTGTACCGAGTCGTAGAAGATCCTCAGAGACAATTTAACCTCCTGTCTTGTACCTCAACTGACGCAGAGCAATACTCACGCTAAACCTCCTGTCAAGCCCTGCTGATAAACCCCTCGGTTTAATAATACCTCTTCTGGCGTTGTGTGACTACGTGACCCCAGGAAACAAGCTGTTTTGGACAAACCACCAATCCTGCATTTGAACAAGAGCACCTGATTCTCCGAAGCCACTGATGAGCCACCAATCCACCAAACTCCAAGCCCCAGTAGAAGCCAGCGAGACAACTTTTGCTGCATCTCGCCATCCTGGACCAACCATATGTGAGGATCTGCGATACCCTTCTGAGTCCAAGGCGAGACTACCCCATCGGAAGACAAACCACGGTGATCCATGGAACAGTGAACCAGTCAGTTCGAAAACTCCGGTAAAGCTCATGGCTAAGTGATGTTGGTGTAGGCACGCTGATTTCTTTATTTTTATTATTCCGCTTAGAGTGAGTTAGTTGAGCCTTTGTGCATTTCAAATGCAATTCCTGTAAGTCAATTTGGAGTAATACCTTCCCACTTCACTGGTGTGAGTTTGTGTTTAACTTGCTTACATTTTTACTTTTTCTACCTCAACCTCTCTGTCATTATAAATAACATTCCTTGTTTGATTAAGAAGTAGTTTGGGTACTTCTTAATCAAACTACTTTGGGTTCTGATTCTGCATGAGAATTATTTAATGTCAAACTAGAGGCCGTGGAAGATACAGACCTCTATCGTTGCCAGCGCAGCCATAAACTGGAAGTTTTATGGCCGTGCAAAAGGTATAAATTTGACGGCGCTCAACTTAACTATAAATATCAATTTTAGGTCCTAATCACGCTACATAGTGCCACTCAATGTGAAGCACGATCACATTATAATACGGATATATGCAAGATATTAGAGCAGGGGTGTCAAACTCATTTTAGCTCAGGGGCCACATACAGCCCAATTTGATCTCAAGTGGGCCGGACAAGTAAAGTCATAGCATAATAACCTATAAACAACCATAACTAAATTTTTTTCTTTTTATATAAGTGCAAAAAAGTACAAGTTCATTCTGAAAATGCTCACATTGAATGAACTATATTTTTTCAAAGCATTATGAACCTGAAATTTCTTTAAAAAATAAGTGCAATTTCAACAAAACATTTAGTCAGAGGTATCTGGAAACAATATAATATTTCACTTTTTGATCAAAACAACTTTAATAAGATGTATACATAAAAAATACATAAAAGCTGTGGCAGTGCATGAACAATAGGGTTCCACCAAACCAAAATATTTTGTACTGAAGCTGAGGACTGAGATTATATTGCACAGTGTCTATAATTATTTCTACAGTAAGTATTCATCTCACAGAACCATATTCTTCAGGGTGCAAAGGTGTCTGAAGAATCATTTTACATGAAGTAGGCTTACTCCCCATTTACTTTGTTCCTGAAACTTGGCAGCCTTCACAAGTGCATCAATATCAGGCGTAAAATCCTGAGTAGCAGCCAATTTCAGGATGTCATTTAAGAGCTTGTGTGTGAGCTTTGATCGCAGCTTTGTTTTATTGATGCTCATTACGGAGAATACTTGTAGGTAGTCCCAAACATGCACAAAACCTTTGCAGCAAGGGTTGTCAATTTGGGGTACCATGACAAGAGAAACTGATATAATGTATCCAAGCCCGCCAAGGCAAATTTGTCCTCCAAATCTAAATCACACTGCAAGTCAATTATTTCAAGTTGTATGTTGACGGGCAAATCAAAAGCCTTGACTGTGAATGTTGAGCGAAAAACTGCAAATTCTTTCTCGAGTTCATCAATGACCTGAAACCGCTGCAACTCCTGCAGCAATCCTGTAATGTTGTTTTTGTACTTATTCATGTTAGCATTAACTCCGGTCGCGCGCACATCTTTTAGATGAGGAAATGGAGCAGTTGTGTCTCAACTGTTCAAGTGCTCTGTAATATCCACCATAAATGCTAGGTCCTCCAGACATTCTAGGGATTGGAATTCCAACACTGGTTTGTCCTTTTTCTCCATGAAATGTCCAATTTCCGTCCATAGATCAAAGAATTGCTTCAGCACGGCAGCTCGGCTTAACCACCTTACTTCAGTGTGGTATGGCAGGCCATAGGTAAAGTCTTTATCACTGAGAAGGCTGTCAAACTGATGGTGGTTCAGACCTCTGGCTCGGATAAAATTAATAGTTCTGACAACACCTGCTTTGTTCCCGATCATTGATGGCACCCCATCTGTAGCCAGGCTAACAGCACGGGCCCAGTCCACTCCGACCCTGTCCGGCAATCCAACGAGAGAGTTGAAAATGTCATTTGCAGTTGTGGTGCCCGTCATAGGCACCAGCTCAAGGAACTCCTCAGTGACCGTCAAAGTCTCAATTTTTTTTCTTTTTTTTAACCTGTGCTGTCAGCATGCTGGGCATACAACACAGAGTATTTGTATGCCATTGCATTCAGGACAGAGTTAGTCTGCAAGTGGAGTTCACGTTCTCAACCTGCAATGCAACTCTTTATTAATTCTTAAATCATCAAGAACTGCTGCAATAACTCTGTCCTGTGGATGACCTGTAGAATGACAAGACCACAGTTTTTGGTTATGGAAAGCCACCACCAACCTCCCTTTTTGGAGAACTATTATTTATGTTTGGGTCTATAAACAACTGATCACTACTCCAAGAGGGGGAGAATCACCATGGTGAGACAAATAAACATATAAACAAACAACATTTACACAAAAACATGAACACTGGATGACATGTGTTGAAAAACAGTGAATTAGGTCCAGGAAAACTGGTACTACAACTGGTCACGTGACCTCTTCTCTAGGTCGTCCTCAGACGAGCCTTCCATCGTTGTTTCCAGTCATCCCGGTTCTCCATACATCTGGCCAGCTCGTTGGTGCTTTGTGCTCCCGCATCATTCTTGAGTACATCCACATATGTTAAAGTGGGACGTCCTCGTGACCGGTGCCCATGTGTTGGCTCCCACAGTACCAGTTTGCTGGGTGGCAGCTCCTGGTGTCTTTGGCAGTGTCCTGCTAGTCTCATTCTCCTTACTGCAATCTTCTTGCTCACCCTTGGCATTCCCTCGTACAGAATTCTGTTGGTTACATGTGTACTCTTGCTGATGTTAAGCACTACACGCAGCATCCTGGTGTAGCACCCGTCTAGGGACTTCTCTACGGTTGGCTTCAGGGACCAGCATTCACTGCCATAGAGGAGAACAGACTCTACTGTCGCATAGAAGAAGCTGAGTTTGATTTGGCGGGGAAGGTTGGAGTTCCATACACTGGACATGCCTTTCAGGGCCCTCCATGCAGGTGCCTTCCTCACTTTCAGATCTTGCTCAGTTGAGTTGACCCATGAACCCAGGTATTTGAAGTCATCGACTTCTTTCAGCACAGTTCCTCCTGCTTTAGTCCGAGGTTGATGTTCTGTTGGAACGTTATAGGTGATGACCTCAGTTTTCTTGGCGTTTAGCCTCAGGCCAACTTTGGCGCACTCTAGCTCTACCCTTTTCAGTAGTTCTTGTGCTTGTTCCACATTATTGGAGAGCAGATTGATGTCATCCGCATAATCAAGGTCTGTGGGGACCACTGCGGGATGTCGTCTTGACCTCCTTGGTGTTAGTGTGAAGCCAAGTTCCTGTTCTCGCCCGCTGATTGCCTTCCTGAGTGCGTAATCGAGGACTATGATGAAGAGGAAGGGGGCTAGTGTGTCCCCTTGCATAACGCCAGCCAGGATGTCAAACTCCTCGCTGTTGCCATCTGGGGTCATCACCTTGGCCCTTGTTCCTGCGTACATGGTCTCTATTGCTCAGAGTAGGTTGGGAGGAATTCCATACGCCTTAAGGATTTTCACCATCATGCCTCTGTGGATCGAGTCAAAAGCCTTTTTGAAATCAATGAAGCATAGAACTGCAGTCAGGTTGTCCTTGCTCACCTCCTCAATTATTCTCCTGAGTGCCAAGATCTGGGCTGTTGTTGTTCTCCCCTCCCGAAAGCCGTTCTGGTTCTCCCTCAAATGAGGGTCGATGGCAGGTCTTATCCTGTTCAGTATCATGTGATTGTAGATCTTTGCAGGGATACATGTCAGGCTAATGCCTCGGTAGTTGTCCTGTTTCGACAGATCTCCAGCTTTGGGCACTGGGATGATGTTCGATAGAGACCACGTATCAGGCTGCCGATTGTGCAGCAGAACAAGGTTGCAGAAATCTAGAAAGATGTCGTCGAGATCACATTTCTTCAGGACCTCTGAGGGTAGACCATCTGGACCGGCACTTTACCCCACTTTCACGGTGGTTTTTGCCCTGGCGCCCTCCCCAGCCGTGAAGGGACCATCATCAATTCCCAGGTCTTGGAGGACTGCTGGCACATCTTCCTCCACTACTTCCGCCGTCTCTCCCAGCAGCCTCTGGAAGTGCCTGGCCCAGGTTGTCACCCTCTCCTCAGGGCTGTGTCCGTCGACCTGTCCCTCCTTGGTCCTCTTCCTCCCGGTCATTTCATTGATTACCCTCTAGGCCTCCCCATATCTCTGTCCACCTTGCGCTGCCTTCACGGACATTATGGATGTTGCTCAACTGGCCATATTTATTTGTGGTGTTGATGAGACTTTGACCGTCCAGGCCCGCGGTCCGTGCCTTGCGTCATAATTATGGCAGCAAATGAGTGAGGAAAGGAGAGGAATGCAACCAGGAGGGTGCGGGGTGCACTTGAAGCAGGTGTGTGTGTGTGTGTGTGTGTGTGTGTAAGTAAGATGTCCACCAGTGAGTGTACATGACTTATCCCCATTGGTACTGTTGTAGAAGGCCGGTACTATGTCGTGGCACCTCCAAGCAGCGGAAGGGCCCCGAAGCCCCCCCGAACTCCACAGCCCCGTGGATACCCCTCGGCTGCAGGAAATCCCTGGGTACCCTGCACTGCGGCAACAGAAGACCCCCCGGGCCCCCAGAGAAGCCAGAGGACTGTGGAGCAACCCCCACGCCCAGCCCTGAGGAGCATGACCCAGTCCCAGGGAGAACGAGGAGACCCCACACCCCAGGGGTGCACACATACAACCAACCCCCAGGTGCAGGCACAAGACGCAGCCGCCGGCACAGAACCCGGGTCATGGGTGCAAGGCACGGACAGCGGGCCTGGACGGTCAAAGTCTCATCAACACCACAAATAAATATGGCCAGTTGAGCAACATCCATAATGTCCGTGCTCTCATCAATTGCAACCAAAAATGCAACAAGACTTGACTTTGTGCTTCATTTGGCTGTCCAAATCTGCTGAAAGATCTGAAATCCTATCAGCCACAGTGTTTCTTGTCAGGCTAATGTTAGCAAAAGTCTGTCGCTTCTCTTTCTGCAGCCTTCAGTATGCATGTTTTCACGAACTCCACCTCACAGTATGGTTTTGATGCTGATGCTGTTTCGCTAGCAATAAGATAACTAGCTTTCACTGCTGCATCACTGATATCTCGGCTACGGTTAAAAACAGACTGCTGTTTCTTCAGACCCGCTAACAAATCCTTTATCTTCTCTCTTCTCAGTTGTCCTTGCAAGATGCTGTATTTTGCATAATGAGTCTCATAGTGCCGCTTAATATCATATTCTTTGAGTACTGAAACCTGCTGCGATCACACCAAGCACAAGGGTTTCCCATTTGCCTCTTTAAATAAATGGGAAACGGTCCACTTCTCTTGGAAAACTCTACACTCTGTGTCCACTTTTCTCCTTTTTGACAAAGACATTTTAGGTAATGAGGGTGCCACAGAGTGTAATGTTGACAGCAAAAGAACAAGTAGAATAAGAATTTCTTACCAGCAGCTCCAGCATAAACAGTTTGCTTGCTTGACAGTGTTCACCACGATCTCAGCCACCAACCCATGCCTGTAAGGAGACTAAAACTCCTCTGAGATTTTAATCCAGAGTTTAAACAGTGTACGTGGAGAGTCTCTTTGTTTATCAGGAATCTAACCTGTTTGGGAGACGAGTAGCCGCCATTTTGTTGTTTACATCGGCTGCACTGGTAACAGTGGGGCGGTTCTGTCGCAACCCAACAGCGCCCTTAGTGCTTTGTAGGGGTAAATAGCCCACTCCATGAGTAAGACACCGCCATCTGGGAGTGACACAGTCATTGCACTCCCACTGTGGAATAAACAATACACACTGCCCCCTGGCAAAGAAAAGAGGTAAAACCCTCCTAATACTTAGAGTAATGCTAAATGCCTCCCTCTGTGTTGAAAAGTGATAGCACACTTTGGTTCGTCTAGTTACCCAGCAGCGCCCTCTGGCGGTCAACTTTTAGAATATAATTGAATGTATTTGTTTTCTTTTTTGTTTGTTTTTTTGCCAAGTGCTGAAATAAAACCCTGCAGTGTTCATTTGGTTTAATCAAACCAGCCGAATTTAATGACCATGTAGCGTCATTAGGACCTATAATTTATATTTAGAAATTAGTTTAGTTGTGCACCACCCATTTTATAATAGAATTGGAACAACTCTAAGTCAGTTTATGGCCGCAAAGACAACGACAAAGGTCTGTATCTCTCAGAGTGAAGATTCTACTATTCTATTCAGGAAGTCTCACATGCAGATAATAACCAAATTTCTTCTTATCAAACAATTTGTAATTTATAATAACAGAGTTTGACAATATGATCAAAAATAGCTTGCGGTACAAAAAGTATGTTTAAGCATGTTCAAACATAAACCTGAGAAGTGGGGGTATCGTTCTTTACAACATCACCTGAAAAGAAGCTTTATAGTGGTTATAAATTGACTGAATTTTGATCATGCTTTTCTAGTCTTGTGACCATTCAAAACACTTTACAGTACCTGCCGATGACAGTGGCAACAGTGCAAGGTGCACACCAGCTCATTGTGAGCAGTTAAGGGCTCAGTGTCTTCCTCAAGGAGGAAGACACTGAGGACACAACTGACAACTGACAACTGACAAGGACACAGCAAGGGAAGGGTTCAGGGGTCAAAGTCCAGAGACAACTGGGTTGGCTTTCTTGGTCGACTACATCTGTTAATTGGTATGATCTTCCAAGATCATTGTCTTGCTGTGGGTTTCCATTCAAAGGAAGCTTATTCTCTTTTATAGTTTAGCCAGCCTCCTGTTACAATCAGGTAGTTCCAACTCTTGCATTAATCCTCTGAGAGGCTCTCCTTCTTCTTTCAGCTGCTCCCATTAGGGGTCACCACAGCGGACCATCTGTCTCCAATACCTTCCATTCTGCGCATCTTCCTCCCTCACACCAACCGCCTGCATGTCCTCCCTGACCACATCCTTAAACCTTCTCTTTGGCCTTCCTCTTTTCCTCTTCCCTGATAGCTCCATCCTCAGCATCCTTCTCCCAATGTAACTCTCATCTCTACACGTCTCCAAATCATCTCAATCTTGCCTCTCTCACTTTTTTACCAAACTGTCAAACCTGAGCTGTCCCTCGAATGTACTCCTTAATCCTGTCCATCCTCGTTGCTCTCAATGAAAATTTCCGCATCCTCAGCTCTGCCACCTCCAGTTCAGCCACCTGCCTTGTCAGTGTCACCGCCTCTAAACTGTACAACTTAGCTGGTCTCACTACCGTCCTGTAGACCTTCCTCTTCGCTCTTGCTGGAACCCTTGTCACAGATCACTCCGGACACTCTTCTCCACCCACTCCACCCTGCCTGTACTCGCTTCTTCACCGCTCTCCCACACTCTCCGCTGCTTTGGATGGTTGACCCTAAGTACTTGAACTCATCCGCCTTCTCCCTCCCATCCAGGTACATGTATTCTGTCTTACTCCTGTTGACTTTCATTCCTCTTCTCTGCAATGCACGCCTCCACTTCTCCAGGCTCTCCTCAACCTGCTCACTACTCTCGCTACAGATCACAATGTCATTCACAAACATCATAATCCTCTGAGAGGCTATTACTTGATAATCTCAATTCCCCAGTGAATGATTTTGACAAACCTTGCAGTAAGATTTTCAGGCTTTGAATACAAATGTATACATTTACACAGAATACAAATGATTCGCCTTCGTTAGATAATTAAATTTATTACAAATAGTGTGACTTTATTATATTTAATCAATTAATTTGAACTTAAATTAAATAAATGTTTAATTTATATTATAATACATTTTAATGAGGAAAAAAATGTCACAATCTCTTTTTATTGAAATTTAAATCTTGGGGGAAAAGAAATCCACATTTTTATCAATAATTTTATATGAATTAAAATCTTGAAAAAAATATTTTTTTTTCTTAAAAAATGTAAAACTCTTAGCTACTTCCCCACTTGTTAAGCTATCATAAGTCAAAACATGATCACTGGCAGTGAGTCACCAGACTCTTCATATTCAAAGCCACGTTAACAGAACTAACCAACCAGCAGAGTAGAGAGGCAGGAGAAGGACTGCCAGCGCTAGAGGTCTTTTTACATTTACATTTACATTTAGTCATTTAGCAGACGCTTTTATCCAAAGCGACTTACAATTATTCAAACACCGACGGACGCAGCCATCAGGAGCAATGAGGGGTTAAGTGTCTTGCTCAAGGACACTACAGCATGCTAGCAGGAGGAGCCTGGGATCGAACCAGCAATCTTTAGATTACTAGACGACCAGCTCTACCTCCTGAACTACCCCCCCCTTTTGATTCATATACTGCCAGGGCCAACACAGACGACAAGGACAAAACTAATTTGAAACTACAGAGGGACAATCTAAAGCAGAGCCTCCTGAGTAAGGAGGAGGAACTTCAAATGCACAGAAGGTTATATGCATCACTGGAACTCAACCTATCGCATGTGGAGGCTGCATTGTACGCCAGAATTTGGCACACAGATACAGGACCATCACCATCAGCTAATCAAAGCCCAGTATCACAATAAACTGTACCTAAGGGAAACACTTGTCCAGGAAGAGAATCCATCCCTAATCTGGGTAAGCTTCCCTGAATCATACCACAGGCAGCCAGGACACTGATTCCTACCTGCGTGACATTGAGTTCTTCCTAGAAAGATACACAGACACCACCACATAAGACAGAGTCTACCTAATAAAGTCAAGTTCAAGTCGTGACATCAGCAGTTTAATTGAATGCCAACCCGCAAACGTCAGAGACAACTGCGTGGTCCTCTACAAGGCACTAAAGAAAGAGTTCTCTGACCCGTTAACTCCAAAAGGCTGAATTGCATGTCAATCAAGCAAAAGGAAGCTCTCCAATTGTAGTATGCTTACCTGTGTCAAGCCTATTTTGGAACCCTGAAACGAGCATGGGATGGAGGAACATGTGCACTTCAAAACACTCTTTGTCTCCAACCTCCATCCCACCATCAGCCAACACCTCTGCATTGTGGCGGACCCGGACATGCTGACCAGCATACAGCTGTGGGACCTACCCATAAAGGGGTTTGCAAAACAGAGACAAACCACAACCGGGATTACAGAACCCAGTGTATCTGTCCTTAGTCTTGACACTAAGGCAAAGCCCCTAGTGCTAGAAGGAGCTGCTGGCGACAGACCAGACAGGTTTCTCATGCCCCCTTTCCAAGACAGTCAGTTACCAAACGATTACAACCAGAGTCAAAGAATCTCGCCACCGCAGCAAAATGGTCAGAGTTAAGGTCACGCTTCTGACACACATCTCATCAGATCCCACCAGATGAGGAGTTGAAGAAGAACAATTACATGCGGACATGGACATGGGACATGGGACCAAAGCGCACCTGCACAAAGGGTAAGTGGTACGGAGCCCTCAGCATCGGAATACCCTGACCCTGGGAAGGAGGAGACAGTATCTCCGAGCACAGCTCTGGCAGTGCAGCTAGACTCAAGAGAAACTTCCAACAAGGACCCCTCAATCATTCAGGGGGGTCCGAGCTGCCAACAGTTCTTGTGCTACCTTACTGAGAAAGCCGTCGCAAGTAAACTCTACCTGCCGATGATCCTTGAAGGAGAGCTGACACATGAAGGTCTCTTGGCATGGCTACAGACATCACCCTGATGTCGTTGGATCTGTTCCAGGATGTGCAGTCGGCGGTACGACGATCCAATGAAAAGCTGAAGCTGCAGAACTGTTGCACTCAATGTCCAACCATACACCTTGAGAGAAAAGGCATTTCACAAGTTCACGATTGGACCCATGAAGTGCACTCACCCGGTCTATCTGTTCAGGGTGGGCCATATTCCCTTGTTCATCGGTAAAGACCCCCTTAACCGATTTGAGCCATTGACTGACTTCAGGCAATTGAAGATTTAGGCACAAGTCCACCAGCACCTGCTCATTAAAACTCTCACATGCATGAGCGCCCGATGCTACACCCTCAATGCCAGTACTGCAGCACACTATGCCCCGATAGATGAACCACTGGTCACGGGGGTCGACCGAACTGTTTTACGTGCTACGACTGTGCTCAGTCATGGAAGATCCTCAGACACAACTTTATACTTTAAACCTCCCGTCTTGTACCTCAACCGGCGTGGAGCAATACGCATGTTTTACCTCCTATCATGCCTTGCTGATATACCTCCCGGTTAAATAATACCTTTTCTGGCATGGTGTGACCATGAGACCCCAGGAAACTAGTTGTTTTGGTGAAGGCACAGCAATTTCTCTATTTTTATTATTCAGTTTAGAGTGAGTTAGTTGCACCTTTTCTAATCACACTAAACAGATAAATATACAAAGGCAGAAATAGAGCATTCGCTAGTCAGCAATATACTGTATAAATACCTGACATCGGGATCACTCTTTTTTTTTACGTTGGTTGTGAACACTTTCAGGAGTGTTAATAACTGACTTTGAAACCAAACATTGTTCATTTCAATTCCTGTCCCTTGCTCTTGACCTGCTCCTTTTGTTGGAAATTTTTAGATTTTTCCAGTATCAATCGGGACGGTTTTTCATCGCAGTCTCTGATGCACGCTGTGGAAGGCGTGTCATGCCTATTTGACTTGTCTTTCTCCCACTGTCTCAGGTGAATGAGCAGCACTTGTCCCATCTGAGCAAACAGGATGCACTCTGCATTTTGGCTGCCTACGAGCGCCCAATCACCATGCAGATCAAAACGCGTAGAGGTTGCGGTGCACGGAATGACCGGTCGTGGGAGCCCCTCCCTCCTAACCTTCAACATCTCAATCTACCGCTGTGCGCACTCAAGCTTCCCACTGCTGAGACCATGTCTGGCGTCCACCATGACAGGTAACCCCTACACACACACATACAGGGATTTCCCTTCCATGACAGAAAAAGGTAGGAAATAGGTGAAAACTATTAACTTTGAAAAGAAGAGTTTGAAAAGTTCTGGCATAATTAATGGTAATGTGCATTAACTCAAATGATGTTGGTTTGGTTTGTTGGTAAGAGTAGGAACACTCAAACGGGTTACTCAGTTTTTGGGGAAATTTTCTTTTTTTGTTCATCTTATCCAGATTCAGATGCAAAGGCTGCCTGCAAACTGTGTTGGCTCAATACAAAGCTGCAAAAGTGAACGAACTTGCTTACCTCCTGTGAAATTAGGGAATCCACCTTCCAGTATCTCAAAGACTGAGTTATTTCAGCAACCTGTCTTTTATTATGAGTAAAAAAAAAATAAAACATAAAAATTTAAAACTCCACTTGCACATTAAATATCTCTGCATTCAATGGCATACAGACCCTTCATGTTCTATGCCATGCCTCCTGAGATCAGGACAGATCAAAAAATGTATCTATGGCACTTTTGCCTGCCACATGCCACCTAAATTGGTCAGAGCCCTCCAGCAAGAGACACAGAATACGATAGGTTGTAAACACCAGTTTTTTGTAAAGAGTTGGCCAGTTGGAATTAGCTAGGAGCAGATAGAACATGTCATGACAGGGCTCCTATCCTGAGTGTGTGTGGGGATGGGGGTTTTAACCTGTTGCTCGCGAGACCAACCAACGAGCAACAGGTATGCAGTCACCCTGACCAATTCACTTAGATCCGGGTGAGGTGTGGCTGCTCAACCAGACCATCCCAACACCACAGTATCCTCTCTTGTAAAACAAGCATTGAACAAGGTTGTGCTATCAATCGTTATAACTGATGGAAACTAGCATTTTTGTTATAGTCCGGGTTGAAAAGAGGTGAACTTATCCTTTAAGAATTTACAATTGTGCCTTAGAGATAAGTAAATTCACTGCTTTATTTTACTTTGAACTTCTCTATCTCTCTCTCTTTCATGCAGGCACTATTGGAGCCATCTCACCCTCCCACGAGATCATTGCGATAACAGAATGTGTGACTACCTTGCAAACACCCCACGGGATACTATGAACATGGAGCCTGTTGGCTACCGGGTGAGGCAGACGTACACAGAAAGCACACTTTTTTCTCTTTTTGATTTTAGTTTTTGAGCCTTTCACATAGCTGCTGTCAACCACCTTGAACTTGTGAACCAGCCAAGACGAATTAGAAGAAAGGCAAAAGTCAAGCTGGGAGGCCTCAGAGCACCTATCCTTATAGATGGACTGACACAAGGAGTGAGATTGTGTGGTGTCCATGGCCACCCAAGATGAGACCAAAGTATCGAGGCACAACTTAAGATAATTTGGGCTGAAACATGGCTAACACCACAACAATGCAAATTGATAAGCATTACAGTAATTCTAGAATTCTATTTTCATACTCAGGCCTCATTCACACTAGCATTTGTGACAAGCAGAATTTTCCACAGATTCCAATTCATTTTAATGAAATCATCACAATCAGTGGATTTGCGTCCAGTTGCTTATGCCTCTGCTTCTTGGCAACCTGAAGCGGAAGTGCTGCTTGGCACCGCCCCTTTTGGTCGCGAATGCTCCATGTGATTACGCACATTTTAGCATTTATTTTTATTTTACATCGCTATGTCCGTCAAAAACTCATCGGCAGTGATCTCCTACGACCACGATGCACTCGTGGATATAAAAATTGCAACATTTTATCTGCGGATCCGGAGTGGCCGGCGGAGATTCAATGCGCCAACATGATCAACAAGGACAATAACTTGAATGCAGTCGCTGTTCCACAGGTGCGCCGATGGAGGAAGCATCGCGGTAAACAAGGCCACATTCGGATCAGAGTGAGGACGCAACCTTACCATTCACCTCTTCCCAGTATAATCCTTGCCAATGTCCAGTCCCTGGGGTACTAGATGGATGACCTTCGAGCAAGATTAAATTCCAAAGGCATACGAGGAACTGTTGCGTCCTCTGCCTGACGGAGACATGGCTGAACCGGCTGGTGCCAGACCACGCCATACGTCCAGCCAAGGCCTTCTCTGTGTTCCGCACCGACAGGTCCGAGGAGTCTGGGAAATCCAAGGGTGGAGGCGTCTGCCTCATGATAAACAGCAGCTGGTGTAACTCCAACAACATTAAGACTCTCTCCCACTCGTGTTCGCCAAATTTGGAACAGCTGACCATCTCATGCCGTCCATTCTACCTCCCCCAGGAATTCAGCACGCTCATCATCACAGCCGTTTATATTCCACCGGAAGCAGACACCAACACAACACTATCGGACCTGTATGATGTGTTGTGCGGACTTCAAAACAAACATCCTGACGCGGCTGCATTGGTAGCTGGGGACTTTTACAGGGCAAATCTTGAAAAAGTTCTGCCTAAATTCCGCCAACAGATCATGTGTGCCATGAGGGGAGATAGAACTCTGGACCACTGCGACACACGAACGGACACACAACACGGCCTTGCTCCCTGCTTTCGGGAAATTAGACCACCATCTCGTTGCTTCCTGTTTACAGGCCGTGCATCATACGTGGAAAGGTAGTGACGAGGAACGTGAATCGGTGGTCGGACCAATCAGAGGCCACGCTTCAGGACACTATGAGTGACGTTGACTGGGACATGTTCCAATCAAGTTCCAATGACGTCAGCCAGTTTATGGGAGTGGCTGTGAGTTTCATAGCTACGTTAGCAGACAGCATCATTCCCACGGTGAAAGTTTGGATATTTCTGAACCAGAAACCGTGGGTTGATGAATCCATCCGAGGCGCTCTGAATGCTTGCATGGCCACTTACAATGAAGGTCTTATATCAGGAAACGTGGATAAGTACAAAGCGATGTCATACAAACTGTGGAGGGCAGGGAAGGACGCTAAACGGAAATACAGAGAAACAGTGGAGCAAAGGGACACCAAACACTTGTGGCAGGGGCTGTGGACTATTACTAACTACAAATGCAGCCCCTCCCTTAGCCACATGTGTGGATGCCTCCCTAGCAAACAAACTGAACTCCTTTTATGCATGGTTTGAGGTTGGCAACAACACTGCTAGCTCGCCGACTAATTGGAGTTACACCGCTGGGGATGAGCGCGCACTCTCAGTGTCTGGCATGACGTCAGGAGGGCTCTGATGCGTGTGAACACCAGGAAAGCTGCGGGCCCAGATAGCATAACTGGGCGAGTACTGAAGACCTGTGGTGACCAGCTTGCCCTGGTGATCACGAGGACATTCAACGCCTCCCTGGCCCAGTCGGTGATCCCGTCCCGCTTCAAGAGGTCCACCATCATCCCTGTGCCGAAGATCGTCTCTCCCGGCTGCTTGAATGACTACCGTCCGGTGGCCCTCACCTCGATGGTCACAAAGTGCTTCTTGAGGCTGATTAAGGACTACATCAACGCTTCCCTCCCCTGCACAATTGACCTGCTGCAGTTTGCGTACCGACCAAACAGATCCACTGATGACGCAGTCTCCCAGATACTGCACACCACGCTCACGCACCTTGATGCCCAAAAGGGAGGCTATGTGAGATTGCTGTTAATCAGCTACAGTTCAGCTTTCAATACCATAGTCCCCACTAGACGGGCTGTCAAGCTGTGAGAGCTGGGACTGAACACTCCGTTGTGGGCCTGGATCCTGGACTTCCACACAGCCACGCCCCAGGTGGTTAGGGTGGGGAGGCACATGTCCAGCTCCCTCACCCTGAACACAGGATCCCCCCAGGGCTGCGTCCTCAGCCCCCTACTGTACTCCCTGTCCACACATGACTGTTTGGCTCGGTCCAGCTCCAACACCATCATCAAGTTTGCTGACCACACCATCGTGGCTGGCCTGATCACCAACAACAATGAGAAGGCCTACGACAAGAAGGTGGCTGATCTGTGACTCTAGTGCCAGGACAACAGCCTTATCTTGAATGTCAGCAAAACTAAGGAGCTGATTGTGGACTTTAGGAGAGGATCACAACTGAGGATGCACACGTCACTGGTGATTAATGGGACTTCTGTCGACAGGGTGATCAGCTTCAAGTACTTGGGAGTCCACATCACGGAGGACTGAACATGGACTCTACATACAGACACTCTGGTGAAAAAGGCAAGGCAGTCACCTCAGGCAGCTGAAGAAATTCAGGGTCTCGGTGAGGAACCTCAAGTCCTTCTACTCTGGAGCAGTGGAGAGCATCCTGACAGGCAACATCACTGCCTGGTTTGGGAACTGTACTGCTCAGGACAGGTGGGCCCTGCAGAGGGTGTTGCATTCAGCCCAACATACCACTGGAGCTACCCTCCCCTCCCTCCAGGACTTATACACCAGGAGGTGTAGTAGTAGAGCCTGCAGGATCATGAAGGATCCTCACCACCCAACAACGGACTGTTCCAACTGCTGCGGTCAGGCAAGCGCCTCTGCAGTCAGGTAGTGAGCACAGACGGATTTTCTTCCCGCAAGCCATAAGGTCTGTCAACGCGAACTCACCAGGGGCCCTCACTGAGACACATACATAGGCCCCCATGACATTACTGTAATGTATGTTGCACATTGTACTGCATACTGTACTGTTACTGTATTTCTGTCATACTGTGGTATACTGTAATGTATAACTCAACACACACTACCTCACTTTACACATGTGCCACTTTACTGCACATATCTGTTTATATATACAAATAGTCTATTCCTCTTGTTTCTATTTTGCATCCCCGTTCATTATATTACCCTTTACGCATATTTTATTCTATTTATTAACTGGTAGTTAGTTAATAACTTAATTACTTAGCTATGGTGTCTTTAAACTTATTGTGCATAATCTCGGGGTGAATTGCAATTACATTTCACCACATATATGTATGCCCGTATGTATAAGTATGTGATAAATCAACATCTTTAATCTTGAATCTATAGTGTGTGGAGAGCAACAATTTGCCCAGACAGCACACCATACCCTAACAGATTCCATTCACCAAAAACCAGAGTTCTAATCACACAAAGTTACACAACATGACATCTTCCATTTCAGTCAGCTTGGTTCCCAATTGGCTATCGATCTTTCCCATGTGACAATCCACAGCCCGTCCTCAGTGTTCCCCCACACTACAGCATATCAGATCGCAAATATTGAACGTTGAAAGTTTAATAGTTGCAATTTGCAATTGGTGCAGCCATGACGGACTTCCGAGCAGATTAGGGGAGGTAAAAAAACACTTGTGACATACCTCACACCACAGGATAATCTGGCACGATCGTCTTTAGAACCATCTAAAAAATCTGGACTTTACTCACAATTGTCAGAAGGGGCGGAATCTGCACCAAAATCGACATGATCATCTTGGAGTGTGTACCCCACTTTAGTTAATACTCACAAAGTTTTGAGATCTACCTTGGTGAGCATTAACAAGGGACATTGAGGCCTCTACTCAAAAGCCTTTGTTTTAATGGTGAATGCATTGCAAAAGTCTAACAGCAAACCACAACAACACATTGCATCCTACCTCACGTTGTAGAGGTTTCTGCAAGTTGTGGAGGATTGGAGGGGTTACAAATCGGCTGAGTTGATAGGACAATGAACATCTTTAGGTGCCCACGATTTGCTGAATGATGAAAGGTTTGACTATTTTTTGAGATCCGCTTCTTGACAAGTCAGTTAATAAAAAGAGTCGTTTGATTATCTGACTCATGGAATTCTTACAACTGTCATTTAATTCTGTATCTCAGAATACATCTGATCTCCGCTGATCTCCTGAGAATTTTCATGCATAACGATAACTTTTAACCATCGTCGTGGAAGCATCGTCAAAAACAATTTAACCCGCCCTTAAGTGAAGATGGGCCAAGCCAAATTTAAAAGATTGTTTCTTCACATTATAATTACACCATAAGTTCATTATACATTAAGTACATTAGTCAACCATTGTGGTTCTTGGCATGAATGAAACAGAGTTAGGGAATTATTTGCAAAAAAACATTTATAGAAATGTTTGCTGCTTGTTGACTGGGTGATATAGCCAATAATGTTATCAGGATAAAATATTTCATACCATTCGATAAGAATTTATTGAATGGTATGATTTATATATATATTTACATATCACAGTTTCTGTTAAATGCTTAATTTGAACAGTTTTGGACAAATTCTACAAAATAAAGTCTAAAAAGTAAAAGTCTGAATTGTAAAGAAAATGTTCCAACAAAACTTTGCAGGATTTAGCATCCTCTTTTCTAAATAAAATAATTCTCAAAGAACAATAAGGGGAAAACAAATCTGAGGATAAAATTCTGAACAGTATCTTATATGATAACATTTCACAGCAGTCCTAATGTTAGTAAGAAGTGAGAAGGAAGAAGTGAACAACAAAAATAAGTAACAAGTGCAAATAATAAAATCAAAAACAAAATAAATATGGCAAGTAGGCCTTAATTCAAATAAATAATAAAGGTTGTGGTGTTTCCCGACTTCGTCGGCACCTGTCGTTGACATATTTTGGGTCTGCTTTGGGTCGGCCAAACTATCGATGTATGTGGCCCTCATTTGCTGACGGTACATCACCTACTACATACACCTATCACGTACTTCTCCTTCTCCTCTGAGTTGCTAATTTTGGCATTGGTCATTTCTGCTCTGTCTCCACTGTGGCGTGTTTGCAAGTGCAACCAACCCAGGTGGGTAGATTTGTGTATATATTTCTATAATGGCAAACGTAATTGGTTAGTAGTGAAAGGTTGGCTTTAGATCGTCCAAATTGATTGGCTTTTCGTTGCAACTTGCCGAGCACTTCTGTGAATAAACAAATCTGCGTAAGACATTGTCAAAATTATCAAGCTTATTTTATCTCAACATCAAGGAATTTTTCATTGCAATAATTATAGATCTATTATGGCCGCCGCCAACTCCTGCTTTGCATGTATATGTGTGTAACCCTTTTTAGTGGGTTTTTTTTTGTTACCTGTCAAGCGTGGTATGGTCCCAAGGCTTGGCTGCTCCTCCTGCTTTCTGGTTGGCGCCTTTGGTGATCCTGATTGGAGAGGTACCTGGTCCAGCGCTCTGATCCATACATTTCAGTTAGAAAATTTAATCGACAAATGTTTGGCCAGCTTATCAGTTGTGGCAGCTGTGACTTGATTGAGCAGCTTGCCATGGTGTCTCCTGCTCTACCTGTACTGGAAAGTGTTGAGAGTCTTTGAGACATTGAGGCTAGATTTCAATGTTAATTGAGCCACTATTTTAACTACCTGGGGACTGGGCTAGGTATAGTTTCCTGTTCAGCACTTACAACACACACACACACACACACAGTTTTTCTTTGTTAGACACACGTTGATGCAGGGGTGCTGTTTTGACATTTTATTTGTTGTTTTGTGGCTAGGTAATAATTAGACAGTGAGGATTTTAGTTTTGGTTTATTTTAGTGTTTAAGATAGTTGTAACTCTTGTTTTAAAGAGTCCTCGTTTTTTAATATTTGGTTATTGATTTGAACAGCCGGCCCTTTTTCCTTTGCAGTTTGCCTCTCATGTTTTTGTGTTGAACCGTCTAAGTTCCTTGTTAATAAATAACTTTATTCTACCAACTTAAACAGATTTTATGTTGCTTCCCTTTCCCCTAACAAGCTAGGTTCATTACATGTTACATCACACTCAACCAATTCGATGACAATAACAATCACTGACATTTGAATTAATTTGTTTTGCTTGCAATTATAATTGTAGTACTTAAGAATTCTGACTGACAAAATGTTTTTCTGGATATCATTTCGTACACCATGTGAAGCAATTGACTCCATGTTAAACACCTATCTAGTCATTGTTGCGATTAGCAAACCGTCTTCAGCTGCCTGGCTATGGTTTGACCGTCGAACTTAGTGATGAAAGACTCGCAAAACAATTTGTTTGTAGCGAACAATTCCTTGAAATAATTCAGGAGTCTGGCGTGACTCCGGCAGAGAGTGGGCGAGCGAGTTCATCTCAACATAATTCATAACATAATTCAGGGGGTCACACACAACACTGTCAAGCAAGCAAACTGTTTATGTTAGGCCCACGGCCTCCCAGCGCCACTAGAGGCCGCCCTTGCCCCATCTGCAGCTCCCTACTCGAGCCCAATTGCACACACCTGGGATCAATAACCTGCACAGTATTTAGTCCTAGCTTCCCAGTCATTCCTTGCCAGACCGTCAACTAGCTTACCCGAGTTGTCTCGCTACTGGCTCCCTTCCAAGTTCCTAGCTCCTAGTGCTTATTTCTAGTTCCAAGTTTATGTCTTGTTGTCTCGTCTTCCCCTTACCTGCTTGTCTCCTCTCGTCGACCCAGTCTGTCTCTCCAAATCCAGCCAGCCCGGTTTACCTGCCTGTCTCTGCTTGTCGACCAAGGCTGCCTGTCCTTCTCCATCCAGCCTGGTTCCCCGTCTCCCCACCCGGATCCTGGACCCCATCTCCTGGTCGTCATCATCCCTGCCCAGCCCTGCTCCATCCCTACCCGACCGGGTCCCCCCGGCCAGCTCCACCATCCAGGCTAGTAAACATCCTTTGCCTGCCTTCTGTCGCCGCGCACTCCGGGACCAAGGAGTATTGCTTGGGCAACATGACCAGGCCCTCCGGGACATCGCGGAACACCTCTGGACCATCTCGGCGGCCGTCAGCAGCCTACAGGGTCCTCCGGCCCCCGTGGCCCCCCCTGCTCCTCAGACCCGCCCTCCTTCCTCCACCAGGGCTCCCAGCGCCTCTCTCGTCCCCCCTGAGCCCCACGTTCCGGCTCCAGCGCCTTACGATGGCGATTTCGGCACCTGCCGCGCCTTCCTCGTACAGTGCACGGTGGTTTTTCAACAGGGGCCGTTGTCGTACGCTTCCGATCTTGCCTGCATCGCGTTCCTCATCTCCTGCCTGGGAGGGGCGGCTCTCGGCTGGGATTCCGCGGTTTGGAGTCAGGGGGGCCCCGTGAGTCTCTCCTACGATCTGTTCACCCGCGAAATAAGGAGAGTCTTCGACCACCCAGTTTGCAGCAAGGAGGCTGCCAGAAGACTCCTCTCCCTCCGTCAGGGTTCCCGTAGTGTCGCCTCCCTCGTCGTCGAGTTCCGGACTCTAGCCGCAGAAAGCGGCTGGAATGACGGGGCCCTGCAGGACGTCTTTCAGCGCGCCCTGAACGACGAGTTGCGGGACGAGTTGGCGTGGCGGGACGAGCCCACTGACCTTGACCAACTAGTGGAGACCGCCATCCGCCTGGACAACCGGCTACGGGAGCGCCAGCGCGAGAGGGAGGGGGCGAGACGCCAGCCCGTGCCTCCCGCCTGGGCGGCCACGACCCGGTCTCCAGCGCCCGCTACTCTTGGGCGCCTCAGAAGTCCCCCGACTCTCTCTGATGCCGAGCCAATGCAACTTGGTCGCTCCCGGATCTCCCCCGAGGAGCGAGCACCCGGCCCGAACAGGAGGCCATGGAAACTTACATCCGCGACTCTCTCGCTGCCAGGATTATTCGGCCCTCGTCTTCTCCGCTAGGCGCAGGGTTCTTCTTTGTTGCTAAGGAGGACAATACCCTCCGTCCTTGCATTGACTTCAGGGGACTTAACGACATCGCTATCAAAGACAAGTACCCCTTACCCCTGATGGATTCAATCTTTGTCTCCATCCAGGGTGCCACCCACTTTTCCAAGCTCGACCTCCGCAACGCTTACCACCTGGTCCGCATCCGCGAAGGGGACGAGTGGAAGACCGCGTTCAACACCCCGCTCGGACACTTCGAGTATCTTGTTATGCCCTTTGGTCTGTCAAATGCCCCAGCTGTCTTCCTGGCCCTAATTTACGATGTCCTCCGGGACATGCTCAACTCATTTGTCTTTGTGTACCTCGACGACATCTTGATTTTCTCCAAATCCCTCTCCGACCACGTAAAACATGTACGCCTGGTGCTGCAGCACCTCCTGGAGAACCGTCTGTTTAGGGCCGAGAAGTGTGTCTTCCAACCCCAGCCAATTGGAAGCAGTTCCAACGGTTCCTCGGGTTTGCAAACTTCTACAGGCGCTTCATCCGTAACTTCAGCCGCATCGCTGCTCCCCTCTCAGCCCTTAACTTCACCGCAGAGGCCTTCAAGTGGACCCCCGCGGCCGAGGCCGCGTTCCCCGACCTCAGGAGCCGCTTTTCGTCGGCCCCAGTCTTGGCCCAGCCCGATGCCAACCTCCAGTTTGTGGTAGAGGTGGACGCTTCAGACATGGGGGTAGGAGCAGTACTTTCTCAGCGCCATGCTCCACTGCCTGACAACCACCAGCACCACCTCCTGGAGCGACTAGTTGCCATGGGCCGAATACGCCCACAACACCCTGGTGAACGCCTCCTCCGGCCTGTCGCCCTTCCAATGCTCTCTGGGCTACCAACCCCCGCTGTTCCCTGCCCAGGAGGCTGAGATCGCCGTACTCTCCGTCCAGGCCCACATTGGTCGCTGCCGGAGGACGTGGAGGAGGGCCCGCTCTGCCCTACTCCGGGCCTCTGCCAGGTCCCAGCGGCAGGCGAACCGGCACCGTGCGCCCGCACCTACATACATCCCCGGACAGATGGTATGGCTCTCCACAAAGGACTTGCCCCTCAAGGTGGACTCCCGAAAACTCACTCCCCGGTATGTTGGCCCCTTCCCCATTGTGTCAATCATCAACCCCTGTGCCGTACGCCTCCGTCTCCCTCCCGCCCTCCGTGTCCACCCTACCTTCCATGTATCCCTGCTTAAGCCGGTGGTTTCCAGCCCTCTCTCCCTCCCCGCCGAGGCCCCACCACCCCCCCGCACCATCAACGGCCACCCGGCCTACACAGTGCGCCGCCTGCTGGATTTACGGCGCCGGGGGAGGGGCTTCCAGTACCTCGTGGACTGGGAGGGATAGGGTCTGGAGGAACGCACCAGACGCTCCTAGTGCTTATTTCTAGTTCCTAGTTTATGTCTCGTTGTCTCGTCTTCCCCTTACCTGCTTGTCTCCTCTCGTCGACCCAGTCTGTCTCTTCAAATCCAGCCAGACTGGTTTACCTGCCTGTCTCCGCTCGTCGACCAAGGCGGCCCGTCCTTCTCCATCCAGCCTGGTTCCCCGTCTCCCCACCCAGATCCTGGACCCCATCTCCTGGTCATCATCATCCCTGCCCAGCCCTGCTCCATCCCTACCCGACCGGGTCCCCCCGGCCAGCTCCACCGTCCAGGCTAATAAACATCCTTTGCCTGCCTTCCGTCCCCCTGTGTCATGCGTTTGGGTCTCTGCCAGTTCTGGTCGTGACAGTTTATGCTGGAGCTGCCGGTAAAAAATTCTTATTCTAAGTGTTCTTTTGCTGGCAACATTACTCTCTGTGGCACCCTCATTGCCTAAAATGTCTTTGTCAAAAAGGAGAAAAGTGTCGCTTGGAAAAGACTTTTCCAAGAGAAATGGACCATTACCTATTTATTTACAGAGGTGAATGGGAAACCTGTGTGCTTGTTGTGTTTTCGCAGCAGGTTTCAGTATTTAAAGATTAAAATATTCGGCGCCACTATGAGACTCATCATGGCGCAAAATACAACAGCTTGCAAGGACAACTGAGAAGAAAGAAGATAAATGATTTGTTAGCGGGTCTGAAGAAAGAGCAGTCTGTTTTTACCCGTAGATATCCGAGATATCAGTGATGCAGCAGTGAAAGCTAGCTACCTTATTTCTAGCGAAATAGCATCAGTATCAAAACCACACTGTGCGGTGGAGTTCGTGAAAACATGCATGCTGAAAGCTGCAGAAATCATGTGCCCTGAGAAGCCTGACGAGAAACATTGTCAGATAGAATTTCAGATCTTTCGGCAGATTTGGACAGTCAAATTAACCACAAAGTCAAGTCTTTTGTTGCATTTTCGGTTGCAATTGATGAGAGCATGGACATTATGGATGTTGGTCAACTGGCCATATTCATTCATGGTGTTGATGAGATTTTGACCGTCACTGAGGAGTTCCTTGAGTTGGGGCCTGTGACGGACACCACGGACACAACTCCAACTCTTTCGTTGGAGCACTGGACAGGGTGGGAGTGGACTGGGCCCGTGCTGTTAGCCTGGCTACAGATGGCGCGCCATGGAGTTGATGCTGACATGAATCGGTGCAGAGACAAGATTAGAGGATTGCTGCGGGGGTTTGTGCAGCGCTTTCAAGTCTTTGGTGAACTTGAAACAGAATTTGCAGTTTTTCGCTCGCCATTCACAGTCAAGGCTTAATGATTTGCCCGTCGACATACAACTTGAAATAATTGACTTGCTGTGTGATTTAGATTTGAAGGACAAATTTGCCTTGACGGGCTTGGACACATTTTATCAGTATCTCTTGCCAGGGTACCCCAAATTGACAACCCTTGCTGCAAAGGTTTTGTGCATGTTCGGGACTACCTACCTTTGTGAACAAGTATTCTCCGTAATGAGCATCAATAAAACAAAGCTGCGATCAAGGCTCACACACAAGCACTTAAATGACATCCTGAAATTGGCTGCTACTCAGGATTTGACGCCTGATATTGATGCACTTGTGAAGGCTAAAAGATGGCAAGTTTCGGGAACAAAGTTAACGGGGAGTAAGCCTACTTCATGTAAAATGATGACACCTTTGCACCCTGAAGAATATAGTTCTGTGAAATTAATAGTGTGGAAATATTTAAAGACACTCAACATTGTGCAATTGAATGTCAGTCAGCAGCTTCAGTACAAAATAGTTTGGTTTGTTGTAACTATTGTTCATGCACTGCCACAGCTTTTATGTATTTTTTATGTATACATTTTATACATTTACAAGACGGGGATAACTTAACATTCTTCTTTAATAGTTCAAACTTCAGTTTGTTTGGTGTTGTGTGTCGGTTCAGGTGGTCAGGATTTCTACACATATGTGGAAATGAATATAAATTTAAAATCATTTCCAGATCTTGACAAGTTGTTTTGATCAAAAAGTGAAATTATTATATATATATATATATATATATATATAATATTGTTTAGTTCCAGATACCTCTGACTAAATGTTTTGTTGAAATGCACTTTTTTTTTTAAAGAAATTTCAGGTTCATAATGTTTTGTAAAAATATAGTTAATTCAATGTGAAAATTTTCAGAATGTACGTGTACTTTTTTGCACTTAAATAAATTAGAAATATGTTGAGTTATCATTGTTTGTCGGTTATTATGCTATGACTTTCCTGGTCTGGCCCACTTGATATCAAATTGGGCTGTATGTGGCCCCTGAGCTAAAATTTGTTCGACACACCTGGCTTAGAGGGAGCTGGCAGTGGAGATGGGTATCAGCCAGTCTGGATTGAAGTTTTGACTTATTAAAGTTAGAATATTGGAGAGTATTTTCAATTTTTAAACGGCATTACAGACCCAATGCTTTCCAGAAAAAAAGAAAAATCCTATATGTTAAACATTAGCAATGGGCATTACACAAATGCATATCAAACACAAAGACAGGGAGAGTTAAAAAAAACATGCACATGTGAGCAGATAGATTCACATGTTCTGTGGCGAGAGCTGTCTTGTACTCATAAAATCCCTGAAGAGGATTCAGAGAGAGAGCTGGAGCAAAGCAAATCATGCATGCCTTCTTGCCATTTTCTATATTTACATGGTAATTTAACACAGCTGCTTCATTCACAAGTCAAAAGCCTTGAAATGTATCGTTATCTGCACATATAATACTGCAAGATTCATACGTAATACACTAGTAGTGAGTGAAAATAGTGAACAGGGATATTTGTTGGTACTTCAATGTCATGTATAAATAATTACTTGAATTTATGCTTGGCAATAAACCAGCGGTGATAGCTTTGTATTCTGCCTCCTCTCTCCTTGCTATTTCATGGATAACTTAGGACGGCAACATATATGGTCGTGGGCCAAAGGGATCAGATTGTTTGATTGGGTGCTGCAACACCAACCTGGAAGAACCCAGCAGCTTCAACAGCCAGGTAAACATTATTTTGGATGTGTTTGTGTACACACGATTTACAGTATAATACACTAGACTTAATGAGTTGCTCATTGGAAATTAGAAAATCAAAATATGTAACTAGGTTTGTAGATGGTTGTTAGAGAGTTGTTTTCTTTTCTTTTCCATTCTTTTCTTATCTTTAGGTTAATCTTTCTGTTCACTGTTTTTTGGGTTATATATTTTTATTTGTTTTATTATTTTAATTAGTAATAATCACTTAAACAATTTGTATTGTTTTTAAGTGATTTTTTTTTTAGGTTATATTTTTTATTTATTTTATCATTCATCATGTATTTTATCATTAGGTTTAGTGCATATTAGCATATTTTGTATTGTGCATAGTCAACCATGACAAGTTTTTGTACATTTTCACTTTTTTTATATTTTTATTCCTTTGCTTTATTGTTTTTGCATATTTTTATGTGAGCTGCTGTGACACTGCAATTACCCGCAAGTAAAGTATCTATCTATATTGCCAGACGGACGATGAGGACTTCATGGCCGAGAAGCACCTTGGTTTTCTTCCCCTACATCATGAGCTGGACAGTGGCCTTGGCTGGACTGACGGCTCTCTCCACCAGGGGGATCTCTCTGGGCTGGAGACTGAGGAGGGAGGCCTGGATGTCCATCCACACAGCGGGGGCCTTGCCTTGGGTGGTTGTGGAGCACCTGGCCTCAGTGATGGCTCTCAATCTTCAGAGTCCTTCATTTCCTCAGAGCTCAGTGACTCTGGCTTTTGCAGTGTGAGCACCGGAGAATTCAGGCGCTTCCAAAGGTTACTTGAAAAACGGATGCGCCTGTACAATACCAGGATTCACCACCAGGGCGAGCCCTGTGAGAGACGGGAGCGCCGCGACAGCTGCCCCAAGAGCCACCGCGAACTGCTGGAGGCAATTCCTGAAGCACCGACTATGCAGACCCTACACCAGAACCCACAGCTAGGCATCCAGTCAACCATCGGCGTTCCACCATGTGGCCTCCACAGGTAGCAGCTATTTTAGACCTAATGGTGATGCAAGCTTCATACCAAAAGTATCACATTTATATTAAGTTAAGAACATGCATAGTTGTTGTTATGTTATATTTTGTAATTACTAGTTATATTTTTGTGTGTTTTCAGAGTATCATCAGTCCAGTGTCGTAAAGCTGATCGGCCCTGTCTGAATCGTCATAGCTCCAGCAGTGGCGCCCTCTTCAACCCATCCCAAGCTTACACCCAACTTGCCCCCATGGGAGCCCCCATCCTCTCCCCCTGCAATACCCCTTCCAGCCACCGGAGGCCATTGGTGCCCAGGCAACAGCAACATCAGGGCTCCCACTCTGCTGGGATGTTGAGGAGAAGCCGGACCTTACACCACCAACCCCCACCGCATGAGTACCGCCGGCGGGCAAGTCACCCTACTTCCCCCTCCCATGGTGCAGTTACATCTCACCACATTGAAGGTGTAGCGCCACCCAGGGACTCAAAGAAAGGACTTTCAGAGGAAAGGGAACTAGTGTCAGGTATGCTCTCGCACCCGACTGGTTTAGCCATATCTCCCCAACACCCCACATCTCTAGGCCATCCCTGTGGCACTATGCCCCATGGTCCCTGCTTTAATAACAATGCTAACCACAATCGCAAGTTATCCCGCCATGATTGGCAGCATTCTCAAGAAACAAGCTTTTCAACTGCTCCTCTAGTCACAGAAAGGGAGGGAGAGATCAGGAGAGGATTTGAACGAGAAATTCAAATGCAAAGACATCAAGATTCGGAGAGATGTCTACAGATGGAACAAGAAAGGGAAATCGATAGGGCAAGACCGTGGGAGCCAGACTGTGAGAAGGAGCTGCAGCATTTCCACACCGATAGCCAGCCTCCCCAGCCAGTGGATATCAATGAGACATGGCCCAAGCCAGCTATCCGTCAAACACAAGGCAGCAGTTGTGGTGGAGGCCTCTACAGCACCCTGGACACGCACATTAGCCCTGGAGCGGGAGCTGCACCAGATCATCACACAAAGAATGGAAGGCTGAACTCAAATACAAACCCTACTAACCTTCAGCCCGATCCCAAGACACACCCAATCCCCAACCCCAACCAAAGCACTCGGCTATCAAGGAACCAGCTGCTAAGGGACCGAGCATCCCAGCTGGCTGATGAACGTAGTGGTATGAGCACAGATGAGGAGACCAACACTGAGATGCTCCGGGGCCGCTATTGGAGCCGCACGGAGCGGCGAGAACATCTCCTCCTGGCCCGTGAGCAGAGACAGCAGCAGCAGTATGCCAGAGGGGAGGCAGCCATGAGAGAAGGTGTCAGCAGCCAGGGGAAGAGTACTACAGAAGAAGGGGGCGTTTCTACGGTGGAGGGAGTGGTTACAGAGAGCAGAGAAGGTGAAGGGCGGTGGGCTTTCACAGAAGTGCGTGGCAACACTCTCCTGGAGTTAAGCCAGAGAAAGTTAAGTCGCCTGCGGAACAGGAAGCTGTTGGATGATTGGACAACAGTGGAGGAGCTGCTGACTCATGGAACCAGGCTGGGCAGTGGAGAAGACATTCTGCGTCCCAGTTCTCTATTAACTGTAACCACAGTCTAAAGCCCAACATCCATCAAAAGGGTTTCTGCTACGTTACCGCTGCTTCGTTACCGCTGTGTTCAAGCAGCGCACCACATCCATCTTGAGATAGTTTTGTCCACTGGCCTCTGGTACACAGCAGGGACACAAGGCATTCAGTGATATTTAAGTGAAAGGACGTTGCATAAACAGGGTTATCCAGTTTCCAAATAGTATAATAGTGGGTCAAACATATAGATTTTCACGGTGTGTGATCTGTGACATCACTGGTCGTAGGGGTCAGTCTCATGAAAGCACCACAAAACATGTACCAAATGATTTGATACACATATTCACAGAGAATGTGAAATAATTCATTAAAATATTATAGGTACACTCCTTCTATATGGCCCACTTAGATGATGATATTATTTTACTGTTTTCTTTCCATGCTTTTCTTATCAAAAAATGTATTACCATCACGTGTCCAGGCAAAAAAACAATACACAACAAATACACATACCATAACAATGTGGTATCTCTGTAGTAGCTGAAGGCACCCCAAACCCCGCAATTTTAACTGCAATTGCCAGCTGCACACATTGAGCACTAGGGTTTTCCGTGGTGGTCGGAGAGCGCCGCCGAGTGCCTTCCGGGTCCCCTAGGGGGGGCTGCTTGCTGCTGTGGGTGTGGGTTGGGGTGTGGGGGGGCGGCTGTCGGCCTTTTGCTCCTGCTGCACGGCTTCTCTGCAGCGGGCACCCCGGGTGCTGGGGGTGGTAGAGGGCCCGTATATCCGGCGGCCTGCGGGCATCGGGGAGGACTCACAGGAGGATGGGGTTTCTGGTCGACTGCAGTGGGGTGGGCCTCGCCCCTGCGCAGGGCGTGGGTGGGCATGGGAGTCCCGCCGGCTGGTTTGGGCGGGGTGTCGGTCTGACCGCAGACGCTAGGCACGGACAGCAGGTCTGGGTTCTGTGCCCGTGGCTGCGTCTTGTGCCTGCACCTGGGGGTTGGTTGTATGTGTGCGCCCCTGGGGTGCGGGGTCTCCTCGTGCTCCCTGGAACTGGGTAATGCTCCTTGGGGCTGGGCGTGGGAGTTGCTCCACGGCCCTCTGACTTATCTGGGGGCCCGGGGGTCTTCTGTGGCCTCAGGGCAGGGTGCTCGGGGCTTTCCTGCAGCCGTAGGGTGTCTACAAGGCTGCAGAGTTCGGGGGAGTTTGGGGGGCTTCGGGGCCCTTTCCGCTGCTTGGAGGCACCCCGACATAATACCAACCTTCTACACCAGTACCAATGGGGATAAGTCATGTACACTCACCAGTGGACAGCTTACACACACACACACACACACACACACACACACACACAGACACACACCACCAGACCCACTTAGAGTGCACCCCAGCACCCTCCTGGTTGCATTCCTCTCCTTTCCTCCCTCATTTACTGCCATAACTATGACAGGGAGAGGCCAGGTGACCAGTTGTAGTTCTAGTTTTCCTTTTTCAATACATGTTGTTGTCCAATGTTCATGTTTTTGTGTAAATGTTGTTTGGTTCTATGTTTATTTGTCTCACCCGTGGTGAGTCTCCCCCTCTTGGAGTAGTGATCAGTTGTTTATAGACTCAAACTTGATAAATACAGTAGTTCTCCAAAGAGGGGGATTGGTGGTTCTCTATAATCAAAAACTGTGCTCTTGTCATTCTACAGGTCATCCACAAGAGTTATTGCAGCTGTTCTCGATGATTTAAGAACTAATAAAGCGTTGCGGGTTGAGAACTTGAACTCCACTTGCAGACTAACTCTGTCCTGGATGCAATGGCATACAAATACTTTTTGTTGTATGCCCAGCATGCTGACAGCACAGGTAAAAAAAAAAAAACAATGTCGTATTTTTTAAAGAAATATTAGTTTTCATTCATTTTTGACAATACAAAGTGGTGAGGGAATGGAGGTACACATTTATGCACTGTCATTGTGTGTTCCGTCATTTTACACAAGCTAAGCTATGCTAAAGTGCATTCATTACCGTAACAGCCATCTTACATGGCCGGACACGTTATGGTAATTAATTTTTTGATAAGAAAAGGACAGAAAAAACAATAAAACAATGTCGTAGTTAATACTTATAGTAGGCATTGTGTCCTTTAATTAATATATTAAATGAATTATTTCACATTCTCTGTGAATGTGTATCAATTCATTTCGACCATTTTTTGGTAGTTTCATGAGAATGACCTCTATGTTGTGTGAGCTGCCTGGTTGTTTCATTTTATATAGCCTAATTGGCGTCACCTTTTGATGCAGAGGAAAAAAAACTATAATCATCTTCAAATCAAATTATCCGTTAAATCATTCAATAGATCTTCATCGAGATATTGATGAAAACGCTTGATTCCCTCAACATCTCCCTGCAGAATAAAAATGTAGGGTGGAGGGAGTTGGAATAGACACTCTTGTCCTTCACTGGAGGAACAGCAAATATTGCATCTTTTTTGGAGAAAACCTGTTATTACCCAGGAAAGGATTTGGTGTTTGTCTGTAACATCATTGTCAATTTCGTCATTGATTCCCTTTGTAATTGTCCTGATGTCCATGTAGAAGTCAATAATTCCAAGTGAAAAGATTTTTCTTTTGCATAAACGTTCACGTTTTGATGACGATTTCTTGAGACCGGGCTGTTTTGTACCTGTTTTGTGTTCCTATTTTGTGATGTCTCTTGCCATTTTGATTCTTTTGGGGTGTACTCTAACAGCCTTTAACCGTTAAAGGCCATTAGAGTACACGCCAAAAGAGAAGACTATTTTGAATAAATCCTTTATGTAAATTACTTCATTGGGTCAAGAAAGATAACATAAAAACTCCACAGGTGCACGCTGAATATTCCGGTAAATACATGTCCCGAGGGCGAAGGAAGACTGCGGAACTGCCAGATGCAAGCTTTAGAGACACTTCTGTCTGACATTGGCCTGAGTCTGTATGTGTGTGTGCGTGCGTGCGACAGAAGTATCCATGCGATTTTCATCCCTCAAAAAACATTGCCTCATTCAATTTGCATTATCTGTGCGGCACCACTGTACAGCACCCTTAGCAAAGTGTGCCGCCAGTCACTGCATGACACGATGAACTTCCATTTCAAGGGTGGGGATCCAATATTGATGTTTCTGAGGGATGTGTGTATTTTTGCTATATAACTGCTGTATTTTAGTCCATGGTACACATATTTTGCATAAAAAATCTATGATTTAGTGTCAATGCCTCAAACTGAACTATATATGATTTCCTGGGAGCAATACTCCACTGTGTAATGTATGAGGACTGCCCAGCGCCCACATTTAAAACGGTTTTGGAAAGAGAGGAGGAAAAGGGGGAGCAGGGGTGTCTCTGCCAAGGATAAGAGTCTCTTTTTCTTCTGAATCTTCTTGGATTTTTATGGCAGGTTTGCATCCTGTACCCTTCCATTATCCTCTAAGGTCGGAATCAAGACACGCAAACTCGCCATGGACTTTGTGCAATCCCTTCAACACATGGCGTCAGGAGTCTCCCTACACATGAACTGAGGACTTTGCTTTAATGATTACGAGACAAGCTACAGTGCCAAGACTGTTGTGTAAGTGTATTTACTGCTTTGTATCTGTTATCTAGTATTGTACTGTTGTAACTTAGGACTACTGGTTTTACTCTGAACCCATCACTGTTAATTGCTTAGCCTTCAACAAAGGGTGTGACTTCTAGACACTCCCCCAAATCGGTAAGTCCTTGTCTTTGTGTGGGCGTGCCTTCAACCGGGTGCAATCAGTCCGAATACGAGAACAGCCGTCTTCAATCAGCGGTCATGCTACATTCACAGGGCTGTTACTAAAAAGTCAGAAAAAGCGTCAGCCCCGTGTGCAGCCGTTCTTGTGTGAAGACGGTATTGTGTAAAGACTTGCAAGTCTACCTGTGCAAGTCCTATACAAGTGTATTTACTGCTTTGTATCTGTTATTGTTTGGCTAGGGTAGCACCACTGCTCAAAACACATTCACTCGATCCCACTCGAGTGAAAAACTATCAGCCAGTCTCACTCCTCCCATTCCTTTCCAAAACCATTGAGAGGGCGGTCTCTAGACAGGTTACAGAATTTCTGTCAAGAAACAACCTTCTTGATCCACTTCAATCTGGCTTCAAAAGCGGACACTCCACTGAAACAGCCCTGTTGTCTGTGACGGAGGCCTTAAAAACTGCTAGAGCTGCTGCCCAATCCTCGGTTCTCTATCTGCTAGACTTACCAGCTGCTTTTGACAATCACAGCATTCTCCTGTCCATACTCTCAAGTATGGGCATCTCTGGCAGTGCACTTTCCTGGTTCGAATCTTACCTCACTGGGCGTTCGTTCAGTGTGACATGGCAAGGCCAGTTGTCTGTGCCTCACCACCTCACCACAGGGGTGCCCCAAGGCTCTGTGCTGGGACCTCTCCTCTTTGCCATATACACCACCTCGCTGGGCCCGATCATCCGCTCGCATGGTTTTTCATATCACTGCTATGCGGATGATACTCAACTCTGTCTTTCCTGCCTGATGACCCCACTGTCTCAACGCGGATCTCGGATTCCCTCGCTGACGTGGATGAAGGATTACCATCATCAACTAAACCTGGCAAAAATGGAACTGTTGGTCTTCCCAGCCAAACAAGGTATTTATCACAACATTGATATCAAAATTGACTCTTTATCTCTTGCTCCTACCAAGGCTGCAAGGAATCTAGGTGTCATTATCGATGACCAACTGACATTCTCGGACCATGTTGCCACCGTTTCTCGGTCCTGCCGCTTCGCACTATTCAACATCCGAAAAGTCAGGCCGTACCTGACCCAATAAGCCACTCAACTGCTGGTACAAACCTTGGTGATTTCAACACAACGCTCTCTTATCAGGCTTGCCGGCTTGTGCGGTGAAGCCACTGCAGATTTTACAGAATGCGGCAGTGCGACTGGTGCTCAACCAGCCAAAGAGGGCATAAGTTACTCCGCTGCTTATCAAGCTCCACTGGTTACCTGTAGTCGCTTGCAGCAAATTCAAGTCTCTGAGGCTTGCCTACAGAGTGATTGTTGGGAGTGCTCCCACTTACTTAAATGCTCTTGTAAGAGCACATGTTACCCCCCGGATGCTGCGTTCGTCAAATGAGTGTCGCCTGGCTCTGCCGGCTGCACAACCACGGAAATCCAGGCTATTCTCATTTGTAGTTCCACGTTGGTGGAACGAGCTGCCAAAAACCACCAGAGCAGGGGCCTCCCTCTCTGTCTTTAAGAAGCACTTGAAGACCCAGCTCTTCAGAGAGCACCTCCTCTCCTAACTTATAATTACTTAGCACTACTTAGCAGTATTTATTTATTGTTACACTAATGTTTCTGTTGCAATGTAGCTTGAACGTTATTCTCCCTTGTAAGTTGCTTTGGATAAAAGCATCTGCTAAATGACTAAATGTAATGTAAATATAAATGGCAGGTCAAGCCGCATCAATAGCGACAAAATCAGGAATCATGCAATCTGCCCTGTGTTACTTCCTCTTGGCCTCTACGCCGCATCACACTCAAATGTGACTGAAGCGGCCTGAATGACTGTTGAAAAAAGCAAACCCACCTACCCATCATCATGCACCCCTTTCCCAGGATTGAATTTAAATAAACATGCACGCACATACGCACACACACACACATACACACACACACACATAGGATATAGCATTCAGCATTTCTTCTAACATTACATTTGGATGCGTGTTGCCATTAAAATTCAAGGAGATGAACAGGAAATATGTAATTCATAGTAATGCTGCACCCACAAACAAGTGTAACACCGTGTATTATGAAAATGAATGTCCGATGTAGGCAGGCACAATTTTATGCAGAAACCTTGCCTCCAATCAAAACATAACAGTGGGCATTGCATTGTTAGTTGAGAGAAATATATTCTTCAAAATCAAATATAAAAAAATAATTGCCAGACTTTTTTACACATAGCGAGCTGAGCCCCCTTGACCCTACTTTTGACAGGGTGTTAAAAAAATGTTTTACTGCCTACTGTCAAATCGGCGCATTACAGATGTGAAGCGTCTGTTTACACTCTGAAACCTGTAGGCCTGTGCAAGTGATTTCAGACCAGGCGCTTGGAATAATTTGCAATAATATCACAAAATACTTCTGACGCCAATATGTGCTGCAGCCGTGGCTCCATCTCCTGCAGTTCCAATGAACCAATTTTCTTTCTTTTTTTTTTATTGTATTCTGTTGTGAAATCTTCAGCACAAAAGACATGTAGATGTAGAGATACAAACCTTATCATAAACATTTTGCACAACTGACTCCCTTTGCAAATAATTTATTAACTTTGGGGTTTTTTTTAACGCCAAAAGGAGTCAACCGTATGACTGTAGGTGGAGTGGTTGTGTCGATGTTTTATTTTGTTTAAATATTTATTCTAGAGATTTATGGAGAACAAATTAACAATTTATTGTAGTTTTGCTATTTCAATATTTTTTTGTGACGGTTACAATAGCGATGCAAAAGAAAGCTTGAAGGTCCACATTTGTGTTTCCAGATTGGAGTGTGGACCAGAACGTCTAACTGGTAACTGGTCGGTTTAGAGGCTGCTTAATCGCTTTGTTGTGTCTCCTCAAGTGTCATTGTGACATCATACCTATTTTTTTTTTAATGCACTGGAAAGGTTTGTATGGAGGCTATGCAGTAAATGGTTCTGTGATGTGCACCTTTGTTGGCTTATGGGACGACCTTGGTGTTGTACGTCAGAATTGTCCAAGCTATTTTTACAGCACAATGAATACAAATTGTGGTATTATTAACTATTGACATTCACAATGTTGTCACAGTTTAAGAACATTCATTTTCTCTAGAATGTAGAGTCTGTTGTGCCAGAGTAATTAGCGGCAAGGTATAAGATTGCAATCAAGACACGCAAACTCGCCATGGACTTTGTGGAATCCCTTCCCTACGCATGGCGTCAGGAGTCTTCCTACACATGAACTGGGGACTTTGCTTTAATGAATATATAAAATGGCAGGTCAAGCCGCATCAATAGCGACAAAATAAGGAATCATGCAATCTGCCCTGTGTTACTTACTCTTGGCCTCTACGCTGCATCACACTGAAATGTGATTCGAGCGGCCTGAATGACTGTTGAAAAGATCGAATCCACCCACCCATCACCGCACCCTTTTCCCAAGATTGAATTTAAAGAACACAACATGGATTTTCTGCATGCCTGTGCTTGCTCTCCGAGACACCCCAACACAAGCTTGCACGCACGCACACAAGCCCGCACACACCCACATACACACACACACACACACACACACACACACACAATTTTAAGAACAAGTTCCCAGCCCTGAAAGGGGCAAAACATGTGATTGAAGAAAAGAACATCTTGGATATACTGTATAAGGAAGTCCAAAAGATTGGTTAGTTAGTTGGGCTCCGGAGCCCCCTCACGGTTTATTGCTGTACTCTACATTCAGATAAATAATCTTTTTCACATCAGATTCTGCTCGATTCCAGTATTCTTTCTTACAAGTTTTTTTGAGGCCAAAGCAGATAGAAAGGTCATCCGGAGATCCATTCTTTTTACTGGCCCAGGTCTGGAACTTTTTGGTCATGACCATCTGCTTTTAGTCTTGCTGATGTTGAGCACCATGTGGTTGCACCACTCATCAAAACTGTCCATCAGTCCTCTGTACTCCCGCTCCTGACCCCCACATTTCACAAAAGCAGAGACAGCAGAAAACTTCTGCAAGTGACACGCATCCGTGATTTGACTGAAGTCGGAGGTGTTGAAATTCAAGGGGAGCCAGAACTGTCTCCTGGGGAGCGCTGCACACAGTCCGATACGCATCCCTGCAGCCACACAAAACAGCGGCCTGTAGTCAGATAATCCGTCATCCAGGAAACAATAGGGTAGTCCACCTGCATCTTCAGTATTTTCAGCCAAACTAGTCACATATTTAAAGTTACTTATTAGATATTATTTATTAGTACTTAAATGATATTAGTACTTATATTTTAGTTACTAGTTGCTATTCCAACAGTTACTAGTAATTTTAGTTTTACTAGTCAAAATGTGTTATGTATTATGTACTAGTACTTATTTTTTTAGATACTAGTAACTATTCAAATTTTTATTAGTAATGTCGCAATGTTACTAGTAACCATTTGGACAATTTTATCATTGAATTCTATGGGGCACTGTGCTTGAGATATTAAATATTTGCCTCCGATCAGTATCTTTTCAGATTGTTACTAGTATCCATTTCATTTTGACTAGTCACTATTAATACAGTACTAGTACTTATTCATTAGGAACTAGTGCCTTTTCTGGCTGTAACTAGTAACATTCTTTTGTTTTACCAGTAACAATGTCATTTTTATCTGTCATGAGAAATTACAAGACAAAAGAGCTTGTTGATAGTTTAATAAAAGAATGTTACTAGTAGAGATACAAATGTTACTAGGGTGGCCAGGTGCATGCCACTCTCCCATGCACACTGCAAAGAAATTGAGTTTCAGCAACCTTTGTTCCTGCATTCTGGTGGATTTTTATGCAACTTAATCACAGTCACGAGCCAACTAATTACTTTTTAAAAACAAATCTAGCTTTCCACAAGTCAAGTTATCCTCTCACCTGAGACTTGAATAAAATAAATGTATTATAAATGTATTATAGTGTACATATAACATACAAGCCAAGTGGCTGTGCACCCCCTGATGCAATAAATTCCCGACCCACCAACTCACTCCCCATTCAAACCATCCATTTGTCAATTTGAAGCATTTTGCTGTATCTGCCTGGAAATGTTTGTTTTGTACCTTTTTTTTATGTTTTCGACCACACATGCCGATCGACTTTCCAGATTCCTGATTTCTCCGTTAAGAAACTACATATGATGGAAATGTAAGTATTTAAAAATTTAGCAGCTGAACTGCTCATTTCTTGCCTCAAATTTGTTCAGGAACAGATTTTAGTGGGCTGATAAGGTGAAATCAGATAAAGCTTATGGAGTAAATACAATGAAACCCGGAAGCTCAAACCCCATTGGCTCACAAAACTTATGGCCTCATGAGGGTGGCTCTTCCAATTTAAATAGAGCGTCAAGAATACAATGTATTTAGAGACCTTTTAAAGTGGCTAGAATGCATAATTTGAGTGGTGTTTTCAGCAAAAATGTTCAAATGTTCACCTCAGAGACCTATATTAACTTGTGTAAAAAGTACCAGAATAGGTATCCTCTAAAAATGTAAAATAAACATCTGGCATCCCCAGATGTACAAAATCTATTTTGTATTCTAAAACATCTCTTCTTGGCTTGGACGTCAGACGTAGCAAATGGAGCCATAACATCCGGGTCCCTTTAAAGAGCAATAAACATGGTTAAAAACGTTTGAATTATCCAGTTGTTTTTTTTATACCAAACATATTACAACTACTTACATCACAATTGCAACTACTATAATTTGAAAAGCTAATAAATGCGAGCACGGCTTGCCATTATAACTACCAGTATTACATTTTTAGAAACTAGTATTGTTGCAATAGTTATCTAAAAACCAAGTACTAGTACAAATACATTTTGACTAGTAAAATTAAAATGTTACTGTTGGACTAACAACTAGTAACTAAATTATAAGTACCAGTAACTTTTACTCTGCTCATATGCCTTGGTGCGACTAGGGTCAAATGTGTTTTTATTTATTTATATATTTTATTTAAGTGCACAGCGCTCTTGAATGCACATGCGCTGTACCAAAAAAACCCCCAATCCAACCATCATTCTACATGTTTCATTGGTCTGCAAAAAAATGTATTAATCCAGATGTGCAGGAAAAAGTTACAATTTCATATGAGACCTTAACAGGAAGATATTATTATAATACAAGTATACTTTAATCCTGAGATTTATTTATTTATTTTTTTCACCACATCTAGATCGAGGAGAGGACAAGCACAATGCTCTACTTGTTTTTGTCTTGACAAGGCAAACAAACTGAAGGCTGCGTCTACAACTCAAATACGCATAGTTTTAATATGTAGAAAAACATTACAGAAGAAAGTCCTATAGTGACACAGCAGAGTGGCACATTTATCATCAATAAATCACAATATCGTACTACAGAGAGCTATAAGGGAAAATAGTGGAGAGTCAAGGGTTGGGCAAGCATGTCCAACAGGCGAGAGAAGGAAAAAGAAAGCTTGATGGGCTTAAAAAAAACACCTGATTCAAATCCAGGGTCAACTCCTCACAATGGGCTGCGGTGTCACGACTACAACAGATATTGTTCTTCCACAGAAGTCCTTTTCAGGGTAGCGAAGGTGTTTGGTTAAGCTTTTTTGCTCCCCACTCTCATTTCTTCTCCAGAGCAACGTCAGTCCATCCCTCCGATATCGAGCTGTTTGTACGCCTGCGAAACCAGACTTCCTGTGGGGTTCACAAAAACACTTAGTAACATTGCATCTTATAGATCTTGTTGTGAAGACATATTAAAGAGTATTTAACAGCTGGAAGTTGTTTAAACGATTAACAATCTGGGTATTAATTATTTCTTCATTTAAAACTTTTTTAGGAACATGTGCAGCATGCATGGATTGCTTTTGATTTTTTATCAGTTTGAAGTTTATTTTTTATTTTTTTAGCAGCTAAAGGAACAAGATCCTAACACAAACACCCCAGACCTCCTCCATAAAACCTGCATACAATCAGATTTAATTTTCAAGTGTTAGGGATGGGTCAGAACTCAAAATATTAGTATTATTTATAAGACTTTTTTGTGGGTAGTCTTTCACTTTCCAAAATCTTCCGTGTACTGCATGGTGAGCAAGAGAGGACCACAGGTGAACGATGAACAAGAGTGAGAAGAGTCACTTGGCTCCCAACTCCCAGTCATTTTATAGATTTTTTCGGTATTTATGTGCTCATATGACCCACCGAACATTCAACCATGAAAACTATGAGTTTTGCACATCTTTCACAATATTTTCAGTTTGAGTCTAAATTTAGCTCTCACACTCACCCAATTGCTGAAACAAAAATTAAGGCACTTCTTGGGGTACGTAGATGGGTTGCTTGAGGTGCATGACTGATATTTTTATTTGTAAATCAATCAACTCCTGAGTCCTGGCTGGGTCATTAAAAATATTTTCTTTTGCATCAAGATTTGCTAAGTCATATAGCCCGTCAGCCGTACAGCGCTGAAGGGCTATATTTCCAAAAACAAAGATGAGAAGAATTTAAGTAAATTCTGGTGATTGAAGCCTACTGACCTGAACATCAATGAATATATCCGCAAATGTTGCCAACTGGTTTGCACAAACACAGGCGCACAAATGTAATAACAGACAACCAAACAAAACCACAAACCCAGGGAGGGTGGCAGGTGGGAGCAGGAGTAGGAGGTTCAAAAGGGCAAGCGGGAAATCAGACAGAAGCTAGCCACAAGTAGTAGTCAGAACCGGGGGGGGGGGGGGGGGTGTTAAAGAAGGAAACGTTTTCATGGATAGCCTCTAAGGTACATTATATCAGCAATATTTTCATGGATACCCTCTAAAATGTTATAAGGGCAAGAGATTTGTTGTTGTACGTGGGGGTGTGGAGGCGTGCTGAAGTTAGTGAGAGCTATGCTGCCACAATCTGGACTGGATGAAACAATACCATTTTCACTGGGCAGAAAATACAGCTAATACTAATATCATTATATTTCAGCATCTGAGAGAATAAAAACCAAATCATGGATTAGAGATGTTTTCCACATCCAGATTGCTGCTGAAAGCCTTTGGAGGGTGCTCGGCCTGGGCCCCTGGGTGACAGCTAGGTGGTGCTCTAATTGGAGACTCTGCAGGAACGGTTTCAAATGCCAAGGGCGATGGCGTCCTTACCTGTGGCCAGGCCCCCTTCCAATCTGCCCTTCATCCCTCCTCCTCCTCCTCCACCTCCAGGCCCTGTGCTAGCGAGGGCGTCCGCAGGAAAAGGGGGCCGATCGCCCCGGTAAGCCTTGGGCCTGAAGGGGAAGTCTCTATCTTTACCTTTGGAGCCTTTCGGACGGCCTGCCGTCTTTTTCTTGGATTTACCGTCACTCTTCACACCCAGGAGGGGGTGCACCTCTGACACACACACACACACACACACACACACACACACACACACACACACACACACACACACACACACACACACACACACACACACACACACACACACACACACACACACACACATTAGGGCAAATGGCATCTTTTCTAAATACACTACAGCAATCACAACAAAAAGTTTCAAGAAAAAGGACCAATACAATTGTTATTGGTGAATTTATCTAAGCCAGGGGTGCCAAACCCGGCCCGCCAGAAGGTCCAATCCGGCCAGCAGGATTACTTTGAAAAGTGTAAAAATTACAGAGAAGACATCAATTGCAATTTTTCAATAAAAGTAACTGCTATTTCAAGTTTTTCCACTGGGGGTCGCAAACAACACTGTCAAGCAAGCAAACTGTTTATGCTGGAGCTGCCAGTAAAAAATTAATATTCTTCGTTTTCATTTGCTGTCAACATTACACTTTGTGGCACCCTCATTACCTAAAATGTCTTTGTCAACAAGGAGAAAATTGGAGTGTAGAGTTTTCCAAGAGAAATGGACCGTTTCCAATTTATTTACAGAGGCGAACGGGAACCCTGTGTGCTTGGTGTGTTCCCAGCAGGTTTCAGTACTCAAAGAATATAATATTCGGCGCCACTATGAGACTCATTATGGCGCAAAATACAACAGCTTGCAAGGACAACTGAGAAGAGACAAGAAAAATTATTTGTTAGCGGGTCTGAAGAAACAGCAGTCTGTTTTTACCCGTAGCCGAGATATCAGTGATGCAGCAGTGATAGATAGCTACCTTATTGCTAGCGAAATAGCATCAGCATCAAAACCATATTGTGAGAGGGAGTTTGTGAAAACATGCATGCTGAAGGCTGCAGAAATTATGTGCCCTGAGAAGCGACAGACTTTTGCTAACATTAGCCTGACGAGAAACACTGGCAGATAGGATTTCAGATCTTTCGGCAGATTTGGAGAGCCTAATGAAGCACAAAGTCAAGTCTTTTGTTGCATTTTCAGTTGCAATTGATGAGAGCACAGACATTATGGATGTTGCTCAACTGGCCATATTCATTCGTGGTGTTGATGGGACTTTGATCCGAGGAGTTCCTTGAGTTGGTGCCTATGACGGACACCACAACTGCAATTTACATTTTCAACTCTTGACTCTCTGCTGTTAGCCTGGGTACAGACGGTGCGCCATCATAGATCGGGAAAAAAGCAGGTGTTACAAAATTTAGAGAGAAAATACAGGCTGCAAATGGAGGACATCGTTTTTGGACATTTCATTGTATTTTGCACTAGGAGGCAAAGTCGTTAAAAATGGATCACGTCATAGAAGTTGTTGTCAGAACTATTAATTTTATCCGAGCCAGAGGTCTGAATCACCGTCAGTTTGACAGCCTTCTCAGTGATAAAGATGTTACCTATGGCCTGTCATACCACACTGAAGTAAGGTGGTTAAGCTGAGGTGCCGTGCTAAGGCTTTGATCTACTTACGGAAATCGGACAGTTCATGGAAAAAAGTGTAAACCAGTGTTGGAATATCAATACCTAGACTTTCAATACCTAGAATGCTAGGTCCTCTTGGCTGGAGGACCTAGCATTTATGGTGGATATTCCAGAGCACTTGAATTATCTAAACAAAATGCTGCAAGGCAGCAAAAAACAGTTGTCACACAGTATTATGACAGGATACGTGCGTTTAAGTTGAAGCTGACTTTGTGGGAGACAACTGTCAAGTGGTGACCCTGCTCGGGGATTGCTACGGGAGTTTGAGCAGCGGTTTCAGGTCTTTGGTGAACTTGAGAAAGAATTCGCAGTTTTTCACTCGCCATTCACAGTCAAGGCTTCTGATTTGCTCGTCGACATACAACTTGAAATTATTGACTTGCAGTGTGATTTAGATTTGAAGGATAATTTTCCCCGGGCTTGGACACATTTTATCAGTATCTCTTGCCAGGGTACCTCAAATTGACAACCCTTGCTGCAAAGGTCTTGTGCATGTTTGGGACTACCTACCTTGGTGTAAGTATTCTCCTTAATGAGCATCAAAAAAACAAAGCTGTGCTCAAGGCTCACACACAAGCATCTAAATGACATCCTGAAATTGGCTGCTACTCAGGATTTGACGCCTGATATTGATGCACTTGTGAAGACTAAAAGATGCCAAGTTTCAGGAGCAAAGTAAACGGGGAATAAGCCTACTTGATGTGAAATAAATACTTACTGTGGAAATATTTAAAGACACTCAACACTGCAATATAATGTCAGTCAGCAGCTTCAGTACAAAATAGTTTGGTTTGGTGGAACTCTATTGTTCATGCACTGCCACAGCTTTTATGTATTTTTTTTTATACATTTACAAGACAGGAGGATGACTTAACTTTCTTCCTTAATAGTTCCTACTTCAGTTTGTTTGGTGTGGTGTGTCAGTTCAGGTGGTCATGATTTCTACACAGGTGTGGAAATGAATGTAAATTTAAAATATTTTCTAGATTTTGACAAGTTGTTTTGATCAAAAAGTGAAATATTATATTGTTTAGTTCCTCTGACCTCTGACTAAATGTTGTTGTTGAAATTGCACCTATTTTTTAAATACATTTCATGTTCATAATGTTTTGTAAAAAGATAGCTCATTCAATGTGAACATTTTCAGAATGTACTTGTACTTTTTGCACTTAAATAAAAATAAACATTTGGAGTTATCGTTGTTTGTAGGTTATTATGCTATGACTACTGGTCTGGCCCACTTGAGATCAAATTGGGCTGTATGTGGCCCCTGAGCTAAAATTAGTTTGACACCCCTGATCTAAGCATTTATCCAACCTTAACAACCAACCCAACCAGCCTTTTTCCACTCCTTTCTTGCCGATTACAATGATCCGCTACTACACAGAAAAGTGCAAAACAATCACTTATATAGTGATTGCTTTTGAGAGGCATGAAGGGCTTGTTGATAATCTCTGCAGCCTTGCATCGAGTTAATACAGTTAGCGTGCAACCTCTTACAATCTCGTATTGGACACACATGAATTCAACTGTCTATTACAAAGAGCTAATTTCTCCCCAAATCTGGGAGTATCCCTTTCAAGTGAGCATCACAGTTCCATACGTGAGGATCTTCAAGCGTTTGTTCCTGACGATGTTCTGTGTATTGATTTTAAGTTTGCGGTTTATACGTTCATAATGTACGATGTTCAAATTGTTTTGGGTTTTTGTTGAGTGTAAATTAACCACTTGGATTGATTGAATAAACAGTTTTCCTATATTTGTTCATGTTTCATGTTTCCTCTTACCATCGCAAGGCACTCCCTGCAGCTCTATAGTGGTGGTACGGGCTTTTTTTTTGGCTGGGCCTCCCTCAGATGAGGGTTGCCGCTGCTTCTTGTCGCTGGCCGCTGGGACGTCCTCCACGGGGGTCCCTTGGGTGGAGGTGTCTGGTGGGGGCCCGAAGGGGTTCTCTTCAGGGTCTTCCACCTCTGGGGCAATGGGCAGGTACAGCAGGGCCTTGTAGTCCTCCAGCTCCTCGTCACTGTTGACACACCCCCCCACCCCAAATATCTGATCAACACGAGCAAATACAGGAAGGCGCTTTGCTTTCTTCTTCCCTGTCGAAGAGGGTTTTTTAAATTTTGTTATTAATGTTTTTTTATTGATATTTGTATTTAACTGATTTGCAAATACGATTATTTAATAAGCTCAATTGGAATTATTGTAAGATGAAATGCATGCAAGCATACAAATGAAAAGACCTTGAGCTCAATTATTGTCAGATATTATGGAGTGCCCTATAGAACCAGAATCATTTCGATTAGCTCTTATTTAAACGTGAAATTCTCCTAAATGTACCTTGTTGTTGAAGCAATGTTCAGTTTGAGTTAATGATTACTGTGATATCACCAAGAGACATTGCTATCAGAGAACCCCGGAGTGTTTCCCTATGACACTGGCTGTTTGACAACGTATGCAGCAAGCATGTGAAGCACCAAGGGATGTCACCGAGGCCCGAAGGACATCCCAATCTGCCTGATATTCTTCTGGGAGACACTCTACTCCTGCGTTGCTGAGAAGGTCTGTGAAAACCTTGTGCACAGAGATCCAGATGGGCCAACATCAGGCTGAATAACTTAGGACATTTTCTGAACAACGAACAAAGTTCTGTTGTGTGAAATTAAATGCAAGCGTCGACTTCTGCTCTTCCTCCTCTCCACCGATGAACATGAAGTGTTTGGCCTCCAACTGCCACATACGCACAACCAAGCCCAACCAACAATGCTCCCCTGAACCCGCACTCAGTGATGCCACTGCATCAGACAAAGCATCAAACAATGACTGTAATCGGAATGTTTTTCTGCTCCAACTGGGAGCTGTGGAATTGCCTCAAGTCCTGCTGGAAATTATATCTTTGTGATCCCCGGAGGTGGCCTATGTGCATGTTCGCAGCAGTTGTCTAATCAATCTGTCTATCCTGATAGAACACAAGATTATTAAATGTTCTCTAAGAAAAGCTTGTAAAAGCTGTTTGTAATTGGAGTATTGGCGAATTTACATTCAATAATTTTCAATATTCTAGGAGATGGTTCAAATAGTTAGTTAATGAAATCATCATCATCAAGTAGTAACAGGATTAAGCACAAGATAAAAGTGATTGCTTCATTGATTGTGTTCACTATGATAATAATAGCCCTTCTTAGGTTTTAGATGGTCTCAATTTGAATGCTGGCCATGTTATAGTCATAAATACACTCACTGGCCACTTTATTAGGTACACCTGTTCAATTGCTGGTTAAAACAAATAGCTAACCCGGCAACCACATGGCAGCAACTCATTGCATTTAGGCATGTAGACATGGTGAGGATGACTTGCTGAAGTTCAAACCGAGCATCAGAATGGGGAAGAAAGGGGATTTAAGTTACTTTGAACGTGGCATGGTTGTTGGTGCCAGACTGGTCTGAGTATTTCAGAAACTGCTGACCCACTGGGATCTTCACGCACAATCATCTCATTACAACAAGCCTTTGACAAATTGCAAGACGCACTATTTAATTTGAAATTAGTCCTGAATTCAAACAAGACTAAATATATGCTGTTCTCTAGATATAGAGATATTATGGACAGTAATTTGGACACAAAATCGACAGGATCTCTGAGTGTAAATATCTTGGTATCTGGCTGGATTAAAAAGTTACTTTTAAATTTCACATTGACACTTTTTAGCAAGCTGCGACAAAAAAGATGGATATTTGTACAGAAACAAAGCAAATTTTCCTATGTTCAGTAGAAAGCGGATAATTGAGACTGTCTTGTCTATTTTGGATTACGGTGACATTATCTATAGACAAGCCTCTGCCTCAACTCTTAAACCCTTAGATTCAGTTTATCACTCCGCCCTAAGATGTATTACAAGTGACAGTTACTCAGTCATTGCATCTTATTTGAAAAGGTTGGGTGGGCTTCTCTCACAGTAAGACATGACAGGCATTGGTTTTTATTTAATTTATTTATAAAGCCCTACTTGGCAAGTTGCCATCATATAATCTCATTATTAAATTGGTCTAATTGTCATTATTCAACTGGCTCAAATGATTAGCTAATGCTCAAAGTCCCGCATGCAAGCACTGATATGGAAAAACTGCTTTTAGTTTCTGTGCTGCACACACTTGTAACAGTTCACAACACACATTGAAATTTGACACAATAATACCTATGGGTCAATTTATTTCCATGATTCCATGATTTTTTTTCCATGATTTTAAAGTGCTCCGCCCATTAATGTAATTAATGTATATTAATAACCCTAACCCTAACCCTAAACCCTAACCCTAACCCTTCCATTGCGGCACTGTCAGCAGCCAGGCAGCAGAGATGCCCTGTGGTGCACTGGGATTTAAGAACTCAACTATGAGCAGGCCGCACACTTTTACTTTCTATGAATGTGTAAAAATCTGAAAGACATTAAAACATGAACAGGTACCTTTGCGCACATGAATAAACACAAATCTCGGATGAAACATAAATATTTAAATATCACTAATGCAACAAATGTATTTATTTTGGGGTGCACGTTTTGCTGTTTGCTGTCCCTATTTTTTATGTTAAAAAGTGGTTGTTAAAGGGGGCAACCAGAGGCAAGGAAATGGTTGCCAACTAACTCAATCTGATTGATGAGGGCAACTGGGCAACAGTTACTGTCGTGCCCTGGGATATTTTGAAAAGTTATCAAAAAGGAGGATTCGAACAGTCTTAGGTCTGAAATTGTTTCAAAGAAGGTTCCTGCTCTACTGAGACCTATGAAACTTTTGATCTAAAAAAGATCTAAAAATGTTGATATGGATCACCTTAAAACCTTTTCTTTTTAAGCGTTAAATAACAAAAACCAACTCTTACAGTTGGACCACACTTTTCCTTAATGTCTAGCAGCATCATTCACCTGCTGCAGAAGGCAACAATTGGGTCAACTGTGGTGACGTCCACCTCTTCATCCTCTGCAGCGTCTGCACCTGAACAATCACACAAAAAAACATAGGCAGACTAAACAGACTCTCCAATCCTTGCAGTAGATTAAGTTGTTTGTTTTTTTGTTTACCATTTTTAAAACTCAGGCCTTATTAACTCTGCTCCATAAGTTATTTTTTTACTACTTAAGATGGGTCACTTTAGGAAAAGACATTGAGTTTCCGGCTTAGAAAATGACAGTCAATGCAGTTTAACTAAAAATAATAATTAACCCCTTAACTGCATTATTTAATGTACATTATCTACATGTATGTACATTTTAAAAACATTGATTTTGTTCACATTTTTCTTTGATTCAATTGAAAAATGATAAAAAAAAAAAAAAAAAAAAAGATACTAGCAGTAGCAGTGGTTTTCAGTAAGTTAATAGAAAATGCCCAATGCTCATAACAACGATAAAGATTTTAATATATTTTTTGGTCAGTAAAGATGGCAAGAAGATACTTGAACTGTAAAGGCCAAATTATACTTTCCGTGCCCACATGACGTAACTGTCATTTACATGACAGTTCCAATAAATGTAATATTTCCTTAACCCATTTAAGTGCATGTAAACACACTTACTGTTGAGGCCCCCCTTGACTTTTGAAAGACTTTTAAAAGATTCTTATAGGATTTTTTTGTTTTTTTTTATATGGATACCGTCCATTAAAAAAATAAGTTGTTTTATTTCATGTTAAGTACTTGGGTCATTAATTAATACATACAAGTAATATTTCTTATGTCTTATTTCATGAATAATTAAATAAAAATCACTGAGCAGGACTGCTTATGCAGTAGTGTATGTGGTTTAGGATCGTGTTTCACTACTAAAAATACACAAAGTTTCATAATTTTGTTGATTCCTTTCAGGGCGCTGTGCCACTACGCAAACTCTGCCCAGTTTAACTGCTTCAGGCTTCCGCCATAAGATCTCAGCAACATCTCTTTTTCTTTATTTGGCCCCTCTGGCAAATCTGTTATTCATTTTATGGATGGTCTGAGTTGAAGTGAAACCGAATCTTTATAAAAAAATAAATAATAATATAAAAAAAAAAAAGTGTAGCAGCTGTATAAAAAAAGCTCACATTTGGAAATATTTCCAGTTTTGTTAATGGGTCACTTTAGGAAAAGTCATCGAGTTTCCGGCTTAGAAGATGACATTCAATGGAGTTTAACAAAAAAATAAATAAATTAACCCCGTAACTGCATTATTTAATGTACATTATCTACATGTATGTACATTTATTGTAAGTCGCTTTGGATAAAAGCGTCTGCTAAATGACTAAAAATGTAAAAAAAAAAAAAAAAATTTAAACCAATATTTATGGCCTGGGTTGAAAAATAGCAAACCCATCTGTTGATGTTCTCATCTTTCTCTAACTTCTGTCCATAGGTGCGTATGTACCGGTCTGTTCTGGTTCGCTCTTGTCTTCGTCTTCAATGTCGAACTCAGACTCTCTCTCCTCGTACTCCACATTCTCATCAAGTTCTTTAAAGTCTGGGGCAAAGGCACTCCAGTTTTCCTTAAGTCAAGAGGACATGATACAGATAATTTCAGCATAGCTTTTTACAATATATGGGTTGTTTATATAGACTCAAAAAAGGTAAATACATTGTTAACACTTTTGGTTTTTGAAATCTACCGAGTTTTATAGGACACATTGATGGTATGCTAGCAGGTGATACGAGCCTCAAGGTATTTAACGTCTCTCTCTTGTCTAGAAAGAATAACTAATATCATAACATATATGGTATAAATAAATCTGGCAGTGTGACCACCAGGTCATGTTTCCATGATATCAGATGATTAGAAAATAGAACATTATAGAATAGACAGACGAAATGTTCAAGAATAGACTGATAGACCATTAGAAGTACTTGAGGAACAAATGTCCCAATGCATCCAACTGACTTCCAACGTGATTTGGTCGGTTATTACTCACCACTTGGTTTTGGGCCCAGATGGAAACGACTCCACTGGAGATAGAGGTGATGATTGGACGCACAGGATGCCACTAGAGATGGGGAAAAGGTAAGAAAAAGGAAAAATAAACAAAAAAAAAGTCATTGGGCAGCTGTTAGATATATGGACAACTTCAATTTACCGTGTTATGATTGTTGTTGTTGAAATTATAATTCTAAGAATTGTAATGAACAATTGTAGAACCTTTCTTACAGAGGATGTTGAAGCAGTTTTCCTCATTAAACTGGACAAGCTAAGCTCATCTTTATTTTGTCACACACACACATTACGTGCAGCTACAGCGACTGACATGCAAATGGAGACCGTGGCCAGCAGCAGAAATGTATTTTTCACACAATAACTAATGAAAGCATTGGGGGTATTTCAGACATACAACATTCTAACACTGTGTGTGTGTGCGTGCGTGCGTGCGTGCGTGCGTGCGTGCGTGCGTGCGTGCGTGCGTGCGTGCGTGCGTGCGTGCGTGCGTGTGTGGTTCAAGGTCATTAGTGGATTGTTATAATTTGCATAAGTCCATCTGTTTTGAAGGGAGGGCCAGGATAGTGGCTAATCTATCCTGGCCCTCCCTTCAAAACAGATGGACTTATGCAAATTATAACAATAACCCAAAGGTGTCCAGGGGCCAGATCACTGGGGGGGTGTAGAAGGAGAGGAGTGAGGCGGAAGTTAGGGGCAAGTCAAAGCAACAGAAAGGGGGACTGAAGAAAAGTCAGTAATAAAATGGACACGGCTGTTGACATATATGAAAAATGTGATCTCAGTTAATGAGCGTATTGTGACATGAACATCCCAACCTACACTGTGACATAGACAATGAATAAATAAAAATGGGCAATCAATAAAGCTCTCTTCCTGCGTGAGTTCCAGTCGGAGCAGATATTTTCCAGCTAGCACTGGTTACTTACGCCAACATGGCTAAATAATTAAACTCTGCCAACAGAGTTACCCGGTGAGTTGCCACCAAGAGAAACGTTGCGATGCGTGTCCAGTGAGAGTTAGCATCTATGCTAGCACCATGAATCGTTGAAAAGGGACAAGTTGAGTAGCCGTTGGTCTCGGCTAGTTTTTGACGGAAATAAAAGGAACTATGAACTGTGGGAGACAACATTTTTGGGCCATCTTCGATTTCAAGGGCCAAAGGACCCTTTTTTAAATGAGCCAATGAGGAAGAAGAACTGGCATAAGACAAGGCAAAAAATGCTAAGTTTGTCGCTGGTAATGTGAGAAGCGACGAACGATGGGAGGAAAGCACTAGAGGTTCTGAGACTATTATGGAGGCACAGGGAAGCCACGTGTAATTAGCCTGTATACAGAACGGATTTCACTTTAAAAGTCGAGCAGTGAGAGTGTGACTGATTACGTTATATGCCCTGAGACAGCCATCACAGCATTGAGGAACGCTGGTGAGACATTGAGTGAGGGGCTGTTAGGAGCACTGATTTTCAAGGGACAGCCAGAATCATTCAAAACATTACATTACATTGCATTTAGCAGACGCTTTTATTCAAAGCGACTTACAATTATTCAAACACCGACGCACGCAGCCATCAGGAGCAATTAGGGGTTAAGTGTCTTGCTCAAGGACACTACAGCATGCTAGCAGGAGGAGCCTGGAATCGAAACCAGCAACCTTTAGATTACTAGACGACCAGCTCTACCTCCTGAGCTACCATCCCCATTTGCCATTCATGTCAGGCAAAGTGAGCAGGCAATGCCTTTTGCTGAATTCAAAATTAAACTACAAAGCTGAGAAGATGCGCACAACAGCATCTGACAACAATGTCATGAAGGCGCGAGGGCAGCCGAGTGCAAGCGTCATGAAAGCACGAGTGCAACAGAGTGCGAGACCCGTTTTGGCAGGTGGTAGCGACTGGGGAGCCGAGAGAGTGGACATGTGTCTTTCAGATGTGGCCTTAGAGGACACAATGCCAAAGCATGTCAACACAGGCAGTGGTGTAGTCAGTGTCAAAGCACCACATATCAGGACACAACCTGCAGACGGAAAGAGAGGCAGTACAACGTGCAGAAGGTTTCCCTATGTATGTATATATTCCAGATGAGCACCGGTGATGTGGAGATCCAGCCAGGCCATGGTGTCAAGGTGAAAGTCTTGCTATACTTTGCTATACCCATGATGATATGCAAAGTTCAAGAAGTTCGACGACAGGTTCCAGGCCGAGACACACTGTGTGGAGGTGGGTCATGACACAAAGTGCAACCGAGTGGTGGAGCGCAGAGGAGACGTGGAGGTTTGCTTGATCGACAGCAGAGGGCAACTTCACAACACGACGTTGAGTCAGGCGTTCGTCCCCTCATACCCGCAGGACATCTTTTCTGTAAAAGCAGCTACTGCTAGTGGAGCGACTGTAATCTTCAAGCAAGGGAAAAACTTCCTCCAACACAGACTGTACAAAATTCCACATTCATGAGTATAACAGACTATACTACTTACACATAGTAAATGAGGAATGTGATGACCAGCGTAATAATAATAATAATAATTATAACTTAAATTTGTGTAGCGCCTTTCAAAAAACCCAAGGTTCGCTTTAAAGGAGAGGGGCAAGGTGGGGGGAGGGAAACAGATTAAGGGAGAGGTGCAGGAACAAAACAAAACAAAGGGATAGCTAAACTAACTAAAACTAAGTAATGGGGAAAGCCCATAGTGAAAAGGAGGGTCTTGAGGGTTGTTTTGAAAGTGTCCAGGGTTGGGGCATTAGGGATTACGGGAGGGAGAGAGTTCCAGAGGGTGGGGGCTGCCACCCTGAAAGCTCTGTCCCCGAAAGTTTGCAGTCTGGTACGGGGGACGGACAGCAGATCCATGTCTGAGGACTGCAAGTTCCGGGATGGAGTGTGCTGGTGGAGGAGGTTGGACAGGTATTGGGGGGCGAGTGCGTGAAGGGATTTGTATGAGGAGGAGGAGTTTGTAAGAGATGTGGAACTTGACCGGGAGCCAGTGGAGGTGGATGAGGGTGGGGTGATGTGCTGCCAGGGCTTGGTGTGAGTGAGAACCCTGGCAGCTGAGTTCTGCACATACTGGAGCCTGTCCAGGGCTTCTACAGAGAGTCCAACCGGGAGGTGATAAAAGCATGCATGAGGGTTTCTGCCACGGAGTCTGAGAGTGAGGGACAGAGACGGGAGATGTTTTTGAGGTGATAGAAGGCGGACTTGGTGAGGGGTGCTATGATATGCAGACATGGCATGATGTCCGAGGGCACTGTAAATATGGTGATATTCAGAAATTACTGAGTGTTAATGGTATGACAATCAATGGTAAAATAGACAAACCTGCACTACATTTCCAAGTTGGTACACACAGTCTCTAGCGAGACCAATAGACCCAGAGTCCAGAGACTGTTATAGGTTTGCATAATCATTCAATGATGATTATTCCAGTGCAGTTACTTTTGAAAAACTAAGAGTGACAGTGCATGCAACAGAGAAGTTTCTTGCTGATACAGACCCACAGGGGAAGATTAAATGTATCAGGTCAGACAATGGTGTAAAATTCATGGGAAAGAATTACCAGGCATTACTCATCATAAATGGGATTAGACATGATCAGCCCCATACTCACCACACTAGAATGGTACTGCTGAGCAAAATTGGCGCACCCTGTTTGACATGGCTAGGTGCATGGTAATAGAAAGCGAGTTACCAAAGGAGTAATGGACCTGTGCAGTGCAGACAGCAGCTCTAGTAGGGAACAGATGCTTTAACTGTGGCACAAAACTGACGCCTTCCTTAATGTGACAGGACGGCGGCCTAACATTTCCAGGATGCACAAGTTTGGGTCAGTGTGTGACGCCTATAAACAGGAAAAGAAAAAACTGGACTCAAGGTGAGAGAAGGGAATCTTTGTTGGGTACGAAAAGAATAGCCCAGCCTACATGGACTACTATCCTGATAAAGGGAAAGTGCAGAAAAAAAGACAATTGTAGAGCCCCAGATACTGAGATGCCTGATGACGAGGGCTTTGAGGTGCAGAATAGGGCTAGCATGACAAGGCAAAATACTGCTGTGAGTACAGGACATACTTAGGGCCAGGTTCGAGTGACTATGGCTGATGTGAACAGCCAAGCACAGACAGCTGAAGTCACAGGTGAAATCAACCATGAGCCTACCCACTACCCTTCTCGAGTGGGGAAGAAACCAGATTATTTAAGTGAGTACGTATTTGACCAGCATCAGGGTTTTGATGCAAAGAGCAGCACAGGAAAACCTGACTTTTCATCAGATGGATGTCAAAACTGCCTATCACCATGCACCAATAGATTGCGAGATTTATGTGGAACAACCAGAGGATTATGAGAAGTAATCTAGCAAATGGAAAGTTGGTGTATAGGCTAAAAAAGGCGACTTTGCAAAATCCAGCTGATCATTGTGTTTACATAAGGGAAACAGAAAATGAGAAATTGATGGTAAAATGGGTTGATGATTTGGTCATTGCTGCTTGGTCAAAATGCACTGAAGGTTGTGAAGGAGAATCTCACAGAAAAAAATCAAGATAAAAGACTTTGGCAAACTGAAATATTTTATGATATCGATTTTGACCAGAGTGATAAATATGTAAAAATGTCACAGAAGAGATGTGGAGAAAGTCTTGAAAGGTTTGACATGCAAGATTATAAACCTAGAGCGACACCCTGTGAACAAAAATTTAACGACACTGATGATGCAGAAATGATGAGTGATGTCAGAAGGTACAGAGAGGCAGTAGGTAACCTAATCTATTGGACTATGTGTACAAGACCCGATTTATATAGTAACCTGAGTTATATGGTAAGTAAACTGTAAACAGTACTTTGCTGAGCCAATGGAAGAGCAATGGACTACTCTAAAACTATGCACTAAGTACTAATGTACTAAGATATTTGAAAGGCACAACTGAGAAAGTTGTAAATAAGGAAATGTGACAATGAGAAACTAGGGCTACAGTGATGCAAATTGGGTGACTGATGTAACTGACAGACATTGTACAACCACTAATTGTCTAAGCCTAAATGTGAATGGTCCTTTTATTTCATGGAAAACCAAAAAGAAGCAAATGTTGCACTGTCCAATTAGAGGCAGAGTATATGGGGTTAGCTGCAACCACACAAGTGTATATGTGACCCACCACAGCAAAAGCCGCCAACTCACGCATTTCTAAAATCGCCAGGAGCAGCCAAATAAGTTGAAAAGATTTGTGTTCCTTTGTGTTTTTTTATCTCTCAATGTATTTTCAAAACAGAGTTTGATTTATAAATAGTAGATAAATGTTAAACCGTGGGGTTAAATATTCCCGTTAGATTACATGGGGAAACGCAGTTCACTTACCGAGACGCTGAACAGCGCTGAACAACGCCGATCGATCGTTTCCTTTAAAGCAGGGGTGTCAAACTCATTTTAGCTCAGGGGCCACATGGAGGAAAATCTGTTCTCAAGTGGGCCGGACCAGTAAAATCATGGCATAAAAACTTAAAAATAACGACAACTTCAGATTGTTTTCTTTTTTTTACTCCAAAAAGAACTTAGACTTCGTCTCAGTGTATCTAGAAAGCCATTAAACTTTAAGTCACAGCCTATCTGCGATCGAAAAAAAATACAAAATAAATAATAAATAAATAAAACAACTCTCTTATGTATCAAATACCTCATTTGTCATTTCCACATATTAATCCTGTGCTAACTCAACAAACCATACAAACCGAGGTAGAAACTATTCAAGAGGGTTGATTTACTCCCTGCCTTGTAGGCTACACTATGTCTTGATAGAAAAATAAAAGCTGTGCAATGCATGAACAATTTCAACAAACCAAACTTATGAACTGAAGTGACCGACATTATTACATTATTATTTCCACAGAAGACAATCATTTTCACAGAACTATATCAGGGTGCAGTATCTCATGCTGCTTTTTAAGCGGGGTTACATCAATATCAGGCGTCACACCCTGAATGGTAGCCAATTTCAGGATGTTATTCAAGTGCTTGTTTGTGAGCCTTGAGAGCAGCTTTGTTTTATTGATGCTCATTACAGAGAAAACTTGCTCACAAAGATATGTGGTTCCAAACATGCACAACACTTTTGCAGCAAGTGCTGTCAAGTTGGGGTAACTTGGCAAGAGATACTGATAAAATGTGTCCAAGCCACCTGCGGCAAACTTGCCCTTCAAATCTGAGTCACACTGCAAGTCTATTATTTCAAGTTGGATGTTGACAGGCAGATGAAGCGCATTTGCGATGAATGGCCGAGCAAAAAACTTTGAGGTCTTTCTCCAGTTCACCAAAAATCTGAAAGCGTGTCTCAAACTCCCGCAATAGTCCCGTTATTTTATCTTTGAACCGCTTCATGGCTGCGGCATGCCTCCATTTGCAGTCTGCACTTTCTCTCTGAACTTTGTCGCAACACCTGCTTTTTCCCGACCATTGAGGGCGCACCATCTGTAGCCAGGCTGACAGCGCGGGACCAGTCCACTTCAAGCCTGTCCAGTGCGCCGATGAGTACGGTGAAAATATCAGCTAAATGACTTTAAAACTGCACTTCAATTGGCTGTCCGAATCCGCCGAAAGATCAGAAATCCTGCAACTGTATTTCTTGTCAGGCTGATATTTGCAAAAGCCTGGCGCTTTTCAGGGCACACAATCTCCACATCCTTCAGCATGCATGTTTTTACGTATTCCCCCTCAATAAGTGGCTTTGAAGCCACTGCAATTTTTATTAGCTATAATGTAGTTGGCTTTCACTGCAGCATCACTGATTTCTTGGCGACGAGTAAACACAGACTGCTGTTTCTTCAGAACCGCCAATAATTCATTCACCTTCTCTCTTCTCTGTTGTCCTTGAAAGTTGTTGTATTTGTCGCCATGAAGAGTTTCATAGTGGCGAGGACGGTTATATTCTTTCAGCACTGAAACATGCTGTGAACACACCAAACACACAGCTTTCCCATTCACTTCCGTGAATAAATAGGAGGATGACCATTTTTCTTGGAATACTTTGCACTCTGCGTCCACTTTTCTCTTTTTTGACAGAGACATTTTGGGGCAATGAGGGTGCCAAAGCACATAATGTTCAAATTGGTCAGGCAGAAGGACAGGCTAGCTCTGGACTGGCTGTAGCCTACTTGTTCAGCCCCAGTATAAACAGTTTGCTTGCTTAACAGAATTGCTATTGTGACACCCACTGGACACATTTAGAAAAGCAGTTTCATTCATTGAAAAATTGCAGCTCAATTTTATGCTTTACAAAATCATCTCGCGGGCCAGATTAAACCTGTTTGCGGGCCTGATCCGGCCCGCGGGCCGTATGTTTGACACCCCTGCTTTAAAGCGAGAGTCCAGGTGAAGATCATTCATCCATATTCCATGTGATGGAATATGAAACCGTTTTGATAGAATTCAACCTTTAAATCGTACTACTTTTACACACACTCAAAGAAGAACCCTTTGCATCACGCACCTATGTCACTTCCGTATACAGACAGTTAAAGCGCAGCACAGGGGTGTTTCAGTCTCACTTGACTGTGAAAACGTTCTTCTCCGTATCGATATTGACTACGCGAAGCGCGTGGCGGAAGCTCTGAATCATATTTCGGACCTTAATCTGACCAGTGCGATAGATCCAAGTCAGTGTTAGCAGCACGTACTGGACTTTAAGTCTGTTGAGGTTGGTGACAGATTTTTTTAGATTTTCTGAGACTCATAATATTGATAGACTCTACATTTTGTTGTGTTGTCTGTACTTTTAAACTCCAAAATAATTCCACTTTTATAAAACATGTAAATTCTTACTGATAAAGAAAGCTTTTTTAAAAACAAAATTAGTTGTGTTGTTGATGCTGTTCGTGATTGGCCCATTCAGCAGTAAGTAGCCATGAGGCTTTGTTTGTCCGCCAACCACATTTGCATTCTGGGAGCTGGCTGAATGAACCTGGTGTGGGTAGCTCTTTGAAGGTGATTATCTCAGAATCACGGTTTGCCAGACCCTTGTCATTAACAAGTCATAGCTTTAAAAATATTTGCCTGATTTGCACAAGTGACACCTCATTTGGAAGGTCGGATTCTCCACTTTTGCGAAAAGTGTGAAAACAAAAAAACTTCGAAATCCGCCAAATGACCCTAAAGTACGTGGTGGGTCACATATACCTAGTACAACTATTAGAAGGCATTGATGGACGCCAGTACGCACCACCTAAGGTTTATGAAGTGAATAATGGGAAAATAAGTTTGGATTATTGCCCAACAGACCAGATGGTAGCCGATGTGATGACAAAACCTGCAACACAATGTAAGTTGATTAAGTTTGCAAAGTTTATATTTGGGGATTAGCCCTATATGTGAAATTTACATGGTGCAAGGTAGAAAACCTTATGATGTTGTTTTTCAAGATAACATTGTGAGAACTTCCGGTTTGACTCGATGAGGGAAGCACGTGTTCATCTCTAGCTCTTCATGCTACGTGACAAATTATTGCCTTTTTATCGAGCAAAACTTCATAATTTCCCTGTGACTTCTATTGCAATTTACAGTCAGCCCTGTCTTCGTCCTCCACTGCTGGAGCCCAGGAAAAACACAAGGAAGGGAAGCTGACAAGAGGCGGCCAGGCCACTAGTTCAACCACCAAGCCCTGCACACGAGCGTAGTCTGTGCCTGGGAAAATGGCACGGCAGGTAGGGATCTTTCGCCGCTGCTATTAAAGCTACTGTTAGCACTTCATTTGCTAAGTTCTCGGAATAGTTCTCAGTCAGGTTTTCAGCCCTCCAAGCTCTTGAAGACGGGAATACCGCTGCACTTCAGTCCACAACCGGATAACGCGCTGAAAGCAAAATTGCTGAAATCAAAATGACTGAGCTTGAACGCAAATCAATTATCTAATCTTCTGTGTTTCCCTTGAAGTACCTCCAAACTGCTGACATTTTCTTTCTTTCGCTCTCATTTTTTGAAAATCAACTACGTTACAATACATTGTATCGGGTTTGAGTATCGGACCATTTTTACGAGTACGAGTCTGTGAGACTGTATCGGGCGTGTTCATTTGACCGGGACAGGATCTGATATATCTGACACTGATCGGCCAGTCAGTAGTCATAGCCGATCAAGCTGAAAACAGGCCGATCGATCGGTGCTTCTCACGTTTTATATGTTAACATTACGGTGACATTTTTGTGCTTGATTATTACTCCCCCACTTCCCATTTTACCTCAGCAATGCAGCATTATGCTTCAGTGGATAATAAAGTACCGTTGCATATGAGTGGATGTTGAGTGAGTGAGAGGAGAAAGGTGGGTTTACAGAACCACAAGCACAAGGTCGTAGCATCTGGTGCAATCTGAGGGATGTAGTTTAAATACAAAATAAATATAAAGTATTGTTTTGTATTGATTCTCCCGAATTAAATTACAACAATACATATTTTTTTTCTTTTTGTACTCTGTTCAGCTACTGTCCCTCACCACAGAGGGCCCCTAGATGGAACTTTAACTCGTCTTTACTTCACAATGCATCCATACAAGACACAATTTGAGATTGGACTGCCCAGGTGTCTCGATGTCAATAATGGCATGGTTGATGACCCAAGAATTTAATGGAATTCAGTCAAGGGGTTCATTAGAAAAAAAACTGTCTTACATACAGTGGGGCAAAAAAGTATTTAGTCAGCCACCAATTGTGCAAGTTCTCCCACTTAAAAAGATGAGAGAGGCCTGTAATTTTCATCATATGTACACTTCGACTATGAGAGACAGAATGGGGGGAAAGAATCCAGGAAATCACATTGTAGGATTTTTAATGAATTAATTGGTAAATTCCTCAGTAAAATAAGTATTTGGTCACCTACAAACAAGCAAGATTTCTGGCTTTCACAGACCTGTAACTTTTTCTTTAAGAGGCTCCTCTGTCCTCCACTCGTTACCTGTATTAATGGCACCTGTTTGAACTGGTTATCAGTATAAAAGACACCTGTCCACAACCTCAAACAGTCACACTCCAAACTCCACTATAGCCAAGACCAAAGAGCTGTCAAAGGACACCAGAAACAAAATTGTAGACCTGCACCAGGCTGGGAAGACTGAATCTGCAATAGGTAAGCAGCTTGTTGTGAAGAAATCAACTGTGGGAGCAATTATTAGAAAATGGAAGACATACAAGACCACTGATAATCTCCCTCAATCTGGGGCTCCACGCAAGATCTCACCCCGTGGTGTCAAAATGATCACAAGAACGGTGAGCAAACATCACAGAACCACACGGGGGGACCTAGTGAATGACCTGCAGAGAGCTGGGACCAAAGTAACAAAGGCTACCATCAGTAACACACTACGCCGCCAGGGACTCAAATCCTGCAGTGCCAGACGTGTCCCCCTGCTTAAGCCAGTACATGTCCAGGCCCCTCTGAAGTTTGCTAGATAGCATTTGGGTGATCCAGAAGAGGATTGGGAGAATGTCATATGGTCAGATGAAACCAAAATAGAACTTTTTGGTAAAAACTCAACTTGTCGTGTTTGGAGGAGAAATAAAGCTGAGTTGCATCCAAAGAACACCATACCTACTGTGAAGCATGGGGGTGGAAACATCATGCTTTGGGGCTGTTTTTCTGCAAAGGCACCAGGACGACTGATCCGTGTAAAGGAAAGAATGAATGGAAAGCCTCCTTCCATCAGCAAGGGCATTAAGATTAAACGTGGCTGGGTCTTTCAGCATGACAATGATCCCAAACACACCGCCCGGGCAACGAAGGAGTGTCTTCGTAAGAAGCATTTCAAGGTCCTGGAAAGTCTGTGTTGCCCAGCGACAGGCCCACAACATCACTGCTCTAGAGGAGATCTGCATGGAGGAATGGGCCAAAATACCAGCAACAGTGTGTGAAAACCTTGTGAAGACTTACAGAAAACGTTTGACCTCTGTCATTGCAAAAAAAGGGTATATAACAAAGTATTGAGATGAACTTTTGTTATTGACCAAATACTTATTTTCCACCATAATTTGCAAATAAATTCTTTAAAAATTAGACAATGTTATTTTCTGGATTTTTTTTCTCATTTTGTCTCTCATAGTTGAGGTATACCTATGATGAAAATTACAGGCCTCTCTCATCTTTTTAAGTGGGAGAACTTGCACAATTGGTGGCTGACTAAATACTTTTTTGCCCCACTGTACATCCACTCTAAGCAAAACTCAGGCACAAAAAATTACGAGAACTTGAGATGAGATTTACAATTCGGGATGGAGCTCTCCAGCAGTTACAGCGAACTGATGAGAAAATAGATAAACTCTTTTCTTGAACATAGAGCTGAAATCCAGACACATTGGATGAGACAGAATTACTATTTTAATAGTCCCAGACCTAGTCATTTACTGGCCTTACGACTGAAAGCTGATGAACAATTCGCTGACATTAATACCGTTAGGTCGGGGGGTGGCACATTCCTTTTTTTGTTTTGATGAATCCAAGTGTGGCGATTTTTTAGATAACATCCAAATCTCTCAGCTCTCTGTTGATGAGGCAGTGACAATGGACTCTCCCCTGACAATAGATGGAATTAAGGAAGCAGTTCGGGAAATGTGAAAAGGCAAATCACCAGGTTTGATGGCATTCCCTTGAATTGTATTTTACCTGCTGAAACATATTGGTGCCCCCTCCTTTTTGGTGATACAATTTTCAATTGGAAAATGTTTTTTCTCTCGAAATTTAAACATTGCCATCATATCCCTACTACTAAAGAAGAGATCTACTAAAGAAATACTACTAAGATGAAGATTCCCCCAATTACGCTAGTTATCGGCTTGTTATTTCTTAATTCAGATGTCAATTTCTGCAAAAGCTCTGTCACAACGCCTTCAAGATTACATGACTAAGCTTGTCCATTGTGACCAAACTGGTTTCATAAGAACCAGACTTGCCTCTGACAATGTAAGAGACTACTTCACATCATGGACCGGGCCTCTAGTATAAGATCACCTGCTGCTGTGCTGAAGCTCTATGAACAAAATTCAGGTCCCTCGATGACAGGAGAATGGTGGACCAGACAGCACACCAGTCAACTCTGGATTTATAATTTTTTTCCAAAATAAATCTGTACACCGAGGAAATCAAACTCCTTGTGCCCCAATGCTATGTATAACCTTGTTCAGTGAGTACGAAGACGGAATGAAGACGGACCCAGTGAGATCTGACGAATTGTCAAAATGACGCGACACTCCCAAGATGGTGACGTGTCACGTCTGGATTGGCCCAGGGGTTAGTATTCCACTTGGAGGAAATTTTACATGCAGCCTCCACTGATTTCCACTTGCAACCAGCTGGGAAACTATGGGGCCATAGCGCCGTTTTCACTGAATGGTGGAAATGTTAGAGAACAGTAGGTTTTCGTAATTGTGGCCAGAGTGGCCATAAAACAGCGACATCTGGGTTAAACCAGGTGGTAAGTGGGGAGCACGAGGCCATCACACAATCTCTCGCGCTGTATTGTGGTAAGCTTGAGGTGCTGATCCTTAATGATTTCTCACTGCTTCACATTTTGCAAACAAAGAAGCGCATACTGCTCATAGTCCTTACAGTGGGGAAAAAGATTATTGCAACGGGCTGGAAGCCCCTCACATGATCTTTCTTTCCGTCACTGGATTCTTCTGTTTTTGAACATTGTCTACTTGGAACTCTCCACTGCAAGGATGAATGGGGTTAAGGAGGAAAATATTGAGTTGTGGTCTTCAGTTTCTATTGAGCTTATGTGACAAATAATCTCTTGAACTTGAAGTGTCTGATTGAGGGTCCCCCACTCCCTCCCCCATTGTATATCTTTCTGTTTATTGATGTCCCCAGGTTGGGTTTAGAAATATATTTATTTTATTGTATTATTATTATTTAGATATGTTGCTCTCTCTCTCTTTCTGTTATGTTTTCCTTGATTTTTTTCAAAAATCAAGGAAAAAAAAATAAAAAAATGTGAGGGCAACTGGTGGTGTTAGCATATGTGACCCACAATTATTATTAATAATTTTGATTAGTAATTTTGAGGCCGTTTCACTTTTTTCCCCGACGTAATTTGAAAGGGGAGAAGCAGAGCTTCAAAACAAGGTGTCACTTGTGAAATCAAGCAAATATTTTTAAAGCTATGGCTTGTTAATGACGAGGGTGCGGCAAACTGTGTTTCTGAGATAATCACCTTCAAAGTTTTCCGAAGGCTCTGTCTTGTTTACAGAAGTGATGTTAGCTTTCGTTCGCATGATACACCGCCTACACAACAATGAATCCAGGTGGGTGTATAAAACACGTAAGATTTAAAGTTCGAACTGCATCAAAACAGTTTCACATTGTGACTTCACATCACAATGAATATGGAGGAATGATCTTCACCTGGACTCTCGCTTTAAAGGAAACATTCAATCGGCATTGTTCAGCGCTGTTCAGCGTCTCGTAAGTGAACTGTGTTTCCCCATGTAACCTAATGGGAATATTTAACTCTGCGGTTTAACATTTATCTACTATTTATATATCAAACTCGGCTTTGAAAATGATGTTGAGAGATTTAAAAAAAAAAAAAAAAAAAACACAAAGGAACACAAATCTGGAAAAATCAAATTTTCCTTCCAGAAAGGTTTTTTTTTTTTTTTTCCAACATATTTGGTGGCTCGTGGCGATTTGAGAAATGCGCGACAATGCAAGTTTTGCTGTGGTGGGTCACATAATTTAAACATTTGCTCTCAGTTAAGGAGTGTATTGTGACATGAATCTCCCAATCTACATTGTGACAATGATAACAGCCAATTAGATTAACATGTGATATGCGGCTATATGTGACCCACCGCGTACTGTGGGGTCATTTGGGGGCTTCCGAGATTTTTTTTCCCCGCATCATTTGGAAGTGGAGAATCAGAGATTCCAAACAAGATGTCACTTGTGCAAATCAAGCAAATATTTTTAAAGCTATGACTTGTTAATGACAAGGGTGTGGCAAACCGTGTTTCTGAGATAATCACCCACCCAATTACCCATGCCAGGTTCATTCAGCCAGCTCCCAGAATTCAAATGGAGTTGGCGGACAAACAAAGCCTCATGGCTACTTACTGCTGAATGTGTCACTCACCAACAGCTCAACACCACAACTAATTTGGTTTTTAAAAAAGCTTTTATTTAACAGTAGGAATATACATGTTTTATAAAAGTGGAATAATTTTGGAGTTAAAAGAACGGACAACACAACAAAATGTAGTCTATTAATAATATGAGTCACAAAAAATCTGAAATCTGAAAATCTGTCACCAACCTCAACGGACTTCATCACGTCATCAACTTCTTCCGTTGTAACAACAACAGATATATCGTCGGTCTCAACCAGTGGTTCTTGAAAATATTCAGTTTCATCGTCCCATTAAGTTTGAAATCTGCTGTTTGAAATGTCTCCAAGTCCGGAGTAATATTAGATTCAGAATCGCTGTCTGTCTCCGAGTCGCTGTCGGAGAACTGACTATCATCGCGGAAAATGAAGTCCAGTACGCGCTGCTAACACTGACTTGGATCTATCGCACTGGTCGGATTAAGATTAAATATGATGCAGAGCTTCCGCCACTCGCTTCGCGTAATTCATAACGATACGGAGAAGAAAGTTTCCACAAACAAGTGAGACTGAAACACCCCTGTGCTGCGCTTTAACCATCTGTTTACGGAAGTGACGTAGATGGGTGAGGCGTTTCTTCGTCTTCTTCTTTTATGCCCTTTTTACAACAGTGGCTCCATGTGTGTAAGAGTAGTACGATTTAAAGGTTGAATTCTATCAAATCGGTTTCACATTGTGACTTCACATCACATGGAATATGGATGAATGATCTTCACCTGCACACTCACTGTTCCGTGTCTCGTAAGTGAACTGCGTTTCCCCATGTAATATAACGGGAATATTTAACTCCACAGTTTAACATTTTTCTACTATTCATAAATCAAACTCGGTTTTGAAAATACGTTGAGATAAAAAAACAAAACACAAAGGAACACGAATCTGGAAAAATCAAATTTTCCTTCAAGAAAGGTTTTTTCCAACTTATTTGGCTGTTCCTGGCGATTTTAGAAATGCGCGAGATAGCGAGTTTTGCTGTGGTGGGACACATAATAATGGACATGTATCATTAAAGCTCTCTACCTGCGTCAGTTCCAGTCGGAGCAGAACTGACACCTTGTGTTTATTCCTCCACAATATTTCCAGGCTAGCCCTGGGCACTTACGTCAGCATCGTTGAACAATTAAACTCTGGCAACAATGGTCAACCCAGGTTGTTATTTACCACAATAGTGAGATTGCTGATTTTGATACTGTTTATTATTGTTCATTATTTACTATGGAACAATAATACAACATGAAACTGTCACTGACTTCCAATAAAATTGAATATGGGACTGTCACCAAGTTTCAGTATAATTCAACCTGTAACTCACTGGGTTTTAGTAGGATCCAACATATAACTAACGTGGAACTTTCCAGTTCAAACATCAAATTAAAGTTTCACTATAAGTGCAAATACAGTATAAATTGCAATCATTACAAAAAAAATAAACAAATAAAATAAATGGCCGACTCTTCTCACTCTTGTTCACCAGACGTCGTCCTCCCTTCACCATGCGTTAAACCAAGTGAATCAAATGCAATGACTGGTTTTGCTGAGTGACTCGTCAAGAACCAAGTCTCAAAAAAAAGAGTCAAACTTTTCATCACGAGCAGAGCTCCACTGTGGTCTGCACAATGTTGGAATATTGTCAGGCGATAAATAAATAATTCATCTAATCGTCTTTGCTGACCTTGGAGTGCCTCCAAACAGCCAACATTTTGTTTTTTTTCTTTTTTTTTTTGGAGCGTCAACTGCGCAATTATGTTATATTATGTTGGTACCGGGTTTGAGTATTGGAGCATTTTTACGAGTACAGTACAAGAGCACAGTATAGCGTGTGTAAATTTGACCGGCACAGAATCTGAAAATATATCTGACACTGATCGGCCAGTGAAAACCGACCAATTCCAGTCACCGCATCTCATGTTTTATACGTTAACATTGGGGTCACATTTTTGTGCTTTATAATAACTCTCCCACTTCCCATTTGACCTCACAATACAGCGTTACACCTCAGGGGATAATAAAGCACTGCTCAGTGTGCTGCGAATCGATGTTTAGTGAGAGGAGAGGGAGGGGAGGGGATACAGAACCGCATCTGGTCCAATCCTAGTGCTGTAGTTAAAATACTCAATAAATGCACAGTATTGTTTTGTATTGATTGATTGATTTCCGTCATTAAATTAGAATAACATGTATATATATTTATATATTATTATTCTTATTAATTTTTTTTTGCATAGTTCCAGCTGGCATTTCGTACAAAGAGACAGGGACAGCGGAGTCTTGAGATTGGTTTACTTGCTCCACATAAAAGTGCCTGACGTCAGACGGACGTAACCCTTTATGCGCCCGTCCCAGCAATGTACTATTTTTACAGAGGAGTACAGAGGGCTGATAGAGAGCGTCGTTACATGGTCAAAAGACACCACCTCATCACCTCTCACCCTCTCTACAATAAGCTGTTGCAGATTGGTAGTTCATTCAGCCACTGGATCATGTCGCCCAGGTGTAAAACAAGGTGCTTCAACTGCTCATTTGTGCCCACTGCCATCAGACTGTCCAACAACAGTGAAGACCAATGGACTATGAGTCCATGAGTATGAGTATGACTGGACCACCAAATTCTAAATCAGTTCATCTTTGAGTCCAATTGGACATCTGTGCCAGATGTAATGAAATTCCCTGCAGGATTTCCTGAGATATTGCTCTACGACAGGGGTGCTCAATACGTCGATCGCGATCTACCAGTCGATCGCAAAAGTAGTATTGGTAGATTGCATGACATTAAAAAAATAGACGTCAGCCTATCATCCATCCCGTCACTTGATTGATATACAGGGCAGCCAGTCAGATGACATCTGAATTTTTCTGACACTTAGGTCACTGCGAATGCGCAAACAACGGCGCTAAGTGCAGCAAAACTAACAAGCTAATCAGCGAGTTACTTCCAATTTTTAGCCCTCTGTTTTTTCTCTTAAACCTAAGAAAGGGTATAAAAATGAGTGGGGGAGCTGGACCAAGTAAGAAGACAAAAACTTATCACTTTCATACGGAATGGGAGGAAGTTTTTTTTACAATGACATTTTCAAAGTGCGTTTGCCTCATCTGCCGGTCTACCATCGCAATACCAAAGGAGGGAAATGTGGAGCTGCATTTTCGGACTGTTCATGGAAAATACGACACCGACTTCCCGCTGAAAAGTGAGCTGAGAAAGAGAAAGGTGAAGGAACTAAAATCCCAGTTGTCCGGACAGCAGTCATTTTTCACACAACAAACTTCAAAAGCGAAAGCCGCCACCGAAGCATCGTTCCGGGTGTGTCACGTCATCATTAATAACAAGAAGTCCTTCCAAGACGGCGAGATGGTAAAAGAGGCATTCGTTGAAGCAGCTGACTCATTGTTCCGAGACTTTAAAAATAAGGCAGAAATATTATCTTCGATCAAAGCTCTCCAGCTGTCAAGAAGTACAGTTACACGGCGCTGTGAAGCCATGGCTGAGGATTTAAACCAGCAACTTTGGAAGGACATCCGAAATGGCGAGTGTTTCTCACTGCAGTTGGAGGAATCTACGGACGTGAGTGACACAGCCCAGATGTGCATTTTCATTCGTATGGTGTTTAGTGACTCACTAGAAAAGAAGAGCTATTAACAGTACTGCTCATGAAAGAACAGTCGCGAGGAGAGGACATATTTCAGTCGTTCAAAAACTTTATCGAGAAAACCCAGCTCCCAGTGTACAAATTGGTGTCTATTACCACGGGTGGAGCACCCGCAATGGTTGGCCGCTTGAATGGATTTATTGCCAAGTGCAGGCAGGATGATGCTTTCCCGGACTTCCTAAATTACCATTGCATATTCCACCAACAAGCGTTATGCGCTAAAATGCTCAACATGAAAGAGATCATGGAGGTTGCAACGAAGATCGCCTGTTCTATTCGCGCCAGATCTCTTCAAAAACGTTTCGTGCACATCTGGAGAGGGCTGACTGCGACCACTCTGAGTTGTTGCTACACACTGACGTGAGATAGCTTAGTCGAGGGAAATTCCTGCAAAGATTTCGAGAGCTCTGTCCGGAGATTAAGGAGTTTTTCCGTGTAGCTGGACATGCAGAATACACGCAACTAAATGACGGTCAGTGGCTGTTAGACTTGGCATTTTTAACCGATCTGACAAACATGTTGAATGACCTTAATCTAGAGCTGCAAGGAAAAGACAAAACAGTGATCAAAAGGATCAGCTCAGTTAATGCATTCAAACGAAAGATGCAACATCTCTCCTCAAAGCTGCAGCGCCATGATTTGGCAAACTTCCAGAACCTGGCGTCAGAGCTGGAGATGTAAGGGAAGGCCTGTGTGCAACTTGACAGTGCACGCTACACAGAGCAGATTGACAATTGTCTTTCAGAGTTTGACAAACGCTTTCAAGACTTTACTTTGCTCGAGCCAGTCGCTACTATCATGTGCTTTCCTTTTTGGGAAGATGCTGAGATTAATTCACTCGCATCAAAAATTGCAATACTGTTTCACCTGAACTTTTCTGGAGTGGAAGATGAGAGTTTGACACTACAAGCCAACATTGAGCTGAAGTCCAGAGCTCATGGACAGTTCTGGAACTTACTCACAGAGGTAAAGTACCCCAACATGAGGAAATGGTACTACCTCCTTGACTGCATTATTCGGCTCCACTTATTTATGTGAGTCAGCCTTTTCCCACATGAAGATCATTAAGTCCAAGTACCGTTCCACCATGACTGATGAACATTTGGAAGTGTGCTTGAGGCTTGCTGTCAGCAGCTACTGTCCGGACTATGCATCCCTGGCTGATTCAATTCAGTGCAAGTCATCAGAGTAAACTCAGGTAATGACAAAAAATGTACATAGTTAATTGTGTTGTGTTGTGCTCATGCGGTTATGCATGTACATCTACATTGTAGATATAAAGAATCCTCATTATATTTATAAATAAATATATGTTTTGCATTTTTGTAGTAGGTAGATCATTTTGACTTTGTCATTTTATAAGTAGCTCGCATGCTGAAAAAGTGTGAGCACCCCTGCTCTACGACAATGGGACAGACGTGAGGTCACACTGGCCTTGACCATTAACCACCAAAATCGAATCAGTTCATCCTTGAGTCCAAGTGGATGTTTGGCCAAATTCGAAGAAATTCTCTCAAGTTCCCAAGATATCGCGTAGATGAGAATGGGACGTACATACGTACGCACGGACAACCCAAAAACATAATGCCTAAAGATAGTGGAATGATACAGTGGACTCATTTCAAGTGATTTTTCACTATGTAGTCAATTTGGTTTTTGGATATCTTTTGTTTATAGAAAGGCCATTTTGGGAGGAATGTTTAATGTAAAGTCCATATATATGTATGAATAAATATTTTTGACACAAGACATTTTTTGATCAAAGAATGACAAGTTTGGGTTAAAAGTGTAAATACAGGCCCTGTTTGCAAATTGGTTGTGATTTTTTTTTAATACTGCCCCTTCAGTGACTGGGTTTGACACCCCTGTGCTAGAGATTGGTCAAATAAAATTAAAGCTTGTGAAATTAAACAAAAAAAGTAATGAAATAGCATAGAAAGTAAAACTAATTTGAAAAAGTGGAACTACAAGGATAAAGAAAAGAATGAGAAAAAAGGGTGAGACTTTTGCCACCACTTACGGCGACATCCAGCAAGAGCTCCCCTCTGGTCCCGTGCAGGATCTTCACCAGGTTGCCGATGCTCTTCTCCCAGATGTAGAGGGCGTGCTGCCTGGCTGACCCGGCCACAATGTACTCTCCATCTCCAGAGAAGCAGCAGCGCTTCCAGGGGGTCCTGGGTGCAGGCATGAGTGAGGTTTAAGAAAGATGGCATGCTGTTCTTGAAGTACATTTCGAAGTGCAAAGTGGAGCCGTAGGGTACGTGTTGAGGGGCTGCATCTACCTGTTGACCAGGTCCTGGAGCTTCTGCATGGGCTCTGGTTCTCCGTCCTTGCCACAGGTGAGGATTTCCCTTCCGTCGTACACTCTAATGATTCTGTCTGCCGTGTTTATCAGGAAACAGCTGGGTAGGAGAGAGAGAATGACAGGACAAGAGAGGAAATGAGAGAGAGAAATTATGTTGCGTTTGGGACAATTGAAGTCGGAATTCCCCACTCTCTTGAATCCAGTGTTTGGAGCATTTGAGTTTTTATTTGATTTCCTCTTTTTTCATAATAGTTATCAGCCAATTTTCTTGTAAAAAAACAGCAATCAGCCATGAAAAATCATGATAGGTGCATTCCCAATACTCAACAAGTTTGCAAGACAAGTAATGTTTTTTCACATTTGATACATACATTAAAAGGAACATGAAAAGAGTGTTGGATGCTGAACTGAACAGAGACAGGGACAGTGGAGTCTTGTGATTGGTTCATTCACTCCACATGAAAGCGTCTAACGTCAGACGGACGAAACCCTATATGTGCTTGTCCCGGAAATGTTACTGCTTCCATTCACAATACAGCCGTACAAGCATTTTCCTGGAAATGCTGCACGGTCTTTAGGTGGGAAATTGCCAAAACAGATTTCCAGGAATATCGAGCCCTGCTCCCATTCACAGATGATGGTGATGACAGATGATTCCACACAGGAAATGTTCCGGAACATTTCAGGGATGAGACTGCATGTGTAAAATGCAGTCTATCCCTGAAATGATGATAGGTTTCACATAAAAAATGGGATTAATCAGCTAGATGGTGGCGCTATAACGACCACATTTATGTTTAAAGCAGTTATACAATTTGATTATTTTTCTTTGGTCCTGGTTGGACCTTCCATGACCCTGCATTTTGAACACTGAGGTCACCAGACAAAACAATGTTTATTGCCATAAGTTCCACAACACATGGCTTTTGTGTTAGAAACGGACGATCTTGCATTTTGTTGTAGGCCTACGACATTAAACTGTCAGAACGACGCTCCCCCACATCCTGGCAGACGGATAGTTGCAACTGATAGTGATTTTCATAAGATAGGAAACCTCTTAGTGACCCGGGATCAGTCTGATACAAACCTCTCCAACACCATTCTGTCACTCTTATCTGAAGGATAACAGAGCTAAACCATGAAACTGAAAGCACATACGTTTAGAAAGTTTCCACAGTGAATTGAATGTTTTACAACACAACTGTATCCATATGCGTTATTAATGATATCATCCAGTGATCGATGTAACCCATGTAACCCAACCTCTCCACAACCCCAGACAAAGTTTTTGTGGAAATGGGTGTCGAATGGTATTTTTGTCACAGACCTTTTACTGCCATCAAGTGGCCAGAAGACAAGAAGTTCCCTATGCTTAAAAGGACATGTATTTGATCATTTTTCTAAAATTAAGTGTTTTTAATGTGTTTTTCTTTTATTATTGGTACAGGTATGAATTTGTTACATCACATGATCAGTAATTGATTTCTATTCTGCTTTATATATAAATATATATATATATATATATATATATATATATATATATATATTATTACACAAATACCATATTAAAATGTGTAAGAATGTACCACTAACCCATGATTGTTTGCCAACTAAAACAAAACTTGTTGTAAGTCCATGAATTGACAGTGGTGGGTGTTGTGAGTATTCCACATAAACTTTAAAATTTGATAATTATATAAAAACAAGGATAAACCATTGTAAGCCAGATAAGAGCGGACACAACAACACAGGGCTGGCCCTGAGTGACATGCCCCTTTTCTCTGAATAAGAAGTGCGTACACCGCCGAGAAGCTGGTTTGCCACCCGATATCAGTTTCTAAAGTTCATTCACATTTTTCTTTTAGTTCGCTCACCATTTAATTTTATCTTCATGACTTTTAGTTTTTGTCTAATTGAAACATTCTGGACCGTGAATGCGCATCACAAGCCTTTATTTTATTTTTAAAGTCACCAAAGTTTTTGATGAATTTAGTAACTATGCTAGTAGCTTTGTACTTAGTGTCCAAAGGCCACAGACAGTATTTGCAAGTTTATTTTTAAGCAAGCTAGGGAAGTTAAGGACCTGATTTCTTCACACCAACCAAGCCTTTAGACCGACTCCAGTGTTCCATCACCCGACGCTGTTGTTATGACGCCTCCGACTGCCGTCCCAAACGGGATGGCGTGAGACCCAAAGTCCGCGGCTTCCCAGACCTCCGACTCTGCGTTCTTGTGGATCTCCCCACCGAAGCATATCGCATCCAGGACTGAAGCAAGAGACACAGAAGGGCTCACCAACTGCAAAACCATCCGGAGGGCGTTGTTTCAAGAAATGCCGATGCATACAGTTGATTAACTTCTGAACCGCTGTTTGTAGAAACAAAATTCTAACATTCATTGATTCTTTGGGTCATGTCGAGTCCACACGAATAGAGTTGGCCATTTGGGTCATGATAGATTTTCCACTATTTTGAATTTTTTCCAAAACTTTTTTTTTGCGCCTCCTACAGATATGGTCCAATGTTCATCAAACTTGGACCACAGCATGTCCCAATGCAATGGAAATTTTCTACGCCACATAGTTTGGCCTAAAATTAATTTTCAAAGTTAACAAAAAATGTCTGGGCCTAATTGACACAATCAAAATGGCCGTCACCACTGCCACATCAAAATGGCCCCCGCCAGCCAATCAAATTGGCATTGTTCAGTCAAATGGTGGCACTAAAGCAATGGTATGACTTTCAATGGCAGCCATTTTTTAATTTGGTCCAATGTTCACCAAAATCGGACCGCAGCATGTCTTGACTGTCCCAAATGCAAATTATGCAATGGATCTTTGGTGTGCCCCATAGTTTGGCCAGAACAAATTTTCAAAGATTACAAAAGACGTCTGGGTGTAGCCTATTCGACATATTCTGCCATAACACATCAACACACTGTGCAATCATCATCAAATTTTGTATATGTGCAGTGTATGACTCTGAAGGGGCTTTCACATTGGACGTGGTGCTTGCTTGCACTCTAAGGTCCACTGGGGTGTATTGGTTGCTCCGTGTAGGATCTGTGGCTAACAAAGCGGTGTGGGCAGCACAGTGCAAAAATTGTGTGTTTACAGAAAGTATGTGTTTCACTGCATATACAGTGGGGCAAAAAAGTATTAAGTCAGCCACCAATTGTGCAAGTTCTCCCACTTAAAAAGATGAGAGAGGCCTGTAATTTTCATCATAGGTACACTTCGACTATGAGAGACAGAATGGGGGGAAAGAATCCAGGAAATCACATTGTAGGATTTTTAATGAATTAATTGGTAAATTCCTCTGTAAAATAAGTATTTGGTCACCTACAAACAAGCAAGATTTCTGGCCTTCACAGACCTGTAACTTTTTCTTAAAGAGGCTCCTCTGTCCTCCACTCGTTACCTGTATTATTGGCACCTGTTTGAACTCGTTATCAGTATAAAAGACACCTGTCCATAACCTCCAACAGTCACACTCCAAACTCCACTATGGCCAAGACCAAAGAGCTGTCAAAGGACACCAGAAACAAAATTGTAGACCTGCACCAGGCTAGGAAGACTGAATCT